>NW_005841913.1:2395593-2422317 GCF_000455745.1 Alligator sinensis
CCCTAGAGAAATCCTCTTTACTGGAACTTCCATGGATTTTCAAGGACACAGATGGATACTGATTGTCTCTGATACCACATTCGTGAATATCTGTTTGCTTCCATGATGCAGTGGCTCCTGCTTGGGCCTTTAAATTCAACAGGGAGGATTGACAAAAATGTGAATGGTGCACCAGACAGTTTCCTGTCCAGAGCCGCATAGTAAACTGTATCCTCAGGGTCATTCCTGGCAACATCTGGCATGTGCCAAACACTATGCAATAAAATTTCATTAGATGATGGACTATAGAATATATTTATAAAACATGGGGATGACACCAAATTGGAAGAACAGAGCAGAATTTACAAGTGCTTTCAGGGAAAAATTGAGGGGTGATCTGAAATCGGTAAGGAAAAAATAAGCGCAAAATGCTACACTTAGGAAGAAATCACTGTATTTTCTAGCATAGCACAGACCTCAAATAGGACACAGACCTTGTTTTTGGGAAGGCAGAATGAAGAGAAAAAGATTTATATTCCAGACTTATGTCTGCAAAAAGAGTGCTTAATCTTCAGCTCACTCACCCTCCCTTTCATGCTTAACTAAGAGCTAAAACACTAGATGCTGCTGAACACTGATCTCCATGGGTGGATCTATGATTTTGCAAAGAGTTAAAAATATTCTGTGAAACAGAAGAAACAGAAGAAAAGAAACCAGGAATACCTATAAGATAATAATATTGCCAGAAGAAAGCTTAGCTGGATTAGTGGATCATCAAGACCATAAAAAGGATAGGTAATCATTAACACCTGAGGAGTGAAGAAAAATGAGACATGAAGTCAATGACTCCTTCAGCTGCCTAAACAGAAATGCCAGTGTTTTAGGAAATGCCATTTTTTAAGAAAAGTGTGCATGTATTATGCAAGTAAATACAGTAAATCCACAACTACAAAACAGGGAAAAATAGGTCTGGTGTTTATAGCGCTTCACAAAAGAAATATAAATCAGCAATGTGAATCTGTTGCAAAAAGGCACAACTCATTCTAATAATTACTGATGGAACTGTCATATGCAAGATATGTGAACTAGGGCTGTTAAACTATTAAAAAAATTAATCATAATTAATTGTGAGATAAAAAAGTTGTGATTAATCAGAATTTTAATCACTCAGTTAAACGATAATAGAATCCCACTTTATTATAAATATTGTTTGATGTACACACACGTACAAAAACCCTAGACCAGTGGCTCTCAACTTTTTTTTGCCGTGACCCTAAATCCAGGTCACCTGCCACCGATTCACTCATGCCCAGGGGTGCCAGCACAGCCTGGGCCAGGCCCGGATCATGGAGAGCAGCGGCGGTGAGAGCCATGCAGACCCTGAGCTGGGAGAGCCCCGCGGGCAGGAAGGGTGGAGCAAGGGGCAGACCTCCAGCGACCCTGATTTGGGTCACGACCCGAGGTTGGGAGCCACTGCCCTAGACATTCCCTAAGACCTGGCCCTCCAATCCCTGATCCCCCCATACACTTACTTGCATCCAGCTGCTGAGTCTGCTTCCAGAACCCTGCCTGGCTGGTGTGTCTATGTGTGTTGTGTCTTTGGCTATCTGGCTGGTATGCGCATGCGCATGCATGTGTGTGTGTGTGTGTGTGTGTGTGTGTGTGTGTGTGGGCGGGCAGCAGCAAGGGGGGAGGGGCCGCTTTCCCCCCCATCACTAGATCACTAGCAGCAATTAACATGCATTAAGAAAATTAACAGAAAATCAAATTAAAGCATTAACTGTGGGCATTAATCATGATTAATTGAGAGCCCTAAGATAAACATTAATAATTTCTCTCTGCTCCAAGTTGGTGAGACCTCAGTTAGAATGCTGGATCCAATATTGGGCACTGCTTTTAAGGCAGATGTAGAGAAAGTCCAGGGGAGAGCAACAACAGTGATAAAAGGTTTAGAATATATAATCTATGAGAAAAGACTGGAAAAATTTGGGTTGTTCAATATAGAAAAGAGAAGAGTAAGGAAAAAATAACAGCGAATATTTGTTGTTTTAGGGATGGCCAAGAGTACTACATAACAGCAAAGATTTAGGCTAGAGTTAGGAAAACTTTCTAAGTGTTAGGATGGTGAAATCTTCCACCATGAAGCCTTCTAGCTGTGAGGACCTCGTGCCCTTCTTGTTCTGAATTCTACCTGCCTTTGCCGGTTTCATCGAGTGCCATTATCTTTAAACCCAACAGAGGCCCCTGTGTTCTAACGGCTCTTCGGTAGCTAGCAGATTTAGAGCTGCTGAAAACTTTCTCACAACTTAGCAGAAGCACAACTATGAGCACACAAGAAACTGCAAGTGAACAACTATTGTAATGGAATAAAATGAAGCATATGGTCAGATAATTGGAAAAATCCAGTTTGACATGCTAAAAACCATGTACTAAGGCAGCAAATGGGGTTCACACGGAAACTTTGGAGTTACTGTACATATTAAAAGCAAGACAATAGAAAGACATAAATATCCAGCCCAACAGAGGATCAGCATAACTGATGGAGTGACTGGCCCAGTTGGTAGGTTGGACCTGAGTGTTAGGTCACATCACTCAGAAGCTGGTGAGCTATCCTAATACATTTCCTCTTTGTAAGTTACTGACTACTGCTTTCAGCAGCTGCCAAACTAAGACTGAGTTAATTAATCTACCAAACTGTTGAGTCTTCTCTAACCAACAACTGTTAGTTCTTTTGAACAGAAATGTTGCTGTGTGACTGTACCTATTGGCAGTACTATGGACACTTGAAGAGATACCCATGCCAAATGAATTGAAGTTATAATTATTTATGTATTTCATAGGAAATTGCTGCTAGTTTTTGGCAGTAGCAAAACGGTTAACCTTGTGATACACTGGGTTGATAACAAGGGAAGCTGATTAGTCCAAAAAAAGAACTCAGTGCAAACAAGCATATAAACAAACTGATTCAGGTTAGGCAGCTTACTTTGAGCTGCTGAAATATAAGTCAAGTTCTGGCATGTCCAGGTATATGCAACTGGATGTAAGCTGTGGGGAGGAGATGACAGGATCGGAGGCTGGCTCATCTGGGTGGGTTTGTAGGTCTGCATGGCGGGCTGCCCTGTCTAAAGTGGGTAGTTGATGGGAGGTTGTAACAGCAAAGCCTCGGGGCTATGGTGAGCAGCTGGGCTTGGAGCACATGCAGGCATTCACTAGTCCAGGTTAACCTATTTTAGACTGAGTTAACCCAGGGATCTAAAGTTAGTTCACTTCTGAAGTGAATTAAATTTAGAGGGGGTGCACCGTTTTTAGGGTGATTTAAGCCCTGTGAAGACCTGCATGACAGGCCATTTAGATCAACCTAACCTTGGTCAGACCCTCAGTCACTGACCTTACAATACTCCTGTTACATTCATCTCCAGGGGTGGAGCCAACCCTGCCACGTAAGCCTAGAGCTATGATGCAAACGGTGTTTCGTCAACAGAGACAAGGCATCAGCTGTGCATAACTGGTTGTTTTTCTATAGTGAGCATATGAGCAGGTCCACCCATATGTTTACCAGTTATTTAACATACTTATTAACCGTGCAATTATCTGCTCCCGGGGTACAATTATTACGAGAAACTAATCACACTCTTAGTTTCTGATCCCATTTAATATACAAAGAATTGGGCAAGCATATGCATGAGCATGGAGCATGTAGTATTTGGTAGCATTCAGTGTTGAAACACAACTGCATGAAGGATGTACCAAGCCTTAGGATGTGAAGATGAAATAAAGTGTGTTTCCAAACATTATTGTTTGGAAAAAAAAAAAGGATTTATAAGAGTAAGCAAGCTAAATAGCGCACACAGCTTCTCTATAATAAAAAAATTGTAATTACACTAAATCTGGCCTTGCTCTGCACCAGTCACATCAATTAGCCTGTTTCATATACTTTTCATGTACTTTTTTTGTCTTATTGCATTCTAAGGTTGTGAGTACAGCCAGTAGATATTTTCTATTCTAACATTTGTTTGATGGAATCTTGGGTTTGCACCTAAAGAAATCTTTCCTAATTTTTGTTTCATCAGAAAACTAAGCAATCAAGTGTTTGGGTTTTGGATCAACATTTCTCTGCTTTTGGATTTTTGGTTTCCTGACAAAACTGAATAAAAATATTTTAGTTCAGTTTAGTTTTTATATGGAAGAAAAATCCAGCTGGCTTTTACCGTAAACTCCATAGAATAAAAACTGCCCTATCACTACATTATTGTATCCCTCCTAGATTTAAGTGTAAACTTAAATTGCATAGAAGCTAATTAATTTGAGGAAATGTTCCCGGATAGATGCAGTGGAAAATAAATATTTAGAACAGAACTGGGTACAACATTTATCTTAGTGTAAAATATAAAGAAATTTATGCTGATTAAAGAAACTGTTTGATTTACTTTGTCATTTCTTCTAAGGACTATTTTACTGGGTATAACTTTTTTTACCAGTTCAATCCATTCTTTAAAATACAAACTGAATCATAGCAAGGAAAGATTAATAATTGATGATATTTTCCATATTCCCAGATTTATACCTTTAATTGTATTTTTTCCTCCTCCTCCGATTCCCAAATTTAATAGAGTTTGATTAAAGTTGTTGTATTATTAATGCCCTGCTTCTCTCAGCATTTTTAAACCAGTTCACTGATTTTTTTTTTCTTTTACTAAATGTCAGCTAATGAAAAAAGTTAGCTATTGTATCATTTCTGGGATGAGTTGATAGTCTAAACCCATATTCTCTCCTTGGTCACCTTTATAGTTCTTGGTAATCCAAATAGTGAAGTAGCTTTAAGTGCAAGACCAAAGATAGGCTAACACAGGAAATTTTTCTGCTTTAAGTTAGAATTTGCTATTTTTTTCCTTCAAAATTTTTTGTTATGGATTTTTGTACAAAATGTTGCAAAAGACACACCGTTTGAAAAAACAAATTGAGGGAAGTCATGTCTATTTTACCCTCTGTCTTCACGTCAGATAGCCTGATCTTTTCTGCCGCTTATTCATGTTCCTTATTTATTAATTAAAGCAAAAAAGCAAAAATAAAAATCTTCCCAATTGCTCCCATAGTTAATACACGCAACCTTGATTTTTTTTGCTCTTCTTACCATAGTGCATATGTTTTATTTATTTATTCAACTTTTATTTATTTCCATTGTATTTATTCATTCATTCGATCACTGTATATGCCTGTGTTCTGCAATGTTTGTTCCCCTGTTTAGGGATACTTTTATTTCATATTTGTAGAATGTCTGCCACAATATCTGACTGGGACACATGGGCAAAAGTGTAAGAAAAAGTAATAGTAATGGTAATGCTTACAGGTACTGAGGACCCACCACTCTCAGTCAAGACCCAGAATATCTCTTGTGTCAGACTCAGAGTTAGCAAAGTTATAATTACGTAATCATTGTTATAAACCTCAGTTGTGTATAGATATAGATATAGATGCCTGCCCCACACTATTCCACTACATCTTTGAAATCTCATAGGAAAATTACTGAAGTAAAAATTACCCTCGGCAAGTCTATGCTGATGCTTAGTTGCTCAGAATTCTCTGTTGTCCTCTAGAAGCATGCTAGCTTTCTACTGTATCTGGGCAACCCTGGCACGGTACAATTTCAATTTTACTACGTTTGCCAAATATATGTTAAATCCAGATCTTGCACATGGTGCTCCCAGCAAGCATTTGACATAGCCCATGAAGACCTGATGCTAGCCTTGTACAAAGATTGGTACTGAGTTGGGTTTTTTTAAAGATATCTCAATCAGCAGGGGACTCTGCTAACTTTTACAATGTGCCCTCATTGCTTGTGTATTTGAATAATCAGACATTTGAGTGATCCTTTCATCTCTTCCAGGGGGTTTGCAGGGACTCTCTGAACTAGGATGACAGGATTTGGAACCTGAGAGTGGGTTTTCTTTGTTTGTTGTGGCCTATCATCAGTCAAAACCAGTGTGTAGGTTAATAAGGCTTAAACTTTAAAGGAACGGTGAGCATCTGATTGACAAGTCTATGAATAAAAGTCCAGTGGGAAGTTTTGTGTTTGTGAAGTTGGTATTCACAGAGACAAAGTTGAAGTTTAAAATGAATTGTAGTCAATTAAATTAATGCAGGAAATCTCATTAGATGAGTTAATGCCAATTTCTGGATAGCATGTTATGATTTTATGTGAAGTTTGATGCAGTTCTGTTTCAGATCCTATTTTCTCTTTGCTTAAATATTAGGCAGTCTAGATTATTTCTTGAAATGAATAATTAATGAAATTCAGAAAGCCTCTGAATCAGTGTATACTAGCATTAAATATCATATTAAGCAGAATAAAAAAAAAATACAGTGGGGTTTTTTTTTGCCCTGCAGGTACCTGGAAATATTAAGTCCATTTTGATGTATGCTCTGCTTTAAACCTTCCTAAACATACACATCAGACAGCTATATTTATCAAGTAACTTGCCATAACCACATGCTGAACCATTCTGATTCCAAAGAAGGTTCTTAGACTGGGATTTTCAAAGGAGTCAAAGAGAGCTATGTGACCAATATGAGTGAGATATGAGTGTTTATCTTCTTTGCTTCTCCTCTGAAAATCCCAGTCTCCATAGTAATCCTTTCTTCATGTTTAACTCTGGAGTTAATAATAAAAACCATGGGAGTATTTTTCAGTCAGAAACAATATTGTGTCAAAATCAACACTTTACAATAATCTATCGTTCTTGACAAAAAAGGGAGACATTTCAGAAGATATTGTTCCAACTTTCTTATTTTTTCCCATGATTACATTGCAATGTTTCCATTCAATAAGTCTAAAATGCTTTCAGTGTGACTTGATTGTTCAATTTCATTCCCTGTTACCATTTATATTAAAATATTAATGTCAATAGTGTTACAACTATAATCATTTAAATGACTTGTGATATTATATTTATATATTGCATTTAGTATAACCTACATTATATATAGGTAGCAAAGGATGTAGAATGTTTCAACATGCTTAAAATAATTTTGCTGTCTCTGAATTGACATTTTTGCCCTTTTCTCCCTGAAATTAAAACAGACGGTGAAGTAATGCAGTTTATGGAATGGAAATTCTACATTCCTTCCAGAAGCTTTTAACTTCTTCCTCATTTGTGAAGCAAAATCAAACAAATGTTTATTAAACCATACAAATGGAACATTTACTTTCTTTGCAAATTATTAATGTGCTGTTCAGATTAAAAAAAACTACAGCTGTGAAGAAATTTTCTGACAAAACACATTTGCGTTGGAGAATGCTGATTTGTCAAAGCTGCAACTCTGTTGTGACAAAACTTTCATCAGGATGGAATTTCTTCTCCAAACCACAATGAGATGGGGCTACCTCTCGACTATGCTAGCTACCCCTGTCCTTCTTCACCATTTAGCACAGACCATGCATAGCCACGTGACAAATGGGAAGCACGCTCCATAGATTCGATGGGTGCTACATCTACATGCTCTTCATTGTTCTTGCTCTTCATTTAAGGGAAGAAATATAAATTTATCAGGAACTTCTTATGCTTTGGGAATTACACAGATTTCAGGGGACTGTATGTTTCAAGACTTTGGCCCATACTGCAGAGATGGGCTTTGAGAAGTGGTTCATGTAATTTAAAACCTCTGGCTAAGTACAGGTGTTCAAGAAGCCCTGAAGAGGAAATGCTCTAACTTTCAAGCTTCGCTCTAAGTGCCCAAGGTTAGGTTGGGAGCAAGAAGAATACGTTAGCTCTTGTTGGGGAGAAGGATCTCAGACACCTGGGTTCTGTAAGTGTGTGCGTCCCAGGAAGGCTAGGATTTAGAGAGACCACAACAAATTGGAGGACTGGACCAAAAGAAATCTCGCGAGTTTCAATAAGGACAAGTGCAAAGTCCTGCACTTAGGATGGGACAATCTCATGCACCAGTACAGGCTGGGGACTGATTTGCAAAGCAGCAGCTCTGCAGAAATGGCCATGGGGGTCCAAATGAACAATAAGCTGAATTATGAGTCAGCAGTGTGCCCTTGTTGCAAAGAAGGTTAACAGCATACCGGGCTGCATTAGTAGGAGTGTTGCCAGCAGGGCAAGGGAAGGGATTCTTCCCCTGTATTTGGCACTGGTGAGGCCACATCTGGAGTACTGTGTCCAGTTTTGAGCCCCTCACCACAGGTAAAATGTAGACAAATTGAAGAGTCCAGCAAAATCAACAAATGGTTAGGAAGCTGGGGTATGTTACTTCTGAGGAGAGACAGATGGAGCTGGTCTTATTTAGTCTGCAGAAGACAAGACTGAGGGGGGATTTAATAGCAGCCTTCAACTACCTGCAGGGTGTTTCCAAAGAGGATGGAGATGGACTGTTCTTGGTGGTGACAGATGACAGAACAAAGAGCAGTGGTCTTAAGTTGCATCAAGCAAAGTTTAGGGTAGATATTGGGAAAAAAAAACTCTCTCGTGAGGTGGGTAGTAAAGCACTGGAACAGGTTACCTACAGAGGTAGTAGAATCATTATCCCTGGAGGTTTTGAAGACCCAGCTAAAGAAAGCCTTGGCTGAGATGATGTAGTTGAGAATGGTCCTGCATTGAGCAAGGGGTTGTTCTGTACAACCTGGGTTCTGTGTGCGTGTGTGTGCGTGTGTGTGTGTGTGTGTGCACGCATGTGTGCGCGCATGCCTTGGATGCCTACATCATCAACCCCACTGTTGATTCTGGTGTCCTTGACCCTGCACAGCAGCAGGCTGTCTGGATCTGCAAAGCCCTGGCTGACTAGCTCCTCAAGTGCATGGACCAGGAGCCCGGCCCAGACGGATACGGCTAGAGGGCTTCAAGTGCTCCCACCATGGCACCAAACCATGGGTCTCTAGCCCCAGGCTCCTCTGGCCCTGCGTCACAGGCACCACTCCCCGCAACCCCATCCCCCCTCCCCTCTCTGTGTGGGATCCCTGTTCAATCATCACAGAGAAGATGCCCTAGATTAATGCTGTCCATGCCAGGGGAGGGGGAATGGGCGGCAGCCTGTCCCACCGCTCCTGTCCAGGAGGGCTACAGTCTTTCTTACTCAATCATACTCAGGCACATCTCATACCTCACAACCCTTTTAAGCCACTCTCTTTCTCTGTTTTTGGTCACACTCTTGCTTTTTACAGTGTTTTCATGGAACTATCTGTGCTTTCTACAGCACGGGTAGTTCAGTAGAAGTGAGAAGCATGACTTCCTAGGGATGAGATAGGAGAGACTCCATGCCAAGAAGCTAGAGAATGGGGAAGAAAACTGGATGCGGAGTCCTAGTTTGGTACTGCTAAAGAGGCCTTCAAAAGCAAAGACCATTTGTTCCAAAGGTCCTTAAAATATAAGGATAGGCTAACTGCAAAGCCATACGCAGGGAAAAGCCTAAGACAGAAAAGAGCAGAATTATTTTTGTTTCTATTGCTTAGCTTGGAACATTAGGAATCTTGAAGATATCAGATTTCTAGTACGGAAAATTAATAGGTGTCAGAACTAGAGTTACATGAAAGTTGCTTAAACAAGGAGTTGAAATAAAAATGATCCTTTTCTTTTTGGACTAAAGTTAAATTTCATGTTGCTATAGAGCTGAGGGAAAATGATGAAGTTCTGAGGAATGCTAAATTCACAAGGAGAACAACCAAGCCACCAGGGGTCTGTCCTGGGTCTGGTATTGTTTAATATCTTCATTTATGATTTGCATGATGGGATTGAATACACATTCAGTGAATTTCTGGACAATACCAATTTGGACGAAGTTGCAGATAATCTGGAGAGTAAGGCTTGGATCCAGAATGACATGAATAGACTGGAGAAATGATCTTCAGTTCAGCAGATGAGATTCAATAAGGACGACTGTTAAGCCCTGCACATGGGACAGAATAATTACATGCAGAAAGTGGGAAATGATTGACAGTAATGCAGAGAAGGAGCTGGGATACAGTAAATCAGTGGTGCTTAACTTTTTAGCCCCATGGGCCAGATCAGGTAGGTGTGGAGCCAAACTGCAGGCCAGATCATGCTGTCTGTGGGCCAGATTGGGTCCTGAGGCCTGGCACTGCCCCCTTCTTGCCCTGTGCACTGGGACTGGGTCCTGGGAGCCTATCACCACACTGGGATTGGGTCACTGGGAGCTCATCACTGCTCCTTCCTGCCATCTGTGCACCCTGGTTTGGGTACCACGGGGCCAGCACCTCCCCCTTCTACCTCCTGTGCTCTGGCATTGGGTCCCAAGGACCCAGCACCACCCTGCCTGGCTCCCCCATACTAAGATTGGGCCCTGGGGCTGGTGCCACCCCATATGACCCTGCATGTTGGAGTCAGTGCTGGATTCAGTGCACAGGGCTAGGGGCTCCCCTTGGGTCTGGAGACTTAGTGGCAGGGGAGTGCTGCCACCACTCCCTTGCCACCAAATTTCCAGACACATGGGCCAGGTAAGGCCTGGAGGCCAGAGGTGAAGCATCCCTGCAGTAGATCATAAGATGAATATGAGCCAATAGCATGCTGGGCTGAAATAACAGTGTCACTGGTATCAATTATCTGGTATCACGTGCAAGTCAAGGGAAGTGATCCTTCCACACTGAAAGAGCTAGGCTTATTTCACCTGGAGAAGAGAAGACTGAGAGATTTGATAACCATCTGGAAATACCTGAAGGGCAATTATAGAAAGGCTGGAGATGGTCTTTTCTCTATGCCCACAGGTGACAGGAGTAGGAGCAATGGCCTCCTGTTGCAGCGGGGGAATTTAGGTTGGAGATTAGGAGGAATTTTCTGACTATGATGCTGGCCAAGCACCAGAACAGGCTACCTAGAGACATTATAGTGTCTCCATTGTTGGAAGTTTTCAAGATCAGTTTAGACAGATACGTGGCTGGGATGGTTTAGACATGGATGACCCTGCCTTTAGCAGTGGGCTGGGCTAGATGACTTTGTGAGGTCTTTTTCAGCCCTACATTCCTATGATCCTTTGAACCTGCATCTCTTGCTTCTAAGTAACATGGTCTAATCATGACGCTACAGGTTAGGCATTTTCCAGATTCCTCTTCAGTCCTCCTGCCCATGGTCATGGATTCTGAAAGTGAGTAACAGCATTGATATGGCATCAATCAGCTGTGTGCTAGCCTCGTCCTCAAAGGAGCTTGGGTTTCACACAGCATCCACCTTTCTGTGGTGGTTACCCAGGAGGTAGATGGGGGAAGGAAAGTGTCATCACTAACTTATAGTTAGTGTTTATTAGTAGGTCTGGAACCCAAGTCCCTGATCTCCTAGGCAACTGTCTTCAACATTAGTTTAGAGAGTCATGCTCAAGCTTTCTGTAAAAAATTAATATTTAATTATTCCATTCAAAATATAAGAGCTTCAATGGAAGGAGAGAGAATTCCACTTGCCCCTTCTCCAAAATGACTGCAGCCTCATGGCTAGGGCACTCTCTTGGGAAGTGGGATCAAATCCCATCATGTGAAAAAGGGAATTGAACCCCTGTTTTCCACGTCATAGGGTGAACGATTTAAACAGTGAGCTGCTAGTTAAAAGGCACCCTCATACTTGTCTGCAGCTGGGATTTGGGTGCCTGAGTCTGAGACAGAGGTGAATTTTAACTCACAATCATTTTCTTAGCCCCCCTGCTCAGCCACTAGTTTTTGTGATCCTTGTCTTAGGTGCCTAATTATCCTAATGTACTTTACATAGAGTTTGGGTGTCTAACTTGAATGATGTGAATTCTACTAGGCAGTTTAAGCTCAGCAATATTCAGCACTTAGTTGAATAGGTCCCTTGTTGATCTAGGCCCTGGAAAATGTTTGAGAAAAACATGACTCCCCGAGCAGCCAAGAAATGCTGTTTGTGGGGGCAAAAGAAAGCAAACAAACCATAGGGTTTGTGGCTCAGTGAGATGGGTATTACCCTGGATGAGAGGGGTCCTTCATCCATTTTCTCCCATATATATTAAATGGAAATTGAAATAGTCAACTTTAAGAGGAGGACTTGGAGGAATCTAGAAAATACCTTGTGATTAGACCATGTTATTTAAAAGCAAGAGGTGCAGGTTCAAACGCCCTTCAGGTAAAGGCAGCCTAGAACTTGAGTTTAGTTTCTTGATTGACAGCCAAAGGCCTTAACCACTAGGCTACGAGGCTGAAATTTAGGAAGGTAGCCCTTCTCCTTATACTTGTTGGTCATTGGTATCTGGCTATAAACTTAAGGTTTAACTAGCAAGTTAATGTCACTACATACTTGCACAGCCAAAGCATATTGAGCGGTGGGTGCTGGTCGCTTCCATGCCCACAGCTGAACCCCAAACTGTGTGTAATTGCCAAAACCTGCACTTCCATGGCTTTCTAAATGCCATTAGGTGTGTAAAATAAAATAGGATTCAGTCCATAGATCAACACTTCAAACAGAATGTTAACATTTATAAAAGGTTCAAAAAAGAGCTCCAAGTATAACCTGAAGTCTAGAAAGATCCCTATTATACTGAGACTTAGGTGAATCAATCTATTTGTTTATGCAGGAGACAGTTAAGAGGTGATTTAATTCCTACTTGGGAAGAGATTTATTATAGTTAGCTCTTTAGTCCATGAGATAAAAGCACAACAAAATCCACTGTCTGGAAGCTGAAACTAGACTAGTTGAGACCAAAAATAAGGTGCACATTTTTAACAGTGAAGTTAGGACCAGACATTGCATTTGTCCTTTGGACAAGGTATGCCTGGGTTTGTCCCAAAACAGAAATATCCTGGGATTGGCATGTACACACATCACCCTTCTACTCAGATTTTAGTGAGCAGCTGAATGTACTGCTGCTTTTCTGTCATTGATTCAATGATGCAGTTCCAGGATAACCGTTCAGATGCACTTTATGATGTCCCAGAATAAACTATTAGTACTTTTTACATTATGAACCTTTATGGGATAAAGATTTGATTTTGTCCTGGGATAAAATGTTTTATCCCAGGATAAATGTGATGTCTCTATAGCCTGAGAGTAATACACTGCTGGCAAAAATGATCTAGGGATGTCATAGCTTCTCCATTATCTTATGTCTTTAAATAAAGAGCAGTTATCAATTCTATGACATGCTATACGTCACCCATGTTCAGATGTTTGCTGCAGGAGTTACTCAGGGCATTTTACCTGTGTTTTGCATAACGGTCATTTCTGGTGTTAACATTTATGAGTTATCGAATATGTTCAGATGTTTGCTTCACTAAGTCCCTGGCAACATGTTTAGCTGCCTCAAAACTCACAGGACTGGCTTGGAATACTCCTCTGGCCCTCCTTCAGCAGGGGTAGGGTCTCTTAGCAGAGCCGAACTCATCTGCGGCCAGGCTGACACTGATTCCTGAGAGTTGGCACCTCTGATTCACAAACCTCTGGCTTGGACACTAGCACCTCTGGCACTAGCATGTCTCACAGTGGAGCTCTGGCGCAATCTGTGCTGGCCCTTCCATGAAGACATACAATGTCCCAAGCCTCCCCCACTGCAGAGACAATTCTTTAGTAGGGACAGGCTTTCCAAACACATTGTTTCAAATAAATGAATCACTCATTCGTGAAAAAATGAATAAAAAGAGCACAAATACCATCAAAGCAAACTCCTGGTTTGCCGCCCACTTCATTGACATCATGCTGCCAGCTAAGGAATGCTGAATAGGATTCCTTACAGGGCCCATCATGCCACTCTTTAATGGCTTCTGTCTGAAGGGGTTGCTGTTTTGTCACATGAGATAACTTCCTTCCTCAGAGGAGAAAAAATAACCAAGAATAGGACTTCGACCCAAGTCACAGCAGAGAATACAGCCATTGGGCCTGCCAAAACAGAGAATACAGCCATTGGGCTCTTTTTCAAAGGAATCTGTTCAATTTTTGAAAAGTAATTAACTTATGATGGGATGAAATTAAGAAGAGGAATACATTGTCAGACCTGCAAAAAGAACTTCCAGAGAATAGACATTGTTAAACTCGGGATTATCCTGACAAGAGAAGTGATGCAGTTCTCATCATTTGAACCATTCAAAGTGAAATGTAAGGCATGTCTATAGAACAAAGTGACCATGTTGGGTAATGGCACCCTCAAACATCCTGTGCTGTTTGAGGAGCTCACAGGCTGAACCAAAACAGGTTCTCGCAGGCTGAATCAAAAGCTGTATAGCCACAGTATAGCCCCGCTACAGGTGGGCTAATTTTCTGTGATGATCCATACTCATAGAAAGCCCTACCTGTTCTTATCCATATATATTTTCCTTTCAGATCACACCTAAAGGCCCACATCTGCTGACAAGAATTTATCCATCTAAAAATAGCTAGGTTGAGGAGTGCGAGTTGGTGACATTCTTATTTATACTGAAAATAAGATAAGTGAAATGTTAAAAAGGATTAATGATTTGAGCTGGTTTAAGAAGTGGATCAGATTGACTGTTCTCACCTTTTTTTTTACCAATGATGATCACATCTCTGCAGTGAAACCCTGATAATTTAATCTTTCCTACTGTTTTACTTTAAAAAAAAAAATGAAACAAACACCTGTTGCCAAATTCAGTTAACTCTGGCTTCATTATCATCACCCCTGTTCTCAGTCCCCACTTCCCTTCTCCTGTTTGTTTCACTCATGTGTTGTGCCTAATTGCATGGTAACTCTGAAGCAGGGACCACATCTTCCTTTATGTTCATACAACACACAGCACAAGGGGACACAAATCCTGATTGAGACTTCTGCCACTATTGCAATGCAAATCATTAAAGAATAAAAATTGAAAATGTCAGAAACAATCCTGCACTGGCCCCAAGTGGATAGACACAATGACCAATGATGTCTTTTCCTTCTCTAATTTCTGTCAGACAGCTCAAATTTATAATCAACATAAGAAAAGTGCTGCATATCACAACCATATGGTATCATGAGCATATATTATTGTACAGTAGCACTGCACTAATTCAAGGTCTGTCACCACTTCCATTATGGGATGGTGTTTTCAACAATACGTAAATCTCTCATAAGCATTTATCCCAAGCTGATATTTTGCACACCGCATATGATCCCTGCTAATACAGCTTTGAGTTAGATGGCTTTTTTAACCAATAGTTTACCTAAATTCCTTGGCTATTTTTCATTTAAAAATAAATCGCATTTCTTTTTCTCTTAGTTCCTAAAAAGGTACTTTCCCACGGCAATAGAATTTCATCCTTTGGAGATTCACAGTAAAACCCATCTGCTTTTTACCACTTTGATAATACAGAGCACCATTAAAAAATTTTCCTTAAAATTTTTGAGCCCGTGGCCAATTATTTTAATCTTAAAATGCTGGATTTTTTTTAAAAAGCAAAAAAATTTTCCCCCCCAAATGCTTATAATTCAGCGGGAAACCATAACTTCCCAGGAATTAGTGGGTGATCTTATATGTTCTGTGTTAAAAAAATCAGATCAGATGATCAAAATAGTCTGTACTAGTCTTAAAATGTATGAATTTCTAATACGGAACAAATGCAGTATTTCCTTCAATGCTACCTCCTTCTCTGGGAGTGCTATTGTCAGAACCAGGGTGCGTCTACATGAGATCCTTTACTGTACATTAGACTAATCAAATGCATAGTAAATTGTCACCGTTTACATGTGTGCAGTAATTACTGTGCAGTAGATTAATTTAAAGTACCATTTGCTAATACTGAAAGAAACAGCTACTAGAAAATGGTGCTTTAAACTAATGCACTGAAGCACGTGTGTAGATGCTGACCAGTCAGCCAAGGCAGCACAGGGGTCCCCGTGAGCTGGGAGGGTGAGGGGCAGCTGTCCTTGGCTCTGGGGGCAGCTTCAAGCCCTGGAGCTTGGGATAGGGGTAGCTCCCAGCTGTCCAGGGCTCAGGCTTGTCCCTGAGCTGGGAGGGGGAAGGAAGAGACCGCAGAGGGAACTGTCCTGGCTGTCCCTGGAGCCAGGGACAGCTCCCCACCACCCCCTGGAGCCCATTCATACATGATAGCACCCAGTGCTGGAGCTTCAGGGTGCTATCATATAAAAATAATAATGCCAGCACTTGGTAAGAACTTCCAATGATCACTGACCTGTGATGAATATGTACCAATGGTCTAGATCATTGTTACCTCATTCAAAATATTTACCAATGAGTTCTCCCATATCCAGGAGTTTCTGTGATGCATAAAACCCTTTTCTGTAGTATGTTGACATGAACCAAATCATTATTTGTCTCATCACAGCACACAACCTGCCAACAGCTCCTTGACTTCTACCAAGTCTATCCCTGAAAATACCAAGAAGCTATTCAGGTGTTATAAATTGGCACAGCTCCATGACAGTCAATTTAAGGTTTAACAAAACTGGGGATCTGGGTCATTAATCATCTATTGTACAACAAATGAAAATGGCAGAAAAAAATACCAATAAAAGCTCAGTGGAAAGCTATAAGAAGGAACCACTCTTAGAAGGATCATACAGATGATTTTTGACCACCTTTTATATAATCGAGATGGTAGGGGAGAGTGGGGGGGGGGGACCAAATTGCTTAAGGCAAACAACAGCTAAGAAACATGAAACATGAGAACAAAATGTTTCACTCAACAATACCAGTTTATATTGCTATCTACTATGCATTGCTTTATATAACCAATTGAATTCTCACCTTTTTTTTTAACCAATGTTGATCACATCTCTGCAGCGCAACCCTGATAGTTTAATCTTTCCTACTGTTTTACTTTAAAAAAAATGAAACAGAATAGTTTATCAAAGACCCAAACCTTCAGACTAGCTGTAACTATATTACAATGCAGCACCACCTTCTGGCTACCGAAGAGCTCTGAGTGAATATTTCATTTTTTTTTCAAATAGAAATCTGTTTCCTAATTCCTCTGTTGTTGAGCAATTCCAAATGAAAATATGATGATGATTTTTCATGGCTGCAGATATTATTTCCATAAATGTCTTTCTTTTGTAACAGCTGTTATTTTTTTAAATATAATAGAGACACACACAGGCATTGGGTTTGTTCATCCCTTTTTTTAAGGTGCAATGTGTATGTTCATTTTTTATGATCACATGCTGGTCCTGGGAAACATGCCATGAAGGCCCACATATGTAAGTAGTGGCAGCTGAAAGTGCATAATTCATGAGGGAAACATCAACATCGGGGGAACTGGCATAAATAGATGAGCTACTTGACACATCTTATAATTCTTTCCAACAGTTATTTCCCTTTAAACTAGTAGTTTTAAAAATAATCTATAGACCGCCAAGTCGTAGCATTCTGTAAACTGCCTGCTTAGTTTACTTTGAAAGAAATGGTATTTTTGTTTTCATTCAGCTTTAATTAGAATGGCTTTTTACAGTATGTGGTCTTTGTTCTGCCAGGTCTCTACTCCTCCATAGTTTTATTCAACCCCACTGTAGGTCTGCTTTGAAACAGAAAGGGCAGCCGAAACAACTCAGTCTCATAGTGAAATCATAGAAGTACTGCAACTGCAATGGCTTTTTGTCAGGTTTCTTAACCTTTGAATTAGTTTGGATAGGGCTGAGGGTACAAAGGAAATGAATTGGCTATTTCAATTAAAGCTTCATTTGACTCAAATGTGAATGAGAGTAAGATTAAAGAGAAGTTTAAAAACAGTTACATTAAGCATGTCTCAGATTTCAGCTGGAGTGAGAATAAAAACCAATCATTTTAGTAGTTAAAAACATATCCAATCTGGAACACTCATTGCAGAAATTTCACAAGAAACAATATTCTCAGGGTATTTCTACTGGAAATAATGTGAGAAAGAACATTCTCACATTACTTCCAGTCAAAATGCCATAAAAATGCACAATTGATAGCAAGCATTCTCAGAGCATGTTAACGGGAAAGACCTCAAGAAAGCATTTTCTCATGACATTTCCTCTGGAAGTGGGCGGAGTTGGACAGCACCCCCTCCTCCGTTCTCAGCAATAATGGGAATGTCTCAGGGGTGAGCTCTCCGGTGATATCTAGAGAGAAAAGATTGCAGAGAGAAAAAAGAGGCAGGAAATCTTAAGGGGGTTGCCTTTATGATAAGAAAGATTAGAAGCAAGGACATTCTTCTACCAAAAAGAAAGCATTAATAAGGTCAAAAGATAAGGAGAGTTCATATTACAGAGTAAATCTAGAGTGGAATTATTTAAAATTCAGTGAGTTTTTGAGAACAATATTCCTGATTTAAATGGATGTAGGAGGCAGGATTGGGGTATGCTGGTTATTTTCAAACAAGGTTAAACACAGTCACTCTTTTCTTCTTCCTCAATTTTGTTCTCTGTTATTAGAACTTTTGAACAAAACCTGGACCCACCAAAAGACATAAATTCCTCTGGGGATGGTCCTGCTTTGAACAGGAGGTTGGACTAGATGACTTCCTGATGTCCCTTCCAAATCTAATTTTCTATGATTCTATGATCCTATGACTTTTTATTATGGCACATGGCTGTGAAACAAGAGAACTGGGTCCAGTTTCTTGCATTTCCTGTGTGCCCCTGGGCAGAGCTTTCAAACTCTTTCTGCCTCCACTTCCCATCTGTAGCATGGAGATAATGGTAGTTCTCTACTTCCCAGGGATGTTCTGGTGATACCATATTTACTTGAATATAAGATGACTTTCCAATAATTACATTTTATATATAGGAAAATTATATTTTTTAAAATAATTTTCCAGGTTTGTAATCTAATTATTGGAGTTTTGCCTAGAATTTGTCCCCCTCCAGCTGCTGCAGCAGGGAATAAAAATCTGGGGCTAGCCCAGATTCAGCTAGCCCCCTTTCCCTCTGCTCCCCCAGCTTCTTCCTCCTGTGGCCACTTCTCCCCCTCCTTACTTTCAGAGCCTGCTCTCCCTGCGCACAGAGAAGTGAGATGAAAATTTGAAAACATCGACATGGAAATAAACATACCTGTAGTAATTTGCATAGAGGGAAATTATTACAGGGACTCGTATACTTAGTTCATCCAGAATTGATGCAGTTTACCTTTTTTGAAACTGCTACAAGTTTCAGTAAAGGTACTCCAAAGCACACTTTTTAGCAGGACTTTGGCACCTACTTATATAGAGTACAAACTATTTACTATATTAGTTCAAAGCCAAAAGGCTCAGGATTACAATACAGTTCATTGGGCTGAATCCCAGAAGAGTCAACAGTTTTTCAAGCCATGTTGACTCCACCACTCAACACTGCTCAATATATGTGTGTACTCCAGATAGCCCCACAAAGAATCCAAGGGCTAATTAGCCCTCCACTCATGACTGGAACTGGGTTTTCTTGTTACAAGTCCTGAGATCCTCCAGAAATTTATATGCAGATGAGACACAGGGCAACCTGGTTTGGCTCCAAATCATGGGGTGTGTCCAGATGAGCATGGATGGGGACAAGTAGCAGTGGTGCACCTTGTGCCACGGCTACCTGTACCTGGGGAATGGCCATGCCATGTGCACTTTTGTACATGGCAAGTGACCCCAGGGGTGGTAGGGGAAGCTGGGGCCAGCACTGTGCTAGCCCCAGATGCCTTATCTGGAGTCCTGGGGGCCTCCCAGGCTTGCAGCTATGATGATCCTCCTGGGTGGAGCCTGGCTGGCAGTCACAGCATGGGTTCAGGAGGCCCAGCTCCACTTTTCAGCAGCATGCACTGCCTGAGCATGCACTGCTCATGTTTTTTTCTGTGGGTTTTTTTTTTTTACCCCTGGATATTCCTCCTGAATATCCAGGGATCAAAAAAAAAAACCCCACAGAAAAAAAAAACCCAAAGCAGTGCACGCATAGGAGCACACCTTTGCAGTGCATAGAACACCAGACTGTGCAGCATGTGGTGCTACAGACATGTTTGTGGCATCACATACTGCACAGTCAGGCTCATCTGAATGTGTCCCTGGACAGCAAGGCCACACGAATCATATGCAACTGACTGAGAGAGCGGCAGAGGGAGTCTGGGTGCACAGATTGGATCCTCATTTGGTGATGTATGACAGATAGACTAGTCAAGAAACAAGAATGATTGGAAATGGGAAAGAAAGGTGCAACTCAACTGTGGGAGTGAATAGGAAGTTGACATGTATTAATGTGGTGGCTCACCATGACTTGAAAAATAGTTGGAACTGACAGGAACTGAGCACAATGAGCACTACTGTATATCTTATTAAGATGGGCTACCCTAATCCATCCTTGTAGGTTCCCATCAGAATTAAAAGTCTGATCTATGCCTTAAAAGCAAAGAAAAGGATTGACTGATCATTGGCGTGTGAGAAGAGAGACTCAAAATTCAAAATAATGGTAGTCATGGCAAGTAAGCATAAGGTAGAAAAACAGCTGAAGAGCAGAAATGAATATCTGGACACAAATGAAGAGTGGATGAAGGTGGAGAAGAAAGGAAGAAAGAAGGTGACACTGGGAGCAATGGTGGAGGCAGCAATGATGAGAATGACAACAGCGGAAGAAAGACAGGAGTTGAGGAGAGTAGGAGGCAGAGTAGAAGCAGCAGGAGAAGGTATGCTGGGTGAAAGCAGAGGACAGCAGAAGCACAACAGCAGGGCAGCCCACCAGGAATGGCACAGTGGGAAAACATGGAATAGACATTGAGACAAACTAGAGAGGAGTGGAGGCTGTGGATAAAGGCAAATTTAACTGGTGATGGGAGGCTATGAATAGGATCGACAATGAACAGATATGATTTCCTGGAAAAGGTACTGTTTGAGATTTTGGAGGTACAGGCAGAGCATTTCACCAGCCTGATTGCTGTCTCAAACTGAAAGAGTTGGGAACAGACTGACTGGGATGGAGAAGGGTATGAGAACTTTTGGAAGAGATATGCAGAGAAATGTGGGAGGAAGGAATTAAGAGGGATACAGTTCATAGCAGGGGAAAAGTCAAGAGAAAGAGTGATGATAGTTCAAATGTACATGGATTTCCCAGAGGCAGAAGAAATATACAGATGGATAAACAAGTACTTCCAATGGGTCAAGTTAGAGAAAGTAAGGGACAAATATGGTATCTGGCTGGGGTCTTGGAGGGTGCAAGTAGTGTTATAAACAGGCAAGTGGAGCCCAGGTGGGGTGCTGCACCTCCTGTCAGTGATCCAAATTGGGGCACACTGGAGTTTTATGATGTACAATAGGCAATCAAAATGGTGCAGCAAATGTGGAAGGGTGTGGCACCTGCCTGCACACTTCCTTCTCACAGTATGCTACAGACGTGAAGGGATGAGGCACAGAGCAGCAGAGTGCCAGGAGTCCCTAAAATGCGCTATTTGTAGGGCAGAGGCAGGGGTATCATAGGTGCCTCACTGAATAATGATGGTGGAAATGAATCTTGGTAAGAGCCCCATGAGAGGGAAGGAACTGTGGAACTTAAATTTGCGGCTGTTACAAGATGAAGATATGTCAAGCATACGCAAGACAGTATGAAGGATGGTGAACACTTATGAAATATTTTGGGAGTACCAGAGAATGGTATATGATGGTGAAGAAGAGGATGGGATAATTCTTCAGGAAGGAAGGCCAAAGATACACAGGGAAACAAATGAAAGAGCTAAGAGAGCTGCAAGGAAAGATGTAGGAGCTGCTCAAGGAAGCTGGAGAAGGAAGACAGGTATGAGACGAGCTAGAATAAACAAGGCAAGAGTTAGAAACCTAGTTTAAAAGAGGTGAGAGAGAAAATGTTTTTAGCACAACCACACTGGGTGGGAGAAAACAGAGTGGTTCCAATACTTTTTGGTCAGAGTGAAGGCAGCAAAAGGAAAGCTTAAAGCAGCATGGGAAGAGCAGGAGAAGTTGTGGAGGTGATGAGAAGATTTTATGAAAAGCTATACCAGAAGAAGAAAACAGACAGGAAGAAGATGAAGGATTTCTTGGAAAATATTAAGGAGAAAGTAGATTAGGTGGAAGCAAAGAAGATGGAAGAAAAGATAAGCTTAAAGGAAGTTGAGGAGTGTTTAAAAACCTTTAAAAGAGGGAAATCACCAGGACTGCCTATGGAATTTTATGAGAAATTTTGGGCATGGGTCAGGAGGGATATAGTAGAAGTGTATGAGGAAATAGTGGGAACAGGAGAAGTAGGGAGAAGTTTTTACAAGAGGCATTGTGATCTTACTCTTCAAGAAAGGGGAGAAGGAACTCCTGAAAAACTGGAGATCTATTATGCTCCTTAATATGGACTGTAAGTTAATGGATGAGACACTACTTTTGAGGATAATACAGGAAGATAATACATGAAGATCAAGTATGTGTAGTATCATGTAGAAAGATCTCTGAAGCAATCACGGTGATCAGGGATACACTGTCCGACATCCAAAAAATGAAAACAAACACAGTTATAGCAAACTTAGATTTAGAAAAAGCGTGACAGAGTGGACCATAATTACATTTCCAAAGTACTAGGAAAAATAGGGGTCCCAGAGAAATGTATATGTTGGATAAGGTTATTGTATAGAGAAGCAGAAAGTCAAGTCCAAATTAATGGGCACCTTAGCAAGGCCTTTAAAATCCATATGGGATGAGATAAGGGTGCCCCCTCTCACCACTACTATTTGTGTGCAGCATGGAACTGTTAGCACCAAGAAAAAAAAGAGACAAGGTGTGCACGGACTAAAGATACCAGAAGGCAATCTGGTAAAATACATACTATACATGGATGATATAAATGTAGTAGTTAGAGATGGTATTAACTGGTGATGCGTAGGGGGTGCACGTGGGTGCACGCGCACCCCCTGATATTGATGATGCACCTCCTGGAACAAGCATCGCCAATGCTGCTGGTGGTGCCTGCAGGCAGTGAGCCTGCCGGTGCCAGTGCCGTTGGCGGTGTCTACAGGTGGTCGCCCCTCCCCCTCTGCCACTACCACTGCTATGGGAGCCTGTTGGAGCTACCCACTCGCCACCACCATGCCCCTGCTGCCGCCTCTGCCACCACCACCATCACCTGTGAGCACTTGCCATGCCCCCCCAGCCTCTGGGGGCATACGTCGTTCATGATAGACTTTCAATGCAAAGGGGGCTAAAGCCTAGGTCAGAGTATGGAGAAGCGACAGGGACTAAACTAAATAGATCACAGATCAAAAAACATGATAATGGGAGTAGGGTATTGTAGGTACTTGAAGAAGTTGGGCCTTCAAATAACAGAGAGAGAAATCAGGGTGCTTGGGACCCCAATGGACATGAAAGGAAAAGGTAATAAGACATGGGAAAAGGTGAGAGCAAGGCTACAGCAAATACTTTGATTGTGGTCCAGAATGACACTGTCCTTTGCCACAAACATGGTGGCATTTAAGGTTGTGCTACTGCTGATTATTCTATATACGGGAATTGTATTCCCACTGATGTGGGAATACAATTCCCGTATATAGAATAATCTATGATGTGGGACACACAGGGAAATATGTATATTTTTCTGGAATGCCAAAAGAGAAATGTTGCCTTATACAAAGCAAGAGAGATGGGGGCTGCCAGACTTGGGATTTTTTGTCTCTGCAAAACATGTAAGTGCAATATGCAAGTTGGTAACAAAGGGAGACAGGACAGCAGTAGATATCACCCAATTTTATGCAGCTGCAATTTTGAGGAAATGGGGAGTATATTAGACCTTTTTGATCATGGATGTGGTCACTGCCGATTCATTATATCAGGTGGAAAGATTCATGCAGAGGAACAAAATAGGGAAGGTAGGGCTGGAGGTCCTGAACGATCATAAGAAACTGATGAAAGCAGTAAGGAAAAGACACAGAATGACACTGGTGAGAAACTTCACAGAAGGACAAGTGAAGGTGTCAGAAGTGGTGGCAGGTAACCAACTAAAATACAAACTTGCTGACCAAGAGTGGGGGGTTGTAAGATGTATCTTGCCAGTAAAAGAAGTTCAACACAGGGCTTGACAGGCTCATCAAGGTGCCCAAGGGAGAAGTGCAGGGAAGAAGAAACAGTGGGACATGTTTTGGGAGTGTACATATGCAAAGCAAGTGTGGGAAAGGGTCTGCTGCTTTCTATGTGTCACCAAAATAAACCTGTCATTAGTGTGGAAGAAAAGGAAAGCGTGGGTGGAAAACACTTTCCAAAAAAAAAACCTTGTTTCTGACCCAACAATGCAACAACCGGGCTTCAACCTTCCACAGAACATGTGGACAACCCTTAATAGGATACACACTGGACTTGGCCGGTGTGGTTACCTGATGTACAAGTGGCACCTAAACACCTTGCCTGGCTGTGACTGTGGAAACCCTCACCAGACCATGGAGCACATAATAACATCCTGCCCCAGATACAAGTTTGAAGGCAACATCCTGGAGTTACACTTGCTTTCCAGAAGGGCATTGGTCTGGTTGAGGAATTTGGAATTAAAACTGTGACCATAGCTCTTTCTCCTAAAGCCATGTGAAAGAAAGAAAAAAAGAAAGAAGTGTGTGAGATGGTACTATATGAATTCATACCAAGTGGACTGGAGGAAACATTATTAAGGACTTTATTAGCATGTGTTAAAACTAGTTTATGGAAAGTAATAAACCTCTGGGCATTGATGGGGTTAGCTTTTACTGAAAGTGTGTGTCTGAAGCTGATGCTGCATGAACTGAAATTCTACATCAATCAAGACGAGAGAGAGATTGGAGAGGTAGAGGTGGAGAAGCAGTGGAGGAAAAAGGATGAGATGTACTTGTTTCACTAAACCAGCAAAGAGACTGATGGGATGGGCAGAGAGTTTCAGGTGGCTGCTGTGATAACAGTTGTTTCATGGGGTTCACTAGGAAGAAAAAGATTTCTGTAAGGGTTTGGTTTTTGTGGGAGGTTGATGTATGTTACTTAATATATGTAGGATTTAATATATGTATTTGTATGTTTTTGATGTGTTGTTTCTGTGCTATGAAGTCTTGGTAAAACAAGGATGCTCAATATGTGAATCTTTGTAAGTTAGGGTGATACACGTGTTTTTAATAAAAATTAATTTTTAAAAAAAGTTCCCATCAGTATACTTACCTGGCAAGGGAGATACCACCATGAGGTGATTTTTGGCCTGGGTTGTTTTACTTTATTGGAAAGGATGATACCCTTCTTCTCAACTTTAAATGACTTGGTGTAATAGAGAGTGGAGACCTGAGACCCCTGCAAGAGTCTACAAATGCCTCCAAATGTGAAGATCTTGACTACACATTTTATGGTGATAGGGGATTACTCTTGGCCTATCCCTCTAGCTTGATCCTTTGGCCTTTTCACCAGGGGCAAGTAAGACAAGGGGACATCCGGCTTCCAAGGTCTCCAAGGCTTCTGGGCTTGGGGCTTGTATATAGAGCACCTGCCATGGATTTTGGAATATCTGAAGCCCCAAACTGAAGAGTCTGGGAGGTAGGATACTTGCTGGTGGTAGTGCCACACAGACTTGAACGATTGAGCTCTGCTCAGTCAATAGAATTTGTAATTGATTTGGCTGATTTGGCCCAAGACATGACATTTCAAAAAACAAAAAAAATCAGTGGGTATTTTTACACATACTCTGGTACTCTGGTGTGGAGGGGGGTGAGGGGGGCACTCTAAGAGTCACTTTAATTAAAGTACTTGTAGTGTCACATGTATTCGGTGTCCTGTACTTCAAAAGGCAGTGGGAGTGCTTTAACTAAAGCTCATTCAGTACAGTTTAGTTAATGTACCTCTGCCACCATTTTAAAGCTCAGGGACACTGAGTACACATGACGCAAAGGTTGCTGAAGCATTCTCCAGCAGACTCAGTTAACTGGAGTCTGCTCTGATGCATGCTAACTAGCACACGTCAGAGTTGATGTCCAGTATGTGTATAGGTGTTCAGTATATTTGCTCAATATGGACCATATGTTTTATAGTCATGTTCAGCATATGCTGCATTTAATCAACTTCATAGTTGATTTCCACTTCTGAGCACATGCTGCTTTTGGCATCAGTTTAATGATAGGCAGTGTATTTAATGAGACTTCCTTGTATGCGTATGTAAGATGAGGGGCTTTTCCCCCTATGCTGTTTGGGGAAGGGGGAATTTTCCTCTTGTATTCAAGCAAATATGGCAAACTTATAAACAATGATAAGGTGCAATGTTCTGCTGGTCCATTTATGACACTATATAATATGACAATATATAATGACATTGTTATAAGCCTTAGGCTAGACAGGCAGGGCTGGGAGCAGTAATATAAGTTTGCTCCTATGCAGGGTTGGATCCAGAGGGGGTGCAGTGGTGTGGTCACAATCCCTCTTTCAAACAATGCTGTGGGACCAGTAGCCATGGATTCCAAGTCCTTGAATCAGGTTGGAATTTTCCCCCCTCCAGCCTCCTCTATGCTCAAAGGCAGATCCCCTCCCATCCTCTCTCATTCCTCCTTCCCCCTCCTGCTGCTGGCATTGTCCCCACTGTTTCCAGCTGCCCCCGGGGAGGTCCAGAGTCATTCCTGCCCTGCTTGAACCAGGCTGTGTGAGAAGTCAGACTGTGTGGGAAGTCAGGATCAGCTCAGGACAGCAACAGCAGCAGCAGGCATATTCCTCCTCCCTGTTCAGCCTACCCAGGGTCTTTCCCACTAGTCTGGGAGAAGGTGCAGGGGGTGAGAGCCTGCCTGCTGCCATGGTTGCTGCCACCCTGGATTGACCCCAGCTCCCTGCATACTTTGGCTAGAGTAGAACAGGAGCTTCTTTCTGCTTCCAGGGCAGCTGGAGAGAGCAGAGACAGTGGCAGCAGTGAAAGTGGGAGTAAGAAGGGAGAAGCAGGAGGGTAAAAGTGGGGTGGGTATGTCCT
>NW_005841913.1:2422348-2423092 GCF_000455745.1 Alligator sinensis
TGAACATGCAGGGGAAGGAGGGCGAGCACAAAGGAACTTCTTACCTGATTCAGGGACTATAAAAAAGTCCCTAGCTGCTGCTCCCTCAGCATGGTCTACCTGTCCCAGCTGAGGCAGGGAAGCGGGACTGGGGTGCAGCCACCCCTGCACATAGGCCGAGGAAGAAAATATGATTTGGCGGGGAGGGGGCTGGGTGAATGTGTGCTTTTGTATGCGTGTGCATGCACCCTGCCCCACCAGCTAAGCCTGTTGTGGGGAAGGGCTGGGGGTGCAGATCGAGGCCCCTGTAGTGAGGGTGGGAGTGGAGAAGAGGCAGGGACAGGGGCTGGGGTGAACAGGGCCCCAGGGCAGGTCATGGGACACTCGGAGCCTGGGAGTCTCATCCAGGGGTGGGGGTGGGGAGGCTCTCACCACTGCATGCACCCCCAGGGCAGGCACAGTGCACATGCCCCCCAGATCTGTTTGTGGAGTGGAGGTGGGTTATTGTTGTAGACTGAGGTCTGCACCCTGCTGCCAGTGCACCAAGAAGCCCGTGATGCCATGTTCCTCCCACTGCTGGACAGGTGGTGCAACCATTGCACAGGAGCATGTGGCATTGTGCCACTCTTGGGGCATGGGAAGCAGAGTGCAGAGCCCATCCCACAGTGGCAGCCCACCCCACAGATCTGGGGGGCGTGTGCCCCCTGTGCCTGCCCCAGGGGTGCACTCAGCGCCAGGAACCTCCTCCCCCCCCCCCCCCGCCCC
>NW_005841913.1:2423102-2426985 GCF_000455745.1 Alligator sinensis
GCTCCGAGCATCCCACAACCCACCCTGGGGCCCTATTCACCACCCCCCATGGGGGCCTTGATTGGCCCTCCCACGCCCCTTCCCTCTCCCACACCTCTTCCCATCCACACATTTACCTGCTGGGTGCTACTCCACACACAGCCGGGCTAGGCTGAGTTCCTGGCTGCCTGCAGACTCTAGCTGCTCATCTCTGTCTGTGTGCACCCTTCCCACCCTGCTGCAGCCACCCAGAAGTCCGGGCTGCCTGCATCTGGGGGGCCTAAGCCCCGTTAGTCGCAGCCTTAGACCCATTAGCCCTGTTCGTCACTGGTCTCTGCTCCCACATCTCCTCTTCAAAAAATCCTGGATCTGGCCATGCCCTCATGGCATAGACAATGTGCTTCAACTTTCACCTAGACTAGAAGCACCAGCCTCCAGAAAAGAGAAGACAGTTTCTCCTTTCAATCCTTAGTTGTTCTGGTGAGGCCGCCTTTTGTATTGGCAAGAAAGATTCTAAAAAATGTCTTTTCCTGGTAAAATAGATAGGAGGACCTGGATTGTGAAATCAACCTGAAAGTTAGAAATACCTCATATGTGTCCTCATATGGCCATAAGAACTTGACAAGTGGGTCCCTTTCTCTTCCTTCCTTGTCAATGTAGCATATGTATCCCTACAGCTGCTTGAACTATTTACATTACATGATATTCCTGGTTAATTTAATTCTCAGTGAATCATTTGCTAACAAATCCCCTTTTTGTCAGTGTAGGTGCAACCATGGGGGCTGTTATAAAGCTTTTGTGTACTGAACTTTAAGTATCACAACCTGCACTCAGCCATATGGACTTTAAATGTGAGTTCTCATTTTATGGCTTAACTCAGCTTCTAGAATATTCTTGATTAATGCACATTGCTCCTTTGGTTTGGAACACAGACACCTCTCCCACAGCAGGACACATGTCCCTCTTCCACCCACAACTCTTCAGACTTTTCCTATGCTAATATATAGTTGACTCTTTTATGGCCCACTCAGGACAGATTTAAATTAGAAATTGTCTCGTACATTATCCTTCTGCTATAGTTAATTATGATTTACATTATTTTACTGGGGTTTTTTTCAGAATTTAAGCACTGGGGGACAATTTTGAGAACATGTTTTGCCAATTTCTCCCTGTATTCGTTCTGAATGAGTTTTTAATTAAACTTTCACCTAAAGTACTTACCAGCTGCTGTTTATGTAGCTAGCAGAACTGAATCTCTAGACTGTGCATGTAAAAGGACGACAACTGAGAAGCAGAAAATCTTGGTTTCCTTCCAGTTTGTCAGGTATTTGTTATGGAACCATAGATCTGTTGCCTAATCTCTTTGAACCTGAGCTCTTGCCACTCAAAGATAGAGTGATAGGGGCCATGAAAATGCCTCGTTTAATCCATATTTCCCTCTTTTAGGGTTTGTTTATATGAAACGCTACTTCACAATAGCAACAAGCTACTGCACAGTAGCATTGCCGGACACTAGCCATGCAGGGATTATACTGTGTAGTAGTAATGAGGTACTAAACAGTAGCTCATCGCTACTGTGCAGTTGCATCAGAAAAAAACTGTGCAGCAATGGTACTATGCAGTAACAACTGTGCAGTCCACCGCTCACATAGCTGCAACTTTATAAAATGATAATGTGTTTTGCTATCACATACAGCAATGCCTATTGTTTCTGTACTCTACCAGACTATTTGTCCATCTACTCGACTCTTCTTTTTGATAATGACCAACACCAGGTTCTCCAAAAGTGGGTGTGTGTACATGAGATATTTACTGTGGACTAATTAGCTTCATAGTAAACATGTTGCATCTACACGTGTGCCCCTATTAGGCTGCAGGAAACGAATTCACTCTGCAGCAGGATAGTACTTATAAATACAAGTTGAACCAATCTTAAAACCGCTTGTCACCCAAACAGCAAGTTCTCTCCAAGACACTACGGACTTTCTACAGAAACTTGAAAACATAGACCCCCTACCCAGCAACACCCTCCTAGCCACCATGGATGTTACCAGCCTATATACCAACATCTCACACCAGGATGGCATCCAAGCCTGCCTTACATATCTACAAGAGCAAGATTACAACTCAGAGTACAGATTCAAAGATATTACTGACCATATACACTTCATCCTCTCACACAACAATTTCACTTTTAATAACCAACACTTCCTCCAGACCACGGGCACAGCTATG
Organism: Alligator sinensis; assembly: GCF_000455745.1. NCBI lineage: Eukaryota > Metazoa > Chordata > Crocodylia > Alligatoridae > Alligator > Alligator sinensis. The sequence goes on from NW_005841913.1 coordinate 2,425,317, forward strand.
GGCACCAAAGTGGCCCCACAGTATGCCAACCTTTTTATGAACCACCTTGAAGAAGAATGCCTCAAGGACTACACCATCAAACCCTTTCTATACTTAAGATATATTGATGACATCTTCATTTTTTGGACTGAAAACCTGCAATCCCTGATTCAGTTCCATCAGAAATTCAACAGTCATCATCCCTCCATCCGACTATCTCTTGAATACTCCAGCGCCAGCATCTCCTTTTTAGACACAATGATCAGTATCTAGAATGGTAAAATACAGACTGACGTTATAGAAGAAACCACAGACCAACATACATATCTGCACAGAACCAGCAATCACCCCAAACACACCAAGAAAGCTGTGATATACAACCAAGCCCTCAGATACCACTGAATTTGCACTGAGGAGAACACCCGGGATTACCACCTCACCAATCTTAAAATGGCTTTCACCCAACAAGGACACTCCTCCAGAGAGATAGATCATATGTTTGAAAGAACCACCCAGATAACACATGAAGAATTGCTGCACTGAAGAATTGCTGCAGTACAGAAGAAAACCCGCCATGAATCTCATACCACTAGTTATGACATAACACCTCTCCCTTGAACCCATACAGAAAATCCTCAACCAATTGCAACCCATACTAAAGAGACCCTGTTTTTAAAGAGGTCTTCCCAGAGCCACCCATCCTAGCCTTCAAACAAGCACTGAACCTTACAAACTTCACCAGAAGCAAAGTTCCTCAGGCCCAGAACACACCAAAAGGATTCAGATCGTGCCATGACAAGAAATGCAAAACCTGCCAACACATCTCCACCACCCCCACTATTACTACATCCCACAACAGAGCCATCAGCATCCCTGCATCTTACAGTTGCACCTCCAGAAATTTAATATATCTCATCCAGTGCACCAAATGCCCTGATAGAAAATACATGGGAGAGACCAAACAACAACTGCGCACGAGAATGAACGCATAATGGAAATCTATCAAAGACAAGAATACCCTTGGGGTATAGTTTCCCCAATACCTGTGGGGGCACATTTCTCACAAGAAAACCACTCCTCTCCAATCTCTCAGTTCTAATCCTCAAGGGGAAACTACAAAACACTTCTCAGAGACAAGCCTATGAACTTCACTTCATCAACCTCCTGGATACAAAAAATCATGGACTAAATGATGGACTAAAAAATCATGGACTAAATGCTTGGGGTATAGTTTCCCCAATACCTGTGGGGGCACATTTCTCACAAGAAAACCACTCCTCTCCAATCTCTCAGTTCTAATCCTCAAGGGGAAACTACAAAACACTTCTCAGAGACAAGCCTATGAACTTCACTTCATCAACCTCCTGGATACAAAAAATCATGGACTAAATGATGGACTAAAAAATCATGGACTAAATGCTGGCACTAAGCAGTGCCAGCACTGGTGGCTGTGTGGTAGAATTTCTGCCTACCACATGGGAGATTCAAGTTTATGTCTCAGGTGGAATGACTTGGGGTAAATAAGCTAACAGGGAGAAATTGTCATCACTAGCACCAGTGGCTATGGGGTAGAAGCCAGTATGCAAAATGCAGGTCAGTGAAAATGCAAATGTGTGATTCATAGATGCTAGGGTCGGAAGGGACCTCAATAGATCATCGAGTCCGACCCCCTCCATAGGCAGGAAAGAGT
>NW_005841913.1:2427244-2431201 GCF_000455745.1 Alligator sinensis
CTTGGCCTGCAAGCCCTTAACCATACGAGTGGCCCTTCTCTGGACCCTCTCCAGGTTATCCACATCCCTCTTGAAGTGCAGCATCCAAAATTGCACGCAGTACTCCAACTGCGGTCTGACCAGCGCCCGATAGAGGGGAAGTATCACATCCTTGGATCTGTTCGTCATGCATCTGCTGATGCACGATAAAGTGCCATTAGCTTTTCTGATGACTTCGTCACACTGCTGATTCATGTTCATCTTGGAGTCCACTAGGACTCCAAGATCCCTTTCCGCTTCCGTGCCACCAAGCAGGTCATTTCCTAGGTAGTAGGTATGCTGGACATTTTTCCTCCCTAGGTGCAGTACTTTGCATTTCTCCTTGTTGAATTGCATTCTGTTGATTTCTGCCCATTTGTCCAACCTGTCCAGGTCTGCTTGTAGTTGTTCCCTGCCCTTCGGCGTGTCCACTTCTCCCCAGTTTTGTGTCATCCGCAAACTTGGACAGAGTACACTTCACTCCCTCGTCCAAGTCGCTGATGATGTGTCGTAATGAGGATCAGAGGGAATAGCAGACAATAGGTGTGAGAATTTTACCAGCTACATTCTATCACCAGTTCAATATTCCCTGCTTCCTCCCACCACCTACCTGCCTCCTACCTATTGTCTCCCATTCCCTCTGATCCTCACTACCACACATTTGCATTTTCACAGACCTGCATTTTGCATACTGGCTTCTATTCCACCCTGGAGAACATGTAACACCACAGACTCTCCCTATGCCTGAAGAAGGGTGTGTATATCTACATACACACCGGTATATCTTTCTATATTAGTGACTAAATAAAGCTAGAAGCAGTGATGGGGGGAGAAGTTTGAGTGTGTTTGTGTTTCAGTGGCCTCCTGAAAAATCCTGTATAACTATATATGGAAAAAAATCTGTAAAAATATCATAAATAGCTTCTCAGCATTTGTCTGTGGCCTTTTTTAGTTACAAGCATTATGTGTCCATACACGATCAAACAAACCAGATTCTTCTCTCAGCCATCTTCTCAGTCATCAGAAAAAACAAAAGCCAAGCCTTTCCTGAAGTTTATTTTTGAAGTTTTTGATTTTATGTTTGATCAATTCTTCCTGCACATAAACATTAACATGATAAAAGTAAATCCTGACAGTCATTCTTGACAGCTTTCCATCCTTGGCATAGTAAGCTGTTATATTAAGTATTATCAGCCTAATTGCCATAGTCCAGTGGGCTGCACTTCACAGGTAAACCCCTCTACCTTTGCAGAATCACACACAAGAGAGCTCTGTGTATATATGTGGTTCTACCTGCATGAAACCACCTGTAAAGCAGTCCTGCAGGTAGTCTGAAAAGGAACTGAGAATCCCTACCCTAACATTACTTTTAAATGTTCCATTTTGTCACTCTCCCTCCTTTCTGGTACTAGTTTCAGTTCTATACATTTCATCCAAAATACTGCTATCAGAAATTCTCACATTTTTAAAATAATATATTTCCTCTATTCTCATCTCAAAACAATTCATGTACTCCCCACTCTGGCAAAACAGAGAGGAAAAAGATAATAGAGGGAGTGTGGCCGTAAGGGGATCTGGGGATAGCAAATGTGTTAATGGTTTTGGACTTGGGGATTCATTGAAAATGGCAAAAAAATACTGTTAGCAAGGACAAAGGTAGTTGTGAAGGAGAAGAGAACACAATTTAGGTGAAAAAGTTAGTAAAGACATGGGACTGGGGTTTTTTTGTCTTCCTCTGTGGCATGGCCCTCTACCCATGGTCTCTTGAGCATATATTAGCAAAATTTACAGAAGCTGGCCATTGGCCACCATGGTCCCCCTGCTTGACCTGTGGCTGGTTAGGGTGTTATGTCTTTTGTTTGGGTCATGGTTGGCTGTAGCTTTATGATGAAGTTAAATGATGGATTTTTAAAGGATGATTTGGTTAGGGATAATCCTGCCTCAGGCAGAGAATTGGGTGAGATGGCCTATGGAGGTCCTTTTCAGCCCTATTTCTCTATGATTCTATGAATTTCTCCAAGGATATTCAGCACCATCAACAGAAGTCAGAAGTAAAGTAATAATAAGTAGATGGATGCTGCTTTCCTTACATGTATTGTATGTCAGAGCTGATTTGGATCAGTGCCTCGACACAGTGGAACTTTCCAGCACAAGGCACGGTAAGGCAGGGGGATTCTCGGCATGGTGAAGAGTTCCGGCGTGGATAGAGTTCCCGCTGAGGATATGCAGATTTGCATAACACGATTGGCCGATGTTAAATTATTCCCATGTGGCAGCTGGCAATTGGCTCGCTAGCCGTATAAAAGGTTAGGGGCGTTTCCGCCCTAGTTGGAGAACTCCACGATTCCCCCTGGAGTGGAACTCCAGCAGTTTGATCACCTGCCAACGACTCCCCGTCATCGAAGCCTTACGATGTATCCTCTGTGTTGCATGCCTGAGTTAGACCCGAGCTACCCGGTCTACAAGAGCTCCTCGATTAACAACTAGAGATTAGAATTGTTACAACTATGATTGAAGTGTGAAGTCACTTCTTGCCTGCGCTGTATATGACTCTACAGTGTAAGTAAAGCCATCTCTGTTTTTTCCAACTGATACGTGTCCCGTCTGTGCCTAATTCCGCTCCGGTGATAGAGAGTACCCATCTGCCCGTCACGGGATCACAGCCGCAACCCCAGCTAGCGTTCCCGAGGATTCCTGATCCTCGGTCCCCTCTCAACCCCCACATGGCGTCATGAATAGGATCCTGGTCCGGACTGGCATCACGGACAGGATCAGCGGGATCGGAATTAGGATTGATAGGATCGGAGTCAGGATTTGGGGAAGATCTAATGGAGCAGGAGCTAGTGAGAAGTTGCCCCTGGCGTAGCGGGAGACGCCATGTGGCCAGCTCTGAGGAACTAGGCGCCCACATGCGTATCACCAGGCGGGCAGAGTGGGTGAGAGGTTTATCGATGGCTACCTTTCGCTGAAGGAAAAAGGAGAAGAGGTATCAGAAGTATGGGAGGCACATCTGCACCCTGAGGCATTCAGGTGTGTGATGGGCAGTGAGAGAGTCCTGTTCAGGCCCCGGGGGAGAGGGAACACCGCACCCCTCACCAAATGGGGATCGGGCGACGTGAGCCCGACTCTCAGCTGAGAGTTCGCTCGCTGTGTGCAGCTCACACGGGAGGGTGAAGAGCCGACAACGGCTAACCGGTTCAGCCCCCTGCTGGATACATGTGTAGCCCCGAGGGATAAAAAAGAGAGAGTGTTGGATGTGTTGTTCCGTGCTGTGACAACTTTGCTGCGGAAAAATGCAGACCTGGAAGCCCTACTGCTTGCGGCTGTTCCGGCGGCATGAGAAGCGGCAGAGGAGAGAGGCCCCGAGTCGATGCCACTCCAAGATGGCGCCGAGGAAGGAGCGAGCTGCCTGGAACCAGAAGAGAAGGGAGGAGCTTCGGGAGAATCGGCGGCACCCCTCTCCACGGATGCAGTGGCAGCCTCGACAGTGGCTACGTGTTCTGCAGCAGCAAGCAGCCGAGTGAGGGAGACAATCTACACTACCCATTACACTAGAACCTGGACTGAGCTACAGGAACTGTGCAAAGAGTCGAGGATCAAGCCCGATGAGACCTTGGCTGTATGGTTAGGACGTCTGGTCGTGGAGTTTGGATCCGACCTGCTTGATCTGGAGGAGGCTAGTTTCTTCACTCGACAAGCCTCGTGGAGTGGAGGACATGCCACTGATATAGATTGGCTAACGTATAATATTCACTGGCCTGTTCCGCTCCCAGCACTCATTGCGGGTCAAGTGGATCACAAGCCCCACGTCTGGCATGAGGGTCGTCCAGCGAGGATCAGCGCAGAGCAGATCCTACTGACAGTGATAGGAAGCTCGTACGGTTCCTGGAACCCCAGGGAGCACGCACTGGGACTGACACCGACCCAGCAGCAGAGACC
>NW_005841913.1:2431432-2451756 GCF_000455745.1 Alligator sinensis
GAGAGGATTATGTTTGGTTTCCTGTTACACCACTCCAGACTCACACAGCGACAGCTGCGGATCCTGGGAGACAAGGGTCAATGGCAGTTGGCCAATGAGCTGGGTTTCCAGTGTTCGAAGGATCCAGACGGCGACTCCGGAACGTCCTCATCGTGTTAGGACAAGACCACGCAGCGTCCGTGTGTGGATTGTCATTCGTGACGGTGCATCTGCGGGCGTGCAAGAGCCATCCAGAGCTGAGTCGAGTTCGGGCACCTATGTCATGTGCTTGAAGGAGAGTGGGGAACAGAGAGAAGAGATCTGATTACCTCTCCATATGGATAGTGTTATATAGGTTGATTAACAGTGTCTAAGAATTCTTTTTTCTACAGTGTTTACCCGAGGTTCGAGATACGTGTCAGAAGCGGATCCAGAGAGAGAAAGAGAGACGCAGAGGTCGTCTGACATGTGACTCCGCCATGACACCTATTTAACTCCTCGTGATTGAACCTTTTGTGACCAATATATTGATGTGTATGTGTATGTGTGTTGGTTACTATTTGGTTCTATCCGTAGAGGACGAACTACTGTCGTTGTATACTTTTGTATATAGCCGGTTATCTTTAGAAAGGAGCGATAATTTGGACGGCGTGCACGTGCTTCAAGTCCCAGCTGTGTCTTTGGCAAGGGGGCATGTCAGAGCTGATTTGGATCAGTGCCTCAACACAGTGGAACTTTCCAGCCCAAGGCACGGTAAGGCAGGGGAATTCTCGGCATGGTGAAGAGTTCCAGCGTGGATAGAGTTCCCGCTGAGGATATGCAGATTTGCATAACACAATTGGCCGATGTTAAATTATTCCCACGTGGCGGCTGGCAATTGGCTCGCTAGCCGTATAAAAGGTTAGGGGCGTTTCCGCCCTAGTTGGAGAACTCCACAATTCCCCCTGGAGTGGAACTCTGGCAGCTTGATCACCTGCCAACGACTCCCCGTCGTCGAAACCTTACGACATATCCTCCGTGTTGCATGCCTGAGTTAGTCCCGAGCTACCCGGTCTACAAGAGCTCCTCGATTAACGACTAGAGATTAGAATTGTTGCAACTACGATTGAAGTGTGAAGTCACTTCTTGCCTGCGCTGTATATGACTCTACAGTGTAAGTAAAGCCATCTCTGTTTTTTCCAACTGATACGTGTCCCATCTGTGCCTAATTCCGCTCCGGTGATAGAGAGTACCCATCTGCCCGTCACGGGATCGCAGCCGCAACCCCAGCTAGTGTTCCTGAGGATTCCCGATCCTCGGTCCCCTCTCGGCCCCCACATTGTACATATGAACAAGAATGTATTTATGTATTTATAAGAACTTACTGAAAAGCTTAAACAATGTCCAGGTTGTTCATTTGCTGTCGAAGGAGGGCCTGCTTCTGCTGAGAGATGAGCATTTTTAGGTTCTACTGAAGAAAATGGGTGTTGAGAAAGTGTCATCGGGTTTGTTCTTTTTCTTTATTTTTTTTATCATTGATAATTGTTAGTGTCTGATACGTAGAGATCTACCCTGTTCATGATTTCATATTTTTTGCAAAAACCACAAAAAAATCGGTTTCTGTGAACCCCATTAAAACAGTGATTCCCAGGATTCTGGTGCAGAATCACCAGGAAAAAAAAAAAAACAGAGCACAAAGGAAAGGGCAGCAATCCCTGCACTCAGAGCACCTGGTTTCACCAAGAGAGTTAATGAGGCACTGAGCCAGTGACATGAGCTCTGTAAAGGCACGAGCCAGGGAAGTGAGAGGGTTTCAGCGCCGTCTTTCAAACAGCTAGGGGCACTGCAATCAATGCTGTCTGAAGATGATGAGTGAAAGAAACTTCCATAAAGCTAGGAATATTTCAGCTATGGATCATGTAAGGCAGTACACTGCAGGAAGCTTGCATGCAGATGGTTGCAAACTGTTCGAATCATCATGCAATGTGACTAGTTCTGGCAAGGCAAACCAGTAATGATCGCCATTTACTGTTCAAATTACATGTGAAGCAAAGGCTGCTGCAGGGGTGAAGGACAGAGCAAGATATAAATGACCATGTCCTTGATGTTTAAAAGGGCTAATGAAAGCAGTCTGACAAGATGAGAGGCTACATTTGCACTAATTGAGACACTGATGACCACAGATATCCATCTGCAGAAAATTGATAATCTTAAATGAAGTGAATACTTGAAGACAAACATGCCAAATGGTTGATGTTTTCCATGTGAGAACAGGCTTCTCCAAGACTATCTACTGGCCATCATTACTGTGCATGTACAGTCTACAAAAGCTGCATTGGAAGAATGTGAAGTCATCTTGATTGTAGCAAATGAAGCCACAGATTCTCAAGATGACTATGTCCCGTCCATTTTATTTGTGCCCGGGACCTGAACAGACTGTTACTTCCAGTGACACTATTATGGGTCTCGTACCAGGTATAGGGACTAAGCAAGTTTATTCTTAACTATAAGCAACTTTATTGAACCCTACTATATAACTCCAAGGAAAAAACAAAATAGCTAGAGTAGTTACAATTCTATTACTGTAGTTAGGCAAAAACAATACAACATACTTACCACCCCAAGGTATTACAAATGCAACGTGACTGGGTGATCAGGCCAGCAGTCTTGTTCACCGCTTTTGACTCCTATGTCTGAGTTCTGCACATTGTAAAATCATGAATTGATGACCAGATTTCTTCTGGTCTTCAGGAGTGTATATTCCAAGGTGAGATTCCAATTCTTCTTCTTATATACCTTATTGAACTAGGGCTGAAAGGGACCTCCATAGGCCATCTCATCCAATTCTCTGCCTTAGGCAGGATTATCCAATTCTTCTTCTTATATACCTTATTGTTACTGCATTTCTTATCATATAATTAGTTTAGCAACTTTTTAATGCATATTAATAAGCTTGCTTCCACTTGCTATATATGGTTAACCTTAACCTTAATTTTCTATTATTAGGTAATCTTATCATTTTTAGGTGGGGGTAAGCTTTGCAATTGACTGTTCTTCATTTCCCAAACCAAAATTCTTTATTTTAGTTGGTCAACTTCTTGTTTTGGTTATGGTCACCTGGACAAGGTATTTTCAGACTTCCTCTTTCTGCCACGAACAAGTCATGGTCATGGACACAACATATATATATATATATTTTTTTTTTTACTCATGCCAAGTTAGCAGCTGTCTGCAATTTATACTATGTGGAAAGCTCAAAACCCAGACCCAAAGGCCTCTGGGCTTCTTGGAGGCCCTTTTGGGGCCTACAAAATGTGACCCGCCTGTGTTTCAAGCAGAGTCAGTTCACCTCACAGCTGTCAATTTTTCTACTGTGGTGCAAGCTGTAGTGAAAGCTGTTGCAAACTATGGCTTAGATTTTAACAAGATCTCACCATTTCTGTCTGACAATGCCATGTATATGTGCAAAACTTTCTCCAGTGTGCTGCCCTACGCAATTCATGTCACCTGCAATGCACACATTCTGTTTTTAGTAAGTGACATCTGCTGCATGCAGTTTCCTGATGTGGATAGCCTGGTTTCCTTCTTTAACAAAGTCTACAAACATTGTCCAGGCTGTAAGCTCTGGTACAAGGATTCTGTTGCCTATTGAAGTGGGCATCTGCATGAGAATGTTCCACTTCCACCAGAGCCAGTGGTTACAAGGTGGAATTCATGGTTTAATTCTGTTCGTTACCAGGCCAAGGATATGAGGTACTACGCACAACTTGTAAGTGAGGAGCTGGAAATTACACCCAACACACAGTTCATGCTTAAACTATGTGATGTTAAGATGGGGAGACACTGAAAATCAAGTGACGTTTGTGGCTGGAAATGTGATCTTGGAGCTTCTAAAATGGCTTGTAGGCTGGTACCATGCACACAACAAGTTGATGGATTTTACAATTTGTGTTGAAGACATGGCATCACAACTGCTTTCAAACAGTCAACATGAAAACCAGAGGAGATGAAAACTGTTCCAGGCAATGGTTGTGAAGTTGAATCAGTATTACAAGTACAATCTATCACATACACCATGGTTTAAACAACTGTCTGCTTCCTTTGTTAGTTCTGTTTGGATTTTGGACCCAAACTAGGTGCCTGTTTTGAGTTTTGACCCTCAGCTAGTGAAATCAGTCCATAGATGGGGGAAATAGCATGACAATGAACATGCTGCTTATGTGAACTTTGTTAGAGTGCCAGATGCCTGGGTCTGTGACTGTGTTTTGGGATTCTGTTTGTGACCACTTTCCACATCTCTACAACCTGACAAGATGCTGCCTTACCTTTCCAATCAATTCAGTGAGATCTCAATGTACAGACAAGTGTTCACACTGCAGAGACAGAAGATGTCAGCTGCAACTGACAGTGAATGCTGCATGCTAGTATTAACAAGTAATATGATGGATTCTTTCTATCAAGGTTAGCATTATTTAGTATGATGTGGGTCAATACTGCATTCAAAATCCTTGGGTTTGGGGAAAAGGGCTGCTGTGCAACATTTGGCCTTCAGATGTATTGAGCTGCAGAGTTAATGCATGGTTAATTTTATTTATAAAAATGTTAATCACTTCATTGTTAGATCTTTTTAAAATTCATTGCATTGAGCACCTTTTATCTTCTTTTTTTTCACCCACACTCACAAATGTATTTAATATTTTCAAACATTCAGCTACCAATATCGCTTGTGATTAAACATGCATTTCCTAAAACTACTTCCTAAACTTGTTGCAGAATGCCAATAAAGTTAAGATGACATTAGTTTCAACTGACATTGTGCATAGCTTTATTTTCATAAAATATTTCAATGTAGATTTAATTGATTGCTTAGATTAATGCATTAAATGTTTCCACAGGTTTTCATGGGTTTGGCCCCTTGGACAATCACCAGCAAGGAGAGGGACTACTGGGGCCCCTCAACTAATCAGCGGAGAGGGGGGCTTTACAGAAGGAGCACAAAGTTATCATGGGCTTCCATGAATGGCCCACAATTTTTCCCTTGCCTCAGCTGGAATTAAATAGATACCTAGTGACAGGTTATTATGAGCAGAACCTGAGCTTTTGGATGATCTTCACATTTTTTGTTAACACTTGCAGTTATATTCCGTCAGCAAACTCCTCCCCTCTTTTTAGAAGAGGGCAAATGTGATTCAATAACAAGACTATAATATGATGTTGTAAGATCTAAAATCTGGGGTCAAGGCCTTATTGCATAAGGCTCAGTGTAGTTTCTGTCTGATGAGCTTACAAGAGTTACTGTTCTAGTTTAATAACTGAAAATTTTAAACAGAAAAAAATGAAGATTAGTAAGAACATTTGTTAGACCATAATATTCATAAGAAATAGAGATATTAAAAGTGTTGGAACTTAAAAAAAATTACAAATCTAAATTTTGCAGTATTTTCTGTAATGAATTGTGTAAACTGCCAAGTAAAAATTCTGGACCAGAAAAAACAGCTGTGAACTAAACCCTAACTACTTTACTAGTCTTACTACCAGCGTTCCCTCTAAGCTGTGTGGCATGCAGGGCCGCACCAGCATGCTTATGCCACGCTGCCAGATGCATCTGCGCGGCCACACACACCACACAGCTTAGAGGGAACACTGCCTACCACATCATTTAATATTTGAACTACAATTCTTTGTGCTTCATTATGATATTAACTATTAGTTTGCATATTTCATTTCTTTCAGGTCTGTTAAAGCAAAAAAAAGTGTTTTTTTCATGCAATTATTCAATGTGGTCAGATTCACTAATGGTGAACTCCAGCAACTTCACTAGCACTACCCTACAATGTGAGTTTAAGGTCTGTAGCTTGACCCTAAAAAGCATACCATTAATGACAAGTCACAGTTTGACTTTGGGAAGAGGTAAGCATCCAACAATGGCAAAAGAACAGGTAAGGGACTATTTAGAAAATCTGGAAGGGCACACATCTATGGGGCCAGAAGTGTGCCAAGAGAGTTGGCCAATGTGATGGCAGAGCCACTGGCCATCATCTTTGAAGACTCACAGTGATTGAGGGAGGTCCTGTATGATAGGGAAAGGGCAAATATAGTGCTCATCTTTAAGAAAGAGAAAAAGGAGAATCCAGGGAACTACAGTCTGGTCAGCCTTACCTCAGTCCCTGGAAAAATCATGGAGCAGGTCTACAAGGAATCCATTTCTAAGCACTTGGAGAAGGAGAAGGTGATTAGGAACAGTCAGCAAGGATTCAGCAAGGGCAAATTATGCCTGATGACTTGGGGAGGAGATGATCAGCCAACAGTGGCAAAAAAAACAAACCTAACAAACCTGATTGCCTTCTATGATTGCATGACTAGCTCTGTGGATGTGGGAAGACCAATGGATGTGATATACCTTGATTTTAGTATGGTTTTTGCATGGTTTTTAGCATGGTCTCTCAAAACCAAGCTAGCTAAGCAAGCAAGCTAAGGAAGTATGGATTAAAAGAATGGACTGTAAAATAGAAAACTGGCTGGACCATCTGGCTTAGATGGTAACAGTCAATGGCTCAATGTCTAGTTGGCAGCCAGTATCGAATGGAGTGCCCCAGGCATTGGTCCCGGAGTTGATTTTGTTCAATCTCTTCATTAACGACCTGGAAGATGGGATGGAGTGTACCCACCACAAGTTTGCAGATGACATGGAGCTGGAGGCAGTAGTAGACACACTGGAGGGCAGGGCTAGGATTTAGAGAGTCCTAGACAAATTGAAGGATTGTACCAAAATAAACCTCATAAGGTTCAATAAGGAAAAGTGCAGAGTCCTGCAGTTATGCTGGAAAAATCCCATGTACCAGTACAGGCTGGGAACTGACTAACTAAGCAGCAGCTCAGCAGAAAGGGCCGGGAGGTTACAGTGGACTATATGCTGAATATGAGTCAACAGTGTGTTTTTGTTGTGAAGAAGGCCAACAGTATTTTGGGCTGCATTAGCAGAAGTATTGCCAGCAGATTGAGGGAAGTGATTATTTTCCTCTATTCAGCTCTGGTGAGGCCACATGTGGAATACTGTGTCTTTTGGGCCCCCACTACAGAAAAGATGTGGACAAACTGGAAAGTCCAGCAGAGGCCAATGGAAATGGTTAGGGGGCTGGGACACAGGACTTGTGAGGAGAGGCTCAGAGAACTGAGTTTGTTCAGTCTGCAGAAGAGAAGATTGCGGGGAGATTTAACAGCAGCCTTCAACTGCCTGCTGGGTGGTTCCAAAGAGGATGGAGCTGGACTGTTGTCAGTGGTGACAGATGACAGAACAAGGAGCAACAGTCTCAAGTTGCAGAAAGGGAAGTTTAGGTTTGATATTAGCAAACATTTTCTCACCAAGAGAGTGGTAAAGCACTGGATCTAGACAGACAAAGCCTTAGCTGGGATGATGTAGTTGTGGATGGTCCTGCTTTGAGCAAGGAGCTGAACTAGATGACCTCCTGATCTCCCTTCCAACCCTCATTTTCTATAATTCTATTATTCTATGACTCTTGATTAATATGTATTCATGTTCCAGAACTTAACTAAGGCAGGAACATATGACCAAGCACTGTGAGGATTTAGAAACTTGGAAATGTAAGAGCACTCTTTTGCTCAGACCCTATGCTTGCAGAAAGAAAACTTGAATCAGTCCTGGAATATGAATTAATGGAGAAAGTTAAGAAAATCTGTTACTGAAGTAAAACTATACTACTTTGCAAAAGGGGTAAATTTAACACATCTATTTCATGAGAAAGCAGAAAAAGGGAAAGGGGAAATAGAAATGGAGGAAAAGAAAAGAAAACAAAACATTGAGAAAATCTCAATTTTCTCCCAACCTTTGAGGTTGCTGGGAGATTACACAGTACTTGTAGTGACATAAAATATTATTTTTATCATCCGTAACACAGAATCATTGCAGTATACAGTAACAGTCTAGAGCATAAAACTTCTTATGGCACATTATTACCTTACAAAACAGCATAACTAGTTCTGTTATCCTGGCAGCTGAATCAGTGCCATGCATTTCATTCCCTCCTGGTGTTGGGTACAGCCCTTTCCCAGGAATATAATTGTCACATGGTTCTATGTGCAGATCCAAATGCTATACTGGTTTAACAGGAATGTGATTTTGTTTAACAGGAAAGGACTGACTGAAAATCACCCAAAGATCTCAAAGGATTTCACTGATGTTTGTGAATTAAATCTTGAAGCTACCTTCATTAGAAAGTAGAGGGAAGTTTGTTTGTTTTTTTAATTTCACTTTCACATCTGGGACAAATAGAGGCACAATAACTGAGTGACTCGGACAAGGTTGCAGCATGAGTCAGTGACAGAGCTGGAACATAAGCCAGGTATCATGACCTTTGAACTCCTCCTTTAACCAGAAGAAGTTAAGTGGTTCTCCATTTCATACCTGTCTGGTGTGTAAAAGACAGTCAGGTTCAATTTGTAACTCAGGCTCCAGATTCTCATTTTGCCTTCTTCCACTACAGCCTCTTTCCCAGAGGCAAAATTGGGAACTTTTCATTTTTCATGAGACCACTCAATTTTACATGTAATGTAAAGTTACCCAAATTATAATACACATAAGCTGATGGCAGTGGCTGGTCTTCCATTTATGGACAATTTGTGTAGTTCAGAGATTCTAGCTGCTAATATTACAGAGCTCTTAATCAGAAACACACATACTTGTGGATTACAGCTGTTTTGAAAATGTCAACTGGGGAAAATGGCCCAAACAACCTTATTTGGTGAAAAAACATACTTTCTTGATTGTCTACACTCATACCCATCTGTTGGGATGGCGGGATGCCCATGCATTAGCTAGCCAAAAATGGTGCCTTGGGCATTGGTATTGAGCAATAATGGGTGTAAATGGGTAGACTGTAACACTGAATAAAAATATCTTCAGATTCTCTTCTATGCCAGCAATTAAACACTGGAAGGTTGGCCACAAATATCTCATATCATTTTGATGCTGCTCAGTCCTCCAAATTGTAAAGAACTTAAAAAGTCTCCATTTGAGCCCCCAAAAGTAAGAAGCACCTGCTGTCACTACTGGCTGCTAAACAGATGGGTTATATTATTCCAATATTCTGATTAGGAATGCTATACTGTATGGGACAGGAAAATGATGGTTCCAGGAACCATTTGCCCAGGTAAACCCTAGCTAAGTAATCACAGTTGGACAGTCTACAGTATAAATAATGAACAGAAGTTTCACTGCCAATGTGTATAACAGAGACACAAATATTTGGCATCTAAGCTCCCAGTGACATTCTGTATCACACGTCTAGCATCCTGAACTGTACTTTTATGTCTAAATTCTTCATGCAGCTGCATTTGTTGCACTATGTAACTAAGTTTGTCTCTAGTGCATACAGTCAAAAGCAATTCAGTGCTGCCCTAGAGGCATCTAACTCCATTTATGGTGTGTCACAACTCATCTTTGATGCAGGAACACAGAATCCTGTTCAAATAATCAGACTTGTGGATGGCCAAGTACCACAATTAACAATTGTTTAATAATAAATTGGTATTAGTGCTTACCTTCTGCCCAGTAGTTAAAGCACCTACTTAACACATGGAAGACTCCAATTCTAGTGCCACCTCCCCCTCTATGGATTATAACCTTAACCTCTTGCATCACAGAACAGCATCCTAGTCATCAGGCTACAAGCCAACCAGGAATGAGAACACCATCAAGGTTAGTCCGCTCAGCTGCCAAGAGGAAAAGCATGATGGGATAGAAGAAGAAATCAAGAGGGTGGGCAGCTCAGGGAGGTAAATGTTGCCCTGGGGGCCAAGCCCTTGTTTCCAACGTTGTTTGTACAATTTGAATTGCAGATTCGTTGGAAAATTGTATAAACTCATACAAGTACACACACAAGGCCTTTTCCAGCCCCTAGCCCACCAAGCCTTCTGTGACACTAGCTCACTTTACTGTCCAGTCTCTCATGAAATCACATTTTCTTATGATACCTCTCAGCATATATCCAGTTTTCACAAAAGGGTCCTCCCCATTGCAGCTAAGTCCCCACTGTATCTGGATCTCTCTAAGCACTGTCCAGTAACTGGGAGAACTGAATGGTTCTGGAGGGCAAAGCAGAATGCATCTCTGGGTATGTACTAGCTCAATATTAGTTCTTCACTGAAAGTTTAAGAAAACTAGAGACCTTTGTACACGTTTGTGCCGCAGCACCAAGCGCTTTTAAAAGCACCTGGCGCTGTGGTGCATGCATTTGTATAAATGGTGAAATGCATGTCAGCATTAAGAAAATGGGGTGGTGTTGAACTGAAACACATCAAAAGTGTTTTAGTGCAAAAGCACACCACTGCCATTTTCTCAGTGCTAACATGCATTTTGTCATTTATACAAATGTATGCAATACAGTGCTAGGTGCGTTAGCTGGCATACAGAGCAGACTTGATTAATCGAATCTGATCTGATGCACTGGATCTCCAGCATGTTGAAGCAGACAAATGTATGTGCGGAAATACCCTAGGTGTCTCCAGGTGAAGCTGAATGCCTCTCTGGCCATTATTATCACGTAAGTCAAGATACTAGTTGTGGTAGGAGTAGAATTTAGCCCATTAAATCTAGCAGAGTCAAAACCTCCTGATTTCCATTTCCTGAAAAATAATTACAGCCAACCAAAGAATGAGTGACTATATGGTTAGTGGCTTGGTGACTATGAAAACAGAGATCCCATACTACAAAAGGTTTTCAGCTTACTTTTTTATTTTAAGGATAAAAACAGAAGATAACTTAATCATCCTCATAGCAGAGTCAAGCCTTAGTGGGGCTGCCAGAATCAACCACTCTCCCCCACGCCAGGAGCCTTTGGTATGGTAGGCTCAGCCCCATGCTGCCCAACTCAGCCATATAGAAGCTGGGCAGTCCTGAGGTCCATAGTGTATGGGGCTGCAGTTGTACTCTTGTGCCTGAGAGGCAAGCTCGTTTCCTACTGACAGCACCAGCTCTGAAGTGCAATTCTCAAGTATTGTTCATAGTGTTCTGTTCACTGTCCACCTACCAAGACACTCTACTGGGTCCGGAGCTGCACCTACTGTGGCACAAATCTGGAGAAGGGATGATATTCAACTCAGTCCCTCACCTCCCATATTCTACAGGACACAGGGCTACCTGACTTCTTTGGCTGTGTGGCTCAGGACTGCACCTGCTGTAGCAAAGACTTCTGGGGGAGCATTCTGGTTATCCCTGATAAGCCTGCATCTGAGAGAAGCAACAGCATGAGCACATGCTAAGACAGCTGCAGGAGTTGCCATCACAGTGTAGAGAGAGTCAGGCAAGGTAAGACTCTTTCTCTCCCCTCCCTCCTTAGTGCTTGCACTCAGCCCAGGGTGCTGCAGGAGCTCACTCCACCTCTGGAACCAAATCTAAATCTTATATAAGAAGAAACAAGTCAATCCAGTCCTTTTACAGCTCAAAGTGAAACCTCTCAGAAACTTGAAATATTTGGTTAAGATGGCTTAGTGTTCTTGTTTATTTCTGAGGTTCCTGGCTCTGTCCAGCAAATACCAAGGGATACACTACTAGCATTTTGATGGGAGTTGGTGGGGGGGAGGGCATTTCACAAGAAAAATGGTTGTGATTAAATTTTGGGCCCAATTTTGCAGGCCATTTTAAGTCATCATATATTTATTTATTTATCAGCTCGGACGAAAGTATTTGCAGGCTAACAAATATATGAAGGAAAATATTATCCTTTCAAATAAGCATCTCTATCTGCTGGATACTTTGAAAACTTAGAAAAGCAAATGTTCTGCAGTTCATCCATTTTCTAATGCTTAGAAAACATACTCAGACTGTAAGTGTTTTAGACATTGGTTTTTACAGTGGGCACTGGCTGAAGTTGAATATACCCGGAAGAGTTCTGGATTTACGCATGTTTCTATACAGTACAGTTCAGCAAAATCCTTCCTAAATGTTCAACTATATGTTAAGTCTTATCAACATAAGCACAACCCCAGCCATTCTAGTGTTGAAATGAGAATGGAGCTACATAAGCACAAACCCAGCCATTCTAGTGTTGAAATGAGAATGGACCTAGACATTTGAAAACATAGCTACTGAGCAAGCTTAGTATGTTTGCTATTTGAATGAGATCATGTGAGATATACACATTAAAGAAAAGGGAGGGCCCATCCACCTGGCAGCTTCAAATTTGGTGTGCTTGGCTTACAATTCAGAGATCTGGGTTCTAGGTTGTCCTCAGCCTGAGGAGGTTTGAATCCATATCCTGCTCTTACAAGAAGAGTGCATTAATCACTGGCTTAAGGAGGCTGGGCAGCTAAGCATGACAGCAAACAAAGCAGCATTTAGCTTTGTATCTAAGTGAGAAGGCTATTCCCCTGAAGGGAGACTCCTGTTTGGCAATTTTAAAATTTTGTTTAGCCATTTTATCCATAACTATTTAATGTACAATATGTAATTGTACTTGGTCCCAGGGACCAAAGTGCAGACCCCAGTCCCTCACCAGAGAAGGCCCCCTCACTGGATTACAGAGTCAAACTCCCTCTTGACTACTGTCCTTCTGGATCCAGGATTCTTGTAGTTGTGAACAATGGTTTAGTTTCAACAGGAGTGATACAGGGTTCCATTACCCCAATCTAAGCCACAGCAGGGTGATTACAGTATTTTCCTGTGGAAATGGGGGCTCTGGGTTCAAACCTTCTCTAGCTGATTGGGCCTAGAAACTAGCTCTCCCTTTCTTCAACAAGTGACCACTGGGCTCATTTAAGGCAGGTGGTCCCTTCTCCAGTTGCCATTCAGTGGGTGCATCTACACACATGCTTTAATGTGCATTAGCTTATGTGCATTAGAATCACAAAAAGTGCACTTTTGCTAATGCACATTAAAATAAGCTAACGTGCCTTCTTCTGGTACATAACAATGGAGGTACCAGATTTAATGTGCATTAGCAAAAGCATATTAATGGATGTGTAGATGAGCCCAATTAGGCCATGAATTTAGGGGATTAAGCTACATGGTGGGTTTTGAAATGTGAATTCCACATTAAGAAAAACCCCGAGTTTGGAGCTTCAGGAAATACCCTAAATGCTACTTAAATCCAGTAGAAAAGGGTCAATTCTTCTTCCATACAATCTGTTGGCTAGCATGCTGGCTGCTGTGAATCCAGACCACACGGTTCTTAGGTGGCTCCATTCAAGACATGGAGAACCAAGAAACTGGATTCATTTTCTGAATACCACTATTAGGCAGGCACTGTTTTTTTTTAATACCACCATTAGTTGGTCTAATTAAAGATATTGGATTTCCCAAAGAACCTTGTCTGCATATGCCCATAGACCAACATGGCTACAACGAATACCCCTGAGACTATTAGGCAGAGACATCTAAATGTTAGATAAGGCAATTCATAACATCATTCTGATTATAGTTTCCTTTTAGAGGCTGGACCCAGGTACCGCCTAGTTATTTCCTGCCACTTTTAACTTATAGACAATGTAAGTCTTTTATTTAATGAATCCCTAGACTAAAATTCTCTCAGGTATTCAGGCACCTAACTCCTACTGATATGTAAAACCAATGAGATGTTGATTCCTAAAATCCTCTAGAGATATTGGTCTTAGGGGTAGTTCACCAACAGTCTGACATGGATTTAACTAAATCATTTTACTATTTATTTTTTATATTTTTTCCATTCAAATAAACTTAAATTAAAACTTTATGAGAGCACTCTTATACCTAATGAAGAATTCCTCACAAGGTTTTGTACTAGTTTGAATGCATTGGTTTCAATACAAAGTTAGACCAGCCTGTCATCTTCTGGTGCTTCATTGCTTTATCTGTAAATCTGGATAATACTTCCCAGCCTCAGCACTGCTCTGAGGGTATATTGCACTAAAGTTCATGACACTGCCCATGCTATAACTATGAGGAGCCAATAATTGTTTAATGTGCCAAATAAATCTCTTGTTAACAATTCTTAAGAACATAATAATGATGCCTACCATGCTTTAAAAACACATCAACATCCTTGAATAAAAGCCACTATGGTAAGGAAAAGGGATGATTATTAATAATTATAAGTTTGACAAACAAAAGATATCATTCTGAGGGAAAAAATCTGTTAGCACCCGTATTTTTAAACTGCTTTGTGGATCATACAGGTAACAAAAGAATTAGAGCTAATAATTTGAAAAAAGGAGCTGACAGCACTCTTGTGAAAGCACAACTGCTTTTTATTAATATGTGTGTGTGCAGTGATGATATCATACCTCACACAGGACTGTCATTGTATATTCATTCATTTGAGGTAATTATTTTTAATTTTTGTCCCTATTGACCTGTAGGCAGATGGTTAGCATGAATACCATTTTTATCTGGACACCAGATCTGGCCAGACTGCTATCAGATGAGTTTGATCACTAAACTGGCAGCTGCATTACAGACCTGCTCTTTTCTCTTCTTGTCTCTGGGGACTGCAGATTGCATGCACTGAATATGAACTTCTGCAAAACATGGGCAGTTTTGTCATTTCCACTCTGTTTTCTTTTTCTGACCATCCAGTACACGTCAGCACAGTTAAAAGCTAATCAGGTAAATGGCAACAAACGGCAACTTTGCTGTAAAATTATTAAAATCTAGAAGAGTAAATGATGCTTTTTAAAACCCCCAGATATACATGGTTATTCTACTAAGATAATTTAGAGAGATCATCTTTAAATCTAGAATATAAACACACAGATTCATATGTATGTGTGTATATATATGTGTGTGCGTGTTTCTATATATAATATAGAAATAATTGTACAGTGATCTATTTTTGATATCTTACATATTGTATAAGATATATTGTGTATTGCATATCTTGTATATGGTATTCACCTCACATTTTAATGATATATTCATCATAAGATAGTTCTAAGTATACCTTAGTATGCATCAATTACATTTAAATATTATATATATTAATTATATATGTACATGTCTGTGCATTTACATGTATACAGATTACTGTGAAACATTATATTAAATTATGGACCAGATTTGAGAACCATGAATGCAAAAGGGCTTGGCATTTTTAATCATTTGACTTTCACATTGACAACTTGTTATATTCAGTGAAACACTGATTTATGCAGCTGCATAAATACAGAATCAGCATACTTGCACAAAGGCTTACAACGATTTCTATATAGGCCCTGTATAGGATTTATGTTCATTACACCCTGATGCTGTAAAGATTTAACCATGTTCATATCTTCATGCATGTAAATTGCCTCCTTTTGCTCCATGGCACACTTTGTGTTCTTAAACTTGAACACATTGACCTCCTCCTTACTTAAACTTAACCACCTGTGTAAGTATTTGGAGGAACCAGGCTTACTTTTTCTCTTGTCCTTACTCTTGGAAAGCTATCAACTTTTTAATGGGAGTTCTGTCTGAGTAAGGACCAATCCAGTGGTTCTCAACCCTTTGAGATTCAAGGTATCCTTTGTTAGACTCAAGGCACCCCCTTAAGAATGCCATCTCCTAGCTTTATTTTTTTTGGCTACAGAAACATAGCAGAGCAATTTGTCTGTTGCAAACAACTCAGAAAGACCACAAGTGTTTTTGACACTATGGATTCCTATTTGGAATCTCTGAATTTATCTTGTGAATCAGGTGGGTGTTTGCCCAACTAACTGCTAATATTGCACAGCACCCTGAAAAGGATCTTGCAGCACCCCAGGCTGCCAAGGCACATTGGTCGAGAATCACTTGCTGTCTACTTTGTGGAGATGGAAAAAGGCATATCTTGTTGTTATAAATATGCTGATTAAAATGTTACACCTTCAGTGTTCCTTATTATTATCTGTGGCTTAATGTATTGCTCCTCCATAAATAGAAAGTCAGCCTATTTTGATATAGCTTAAACTTTTCCTAAGGAATTTAAGTTAAAGAAAAACTGAATCTTAAAAGGAGGTAAGAGAATCCTTGACCTTTTAGCACCCGTTGAACATGGCTAGTTTTAAATTAAATTATAAATTAAATTACGATGACTCTAAACCCATTAGTTAATGAAAAAAAATATTTAATTTTTCTTTTTCTTATTATGATCATTCTTAAATGGCACATTTAGTTACTGTATGTATTTTGTTTTGTGTAGGAAACTGCTATGCTCAAAGTATCCAGCCTGTGTCTTGCTTTGAAAAGCTCCATCTCATTTTTTGTTTCCTACTGAAAATGCTGATTGTGCTTTTTTACCTTATTAATTAGTTTGTACACTTCATAAATAATGGTGCTTTCCATTGACTGTGGCTAACAGTTTTCCTCCATTTCTAATATGCCAGTAATACCAAGTCCAGATTTGTGCAGCTATGGTAACTTCAAAACAACCACAAAAAAAGAGATGCATATACATCCATCATTATACAATGACTTTCATTTGTAACTAGCTAGGTAAGGGTTAGGAATGTAAGTTACACATACAGTGGTTCAAGTGATCAGAAACTGGTTTCAACTGTAACAGAACAGAAGTTCAATGCACTTAAACCACTTTCAAAATGGCCAAAACTGGTTTAAGATAAACCTGGTAGGATGTAGTATCAGACTTAACTGATTTAGGTCAAACCGGTTTATGGAACTGTCCCATATTCCTTCCCAGTTCGAGTTAACTCACAGTACCCCAGCATCCCAGGATGCCTTGCAGCCCTGGGCTGTGCTGTCTGCTTCAAGCCAGCAGGGTTGGCTCCACCACTCTGCTCCCTAGCTAGAGCACTATCACTGTTCTGGATGGCTGAGAAGGGAGTGGGAAACCTGTCTTCAAACCACAGCTGGGGTCTACCTGGCAGGGGTAGAGCAGCCCCTCACCGTCCTTTCCCCTGTTCCCTCCTTGAGTGGAGGGGCAGGCGGCATGGCCAGATGCCAGCCAGGCTGGCACACTGGGGCAGAGGGGAGAGAGGGAGGGGGATTGAAACCACCCCCACCTGAGCATGTGATCCCCAGGCTGGGGTGTGGCTATGCCTCCCCCCTCCAGTAGAGTAGCAGGGGAGGCAGGGAAGTCTGGCAGGGACTGTCCCCCCAGGGAGACCCTGGCTGGGGTCAGGGGCCAGGGAGGGGATTTGAACCCCCTCCATACCTGCTGCAGCCTGCAGCCCCCAGTTGGGGCATGGCCATGCCCCACACACTCTATTTGAGCAGGGGGAAAGGGTCTGGCAGGGGCTGTTTCCCTCCTCCCTGAGGCAGACCCAGGCTGTGGTCCTGTGCAGCCAGAAAGTGGTATAAATCCCCTCTGTTATGCAAATGGCATAAATACCAACTTGACATTAGGTAAATAACATGTAGATAGACTTTTGCCTGTTGCCTTAATCTTGTATTTTATCTTGATGTTTTTTTGTGTGTATTTTCTTGAATTTTACATTGCCTTAAGAAACTCCATTTTGTATTGCTCTGTAGCTTGACATAAGTGCTCAACCTTTTGCTCCTTTGTACGCTGCACGTGTGAGGGAATGGGTGAGAGTGTGTTTGTGGAAAAGGAAAACACCAGTTGGTGACTAGCTGAAGAAAGCAAAAAGATGGAAGACCAAAATAAGAAGAATTCACCCTAGAACAGTGAGAAAATAACATCAATCAACCTTCAAGGAGGAACACAGTGATAATACAGCAAATGCCCAGAGGACTGCATGAATTGACAAGACTATAAAAGATGGGAAGAGACATGTCGATTTTGGGTCTTATTCTGCATATCATTATGGAGCATCAGTTCACCTGACAAGACAGACTGACAGAAGCCTGACTCCCACTCATGATCACCTTAGCTGGCCACTAAGTTGACTTGAGCACCAATGAGACTGGTAATATATACCAGCACAGAACAGAAATAGGTGTATATGTGTGTTTGTACTAAGCGCTTAATCAATAAATGTGGTGACTTGCCCCCTCTTACAAAGGTCTTGCTCTTTATTTTGAACTAATCGGTTAATACCTCCTTCCCCACCTAAGCTTGTGAGGCCCTGGGTGGAGTGTGGTGATACCCCCCACTCTCTGCTCGAGGGGGGGGGCAAAACCCTGGCAGGGACTGCCCCCTCCCCCAAGCAGGGAGTTGGGAACAGAAGTCTGTCAGGTCCTGCGCCTCCAGGCAAACCAGGGCTGGGGTCCCGTGTGTGGCCTAGGAAGGGGTTTAAATCCCACTCCTCCTGCCTTAGAGCTGGGAGGCAAAAGCCTGGCAGGGGCTGCTCTCATCAGACCTTGGCTGGGTTACACTGTGGGCCAGGGATGAGATTTAAAACCCCCTTCTCTCCCTCAGCATGATGGCCTGGGCCAGGAGCAGGGAGTGGGGGATAAGCCTGGCAGAGTTGCCCCTCGTGAGACAGATCCAGGCTGGAGTCCCATACAGGCCAGGGAGGAGGGTTTAAAGCTCCCCTCCCCCTGGACTCAGCATGCTGGCCCCAGGCTGGGCCTTGGCCATGCCCCCTCCGTTCAAGCAGAGAGTGGGGCATAGGTGATGCATAGGGAGTGCACAGGGGTGCACATGCCTCCCTCCCCCCCGATATTGGCCCTCGCTGGCCAGTGAATAGAGGCAATGAGAGAAGCACCAGCAGCACTTTCTGTTTTGCCGCTAGCACTTCCGGGGTTAGTGTGGCAGAGCACTGGTTGTGCCTACCACTTTAAGGGCCTGGAGCTAGCAGCTGACAGGTGCCTGATGGGGGCAGCCATTTTGGAACTGGAGCTGCCCATATAAACAGGGCAGTTCTGCTGCAGGGGGCTAGGCAGCAACATTGCCAGGCTGGAGAGCTGCTAGAATCATCTAAAGATAAGGAAGGAGTTGTAGGGGATGGTAAGGAGGCTCCTAGTCCTGGGTACAACCTAAAACAGCACCCTGCTGGGAGTGGGTGGCCTGGTGGGGCTTTCAGTGCATAGGAGTCCCCAGGAAATGCCAGGCCAGTTACCACCTCAGTGAAAGGTGGGTCAGGGTGCCTTAATTCCTAGCCCCCATGACTGGGTGGGTTACTCTTTGTTTGGAGGGCCTGGAGGGTGGACCCTCGGAGAGAGAGAAAAGGCCATAGACTCAGGCATGTCTGAACTTCCCCTGACTGGTCCATGCTGGGGCCAGGACTGGAAGGGTTGAAGGGCCAGGGGCCCACCATGAGGAATGCCCAAGAGCTGCATGCCTGGGGTTCTGACTGGCCTGGATGTGGGCCAAGGCTAGAGGAGCCAAAGGTCCCGGGGGGGGGGGCCCACACCCGAAGGGGGGGCGCGGGGGGGGGGGGGCCACACCCGAGGGGGAGCCAGTTCAGGGAGCTATGTTGCCTAGTACGAAGGTGGATGAGACCTCCTGAGGGGAGGAATCCGGGAGGAGTTCAATCAGGAGGATTCTGGGGCTTAGTGTGGGGGCCGGTGATTATGATAACAGCTAGATGCCATCTGTGAGGCTTGGGCTGCAGTGTAGGGGAGGAAAGGAGCCACAGATAGCACCCTCTGGCATCAGGGCAGGAAATGGGCAGCCTCCCACTTAGTAACATCTATTAATTAATTGCCATCAAGGTGTGGTGGGTGGTTAGCTCCAACAGGTTGGGGGGCTGCAAGGGAAGCGGCCCCGAGTAGGCCTTCTGTTACAGTCAGCAACTGGCCACTGGTTGGTGACTGGCCACTGATGCCTCCCCAGACTCAGGAGGCACCAGTTGCCCATGGAGTGGGGGAAAGCCTTGGAAGGCTTCTCTCCTTCTTTCCCTTTGACAGTGGCTTGGAGGCATGCTCTAGTGCCCCCCAATTTCTGGCCTGAGCCACTGCAGGCATGTGGCTGCATTTCTGGAATTGGAAATGAATGTTTGTTCACTTGCTTCTTGGCTCAATCTACTCAGTTTGGACTAACCTGCAAAGATTGAATCAATTCAGCCTCTGGCTTTTTTGACTGTCTGTACTTAACCAAGGTCTATAATCTTAATTCAAAGCTTCCTTTTTGACATTCCAGGCACTTTTTATTTTTTTATTTTTATTTTTTTTTTACTTAAGGCACTCCCAGAATGTGTGTTAGACAAGTATCTTTTATCTTACCTACTCATAAAGCCTATGTTGTAATGTTACACACACACACACACCTGTCTTAAGTAATGTTATTTATAGTTAAATATCAGCAAGGAAAGCAACCTCTGGGATTATTTTTCTTCCACATTGGAAAATCTCAGCATCTAGAAAAATTTAAAAGCAGTTTGTTATTGTTTGTTCTACATATTGAGTATTATTTGTGAGGGCTGAGTGCATGTGAGCATGTGTATGCATGCCCCCCACAGCAGGTAAGTCTGTGGGGGAAGGGCCATAGAAGGGCAGAACAAGGCCCCAGTGGTGAGGGAAGAAGCGGGGCACAGGCAGGACTGACTCAACCCAG
>NW_005841913.1:2451818-2468735 GCF_000455745.1 Alligator sinensis
GGGGGGGAAGAGGGGGGGCACGGGCAGACTTGTTCCACCCCAGCCACTGCTCCTGCCTATGCCCGACTTGCCCCCTCACCTCTGGGGCCTCAATCTGCCCCCCGCCACAGCACTAAGGGAGGGAGTGCACAGCTGGGGCAGCCCATCCAGTGGGACACCTATTGTGGGGAGGGTGTGGTGGCTCCTGCTGATGCATGCACTCCAGAAGGGCATGGGGGCTACTTGTCCAGGATCTGTGCATGGGGTGAGGGCAAGCTGCGGGCTGGGGTTGGGGTTGGGCTCAGAGCTGGTGGTGGCAGGAGTGGGAGAGGGCAGTTGGGGGGGCTACAGTGAATTTTGGGATGGCCGCAGCCCCCCAGGTAATCCCCTTCCGAGTCCTGCCACTGACCACCCTGAGTGCAGCCTGGCCCACTGGGAAGAGCCTGGTGCAGCCCTGGCCCAGCCCACAGCCACAGCCCGCCCTCACCCCAAGCACAGATCCCAGGCACACGGCCCTTGTCTCTCCCTGGGTGTGTGCAGTGGTCGGAGTCACGCCCCCAAGATGAGCTACTCATTGCTCAGTCCTATGCTCCACCTTAGTAGTTCAGCACCTGCCCCAGCCCCAGTCCCACTCTTTTCTTCATCACTGCACACTCACCCCTTTTCACCTGTGCTGCAGCTGCTGGAAGCCCACAGCTGGGCTGCCTTGTGGCCCTATTGCTGCCCTGCATTTGGGGGAGCTAAGTTATGTTATCTGCCCCCACTTCTGCTGCCTATGCTGAAAGGCATTCTGGATAGGCACATTCAATGTCACCCACCATGCTTCTCTTCTTAAATCACTGGTGTAGCCTCATTTTAGTCCAGATCAGAAAATTGATGATGGTATTATCTTAACCTACTCAAATTCTATTTTCATTTACATTGATGTAACCCCAGAGTAGTCCCCTTGACTTCACCGGCCAGGCTTTACGTCTTTTGGTTGTATCCATCAGTTGACTCTCTCATATTTAGACTGTAAGGCCCACATCCAGCTCCAACTTAGATGGGCAAGTAGCTTTGTACATGACATTTCAGGCCACTACATAATGAATTTTATTTTTGCTTCCCCTGGAAAGGTTCAAATTCCTTGTAGAGCTACATAAAGAAAAAGCTAGGCCATCCCACTATCTAGCCTACCAGTTAAGATATTTGTCTGAAGAGTGGAAGATACAGATTCTAGCCTCTTACCCTACTCAGCATGGGATTTGCACCAATATTGCATAAATGCCAAAAGCACCAACCATGGACAATAATGCCCCTGGCTCAAAGGCCAGCTAAGAGTGAAGCTATGCGGGGCCAGAGGTAGGTTAAGCTAAAGGGAGTATGACTCAGTGAGACAAATCGGGTCCTTTAAAGTGAGGGTTTTTTAGGTTCTAGAATCTACCCCTTGTTCTTGTGACCACTGGGGCTGATGTTATCTCATTCTATGTTTATTTTATCAAATGACCTTTAGTGAAATATATAGAAATACCAGAGTAGCTGCACTTTACTGGTCACATAAAGCATTGCTGCTGGGTAAGGTTTGAGAATGCAAGAAGCTGCAAAAACATACACAGCCAGAGGCTTTTACTGTTTACCTTCTGTAAGACAAATGCCACCATTAATGCCTAAGCCAAACTTTGGCACAACTTTTCTTAAACACCAACAGCATGTGAAAGTTTTTCAAGAGAAGATTCTTCATTTCTTGCCATGGGTATGGAACACAGGAAAAACACAGGAAAAAAATGCCAGAACATTTAGAAGGGGGAAGGTGTGTAAGTATGTTCTTTTACTTTCCTTGAGTTAATTAGTGTCTGAGTTGCTTTAACTTCTTTAGAAAAAAGATTTCATTTGGGGCACAAGCTAAACATGGAAAATTTTATCCTGAGAGGATTACATGTTGTGTTAGACCTGAGGAAGGGCACTTGATGCCTGAAAGCATGTCCAGCAGCTTTCCCAATGATAAGTTGGTCCAGTATCACAGACAATCCTTCTCTCTCGTACACTTCCTGGACTATCCCAGCTACAACAACACCCCAACCCTACTTTTCTGAGAGGAGAAACTTACACAGTGTTGCTAACAATTGAAAATATGGAGCTACAATGGAAACTCGGATTCAACCTAAACTGGAATAGCAATGACATTACGCCTTTGGAAAAACAGAATTAAGAACTTGCCTTCACCTCTTCCCTGGTGTGCTAGTTTTGTGCTTATGAACATAAGAAGTGCCATATTGAATCAGCCCAATGAGTCTCACCCAGTATGCTATCTCTGACAGTGATGTAAGTGAATGTTAGAGGGAGAGAAATGAACAGGAAATACAACCTGTGAAGCCATAGCTTCTGGACTGCAGGGCTTCCCAAGGCTCAGGAAATTTGCTAAATGGGAGCAGTGGCAAGTAATACTGCCAGCCCTCTCTTGTTGCCACACTTCCCCCGGCCACTTGTAGCCTGGGGGGGAGAGGCAGGCCAAGCCCTTTTTCCCCTCACCATGCAGCTGGGTCAGGGCCAAGCCACACCCACCCCCCATTCCTCCTGGGCGGCTGGATCATGGCCAGGCTATGCCCCCTTCTACCCACAAGGCCAGATTGAGGCCAGGCCACAACCCCTGTCCCTTGCATGGTCATATCAGGCCCAGGCTATGGCCCTTCCCGCCCCCCATGGTCATATCTGGCTCTGCCTCACTGGCCCACATGCCAGATTGGGCCCACTGGCTGGATCTAAGCTGCAGCCAAACGGAGCACTGTGCATCTGGCCTAAGGGGGAAAAAGGTTGGGCACCACTGCTCTACAGTGATCTGTCTCCTATTCAGTATTCTCCCTAGCATTCACTATTACTGGCTTAGAGATGCCACAGGAAACATCTCCAACCATTCTGTTCAATAGCCATTAGTAGATCTGCCATCCATGAATTTATCCAATCCCTTTTTGAACTTGGCTATGATGTCTATCTCCACCACTGTCTGTGGCAATAAATTCCATAAGTTAACTCCTTGCCACTGAATGTCCCAAAGTTATACTTTTGTAACACCATGCCTGAATTATAAGCTGTTTCCTTAGCAGTTCTTTGTTTTCTGGACATACGCTGATTATTGATCACACACAAAGTACATAACATTTACTTGTATGGTACGCTGAAACAAAAATGTCTTATTCTGCAAACAGTTCTAATGAGCTTGCCTAGGCCACTTCTGAGATGTGAAAATATTCATGGAACCCTTCCTTTAAGATTAATCCCTGACAGTATCATGGGAATCATGCTATTTGTACTGCACACCTCTGTGAGCTGACAAGCAAGCTGAGATGTATACAAGTGACCTCATCTCCTGATCTGGTTGCTCAGAACTCACATGCCAAAAAACCCAGTCATCACTCCTGACTTGACAAGCTTTTGTACAACTCATATTTTGCAACAGCTGCTAAAGTTCAGCTTTCTGTCACATGAAAGGAAACAGGCAGACAAGGAAGAGGGGTGTGGGGGGTGTTCAGGAAAAAAGGGAAAAAGAAAAAGGAAATCCATTAAACTAAAATCTGGCTGTTGCATTTAATGGAAAATCTTTTAGTACATTAACCCAGCATGGGGTCTGAATTTGTGGTGTAGGAGCCTGACTGTGCTTTCTGTTGCTTCATTACTATTTTATTGATTTCAGATGGGAATATAAATCCAGGACAGGCTGCCTGATTTAGCAAAGAACAGGGCTGCCAAAATGAATGTCCTGAAAGTTGGAATCAAAACTGAAAGAAAAAAAAAAAATTCAGTGTTTAATTCAGTGGTATTTATCTTACAAGTAGGAAGGGTCATATTCAGTTTAAGTTATGCTGCACTATCATTTTTGCCTTTTAAGCCATCTTAAAGACAATGTGTTATGGTTAGGTAAGCCATATAAGTCTTTGCTTTAAAAGAAGGAATCTAGTGGTCTCTACCACAAAGCAATTACATGGCTTTCGTAACACACCATGTTATTCCTACTTTTAAAAATAATTCAACATACGGAAAAATTATGAGGGAAAAACCATCATCTCCAGCTCCCAAAATCAGTACAATTGCCCCGATCCTCTGACACAGAAGCTATTGTTTCTTCTACTACTGTGTATAATATATGACAATGCACTGTGAGACAATGCCTGATCTGCTCCTGAAGAGCTCCATGCAGCTCAGGCAGAGGGTGTGAAAGGAGCTTTATGTCACTTTAATACTCCCCAAATCCTGGAACCAATGAGTGCTTGGCCAGGTCCCAGATATAATTTAACACTGAAGTCCAAAGATGATCACCATCCAGTGTACATTCCAAGTGGATATTTAGCATGGCAGTAGATACTGTAGAGTAGACCTGAGTTTCAGGTCACTGCAAGAAAATGAAGGCTTCTGGAATTTGACAGAAACCACCAATACTTTTACAAACAAGTGTGTAAGGCTTGTGCAGAAAATAATGTAATATTGGTGGAGTCTTTGTGGTTATTAAATTGGAGACTGGCTAAAATGTATTATAACATCTGATAGGCAGTAACCTCTTCTCTGTGTACTAACTCTAGGTTAGGACTGTCCAACTCATGTGGGCTGTACAGCTTCCCGTGGGCTGCACGACCCACCTCTTGTGCTAGGACAAGCTGCAGCAGCATTCATTCTTGCATGCTCCTTGTGCTGCTGCCTCTCTCCCCACTGCTGAAAGGCACCCTGCATAGGAGTCTCAGCCCAGCAATTCTGCAGCAGAGTGAGTGGCAACATTGACTCCCTGGGTACCGGTCTGGCCATCATTGTGGGTGCTAATGCCACTGCCACTCACCCTGCTTCAGAATTTCAGCCATTTCTATAGCCCTACTCCACATGACATGAGCCAACCTTGTCCTTCCTCTATGCCTAGGGTGACCATACATCCCAGATTGACCAGGACAGTCCCAGTTTTCAGAGGCCAGTCCTCGCTAGCTGGAGGAAATTAAAACAAGTGTCCCAGGTGAGGAGATGAAGGTGGAACACCAGGAGATGTGATATAGGATAGTGATTCTCAATCTTTGGTACCTTATGTACCCCTGCCGATTGACACAGCAGAAGTGGAACCGGAAGTCCCACCCTGGCACTTTTGGTTTCGCCGCCGTGAGCCGAGTCCTACTTTTTCCTTGAGGACTACAGCCTGGGGCAAAGCAGCCTGTGCAAAGCCTCTCTCCCTATCCCCTGGCGCACTGACGCTGGGGAGTGAAAGCCCTAGTACACCAGACACAGCGGGAGAGGTGGCAGCTAGAACTTCCAGCCCAAGAAGGTAAAGACACCTCCAACCCACCGGGCGGTGGGTGGGCAAACCGCAGCACCCGTGTACCCCCTGCTCGTGTCTCTTGTATCCCCAGGGGTATGCATACCATGGGTTGAAAAACACTGAAATAGGAAGCCTAAACAGCACAAGTGCCCTAAAATAGGTTAGCTTCATTAATGAAATGATCATTAACACTAATTATGACTTCACAGGTGATTGTTAACACCTGTGAAAAAAGAACAATGGGCCATTAATTGGTCATCAGTGTCCCTGATTTCACACTGTCCTAGATTTCACATTTTCCCATGTGGTAACCCTATCTATAGTCCAGTGTTTCAGAAGCATAAGTAGAACAATTGAAAAGCCAATGTGTTAAGGAAAATGTATTTGATATACAGTTTATATTTAATTATGCCAAACAATGTCCAAATCTCAATACAACAATTTAGTATTCTTTTATATACACACACATGACATGTCAGGCTTTTTTAAAAGGAATGCTCGATTATGCCATATTGCATAAAACAGAACCAATTGCTATATAGGAACGTGCAAGAATCCTATAAAAAAACCATATACCCAGAAAATATAAGTGTTTATGGTAAATTAATCTTACCAAAATCTTGGCCTCAGGAAATTTTCTAAAGCAACCAGTTACATAGTTTATTTATTATCAGATTTCATAGACTTCATAGACATCAGGGCTAGAAGGGACCTCAGAAGATCATCGAGTCCAGCCCCCCGCCCAAAGGGCAGGAAGTCAGCTGGGGTCATAGGATCCCAGCAAGATAAGCATCCAGTTTCATCTTGAAGGTGTTCAATGAAGGCGCTTGAACCACCTCCGGTGGCAGGCTGTTCCAGACCGTGGGGGCTCGGACAGTAAAGAAATTCTTCCTTATGTCCAGCCTGACACGATCTTGAAGTAGTTTGTGACCATTCAACCTCGTCATCCCTTGGGGCGCTCTGGTGAACAAACGTTCCCCCAGATGCTGGTGGTCACCCCTGATAAACTTGTAGGTGGCCATCAGATCACCCCTGAGCCTGCGCTTTTTCAGGCTAAACAGCCCCAGGGCTCTCAGCCTGTCATTGTAGGGTCTGCTTCCCTGACCTCTGATCATGCGCGTGGCTCTTCTCTGGACTCTCTCAAGCTTCTCCACATCCTTTTTGAATTGTGGAGCCCAAAACTGGACACAGTACTCCAGCTGCGGCCTCACTAAGGCCGAGTACAGGGGGAGAATGACGTCCCGGGATTTGCTTGAGAAGCATCTATGGATGCAAGCCAGCGTTTTGGTCGCTTTACTAGCCGCCGCATCGCATTGCAGGCTCATGTTCATCTTGTGGTCAATGATGACCCCCAAGTCTCTTTCTTCCATAGTGCTAGCCAACATAGCACTGCCGAGCCTATAAGGATGCTGCGGGTTTTTTTTCCCCAAGGTGGAGAACCTTGCATTTATCGGCGTTGAACACCATCAGATTCTCGTCCGCCCACTTGCTGAGCCTGTCCAGGTCAGCCTGGATAACCTGCCTGTCTTCTGGTGTGGATGCTTTGCCCCAAAGATTGGTGTCATCGGCGAACTTGGCCAGTCCGCTTCTGACTCCCGTGTCCACATCATTAATGAAGATGTTGAACAGTATGGGTCCAAGGACAGAGCCTTGGGGGACTCCACTGGTCACAGGACACCATTTGAATTTCTCTTTTTTAAATTATTGTTAAAAATACATTTATTTACGTTCTATTAAACAGTGAGAAGAGGCATTCCTAGTGTAGCTCCAGACCTTTATTTAATACAGTATATACATTTGCATCATGTCCTCTCCTTTTTGTGTCCTTTAAGGGTCCCAGTCTGTTTTATTCTTGTACAACCATTTTTCCAGGGCATTGATCTTTCTTGCTGTGCCTTCTCAGATGAAGTCACAGCATCGATTTATACAAATAATTTATAATATATCAATGCTATCTTCCACATTAGTCTTTACCCATTGTGATATTTTGTTGGCCCTTTTTGGCCAACAGCTATACACCGAGTTGAACATAGGTTTTAATTAAGCACCATAGAGTAACACCCAGATTCCCATTTTGGATTGCTACTCTTAATTTAGATTCCAGCATCGTGAAAGTGTGGTTTAATATTTTCACTGCTGATACAAATTATTTTGGATACCGATATATTGACATTACATTTTGTTGATCATGGTGGTTTTACTAAAAATGTATTTTTAAATGTTAATGTGTAAGTCTTTATCGAAGTCCAGCATAATGCAACTTTTATGTTGGTTTTCTAATATTAAAATACTTCTATAAAACATCTCCCTTTCTTCGTATAATTAATAATACTTTGATTCTAAACTTCTGGTGCTTCTATACATTGCAAACATTGAGATGTATGTACTGAATGTGAAGAACATCATTTTGCGTTTGCGGTATATATTAACAAACCCATTCAGGCTTAATATACCCATACAACAAATCACGTGAAATACCAGAAGTGACTAGTGATTCAAAGTGTTCCAATTAAGACACCTTAATGAATCCTGATACCAAAAAAAGCAGGTTCTTAGTATTTTGTGGAAATCAGGTCCTTTTAAGGTAGCTCAAATTGGGTAGCAGAAAAATATAAGAATCCAAACTCAGAAGTTATTTGAAAATATGGAAAAAAGATTTAGAAGTAAATAAAAACAATGGGTTATATTTATTGTAAAATCTTTCTATTAGACTATCATAGCTTTTTGTAACCAGTAACATATAGCTGTAGGGCTAAAGGAAAAAATAGGTAGTCTATTTTATACGTCAGCAAGCTTATATTGAAAATACTGAGGACCGTGTATATAAAAACCCAATTTGTGTTTTTAAAAGTCTCATCTACATGAGTACAATCAAAACTGAAAACACAAATAGAATCAATGGGCATGTCTACATGTAACCATATGGTGACATTGCTACAGTGACGTGCTTTAGTACTTCCTTTTGGAAGCACTAAAGCTTGGAGCTGTATGGGCGATTACTGCAGCATGTGTGTGTCACACGGGTAGATTTCGCCGCTACATCACCATAGTGGCATGCTATATGCAGGAAGCGTGCTGCTACAGTGACATAGCTGGTGATCATGTATAGACACACATGATTGCTATGTCACTATAGCACACGTGTGGCAAAGTACCGCATTGCTACACTGCAGTAGGGCAATGTGTAGATGTGCCCAATGTGCTCAAACAAAAGAGGTTTTTAAAATCCAGATTTTGTGAAAATCATAATTTGGGTTAAGAGTAATAAAATAATTGAAAATTGAATGGCAAACAATATAATATATGCACAAAACAGCATATTGAAAATACAAACAAGCAAATTGCCTTGGAGCTATCTATCGATGTATTTTATGCTTATTAGTAATGCATTATCTGAGAGTATGAAAGGCATAGAAGTGCAGGAATTTATCATTAGAATACACTTACTAATCCTCCTAGTACATCTCTTCACCACCACAGATCTATATGATATATTCTTTATCCACATTTGTGCAATTATATGTATCAGGATGGCTACAAAAACTAGCAATCGAGGAGGAGCTAGGACGATAAGTAAAATACATTTTAAAAAGCACTGGGATAAAAGAACAAGACCAGTTATGTAGCACATGCAAACGTAAACCAAAAATGTGAATGATAATTCTGCAGTTTCCTGTGTGGAAAGTCGTCTAACCCTGCAGACACAGCTAATATAGATGTATTTATGAGGGTTGGGAAAGATACTCAAGTACTGTGATAGCAGTTGTAGTTTATGTTTATACTGGACACATCTACACATCCATTAATGAACTTTTGTTAATGCACATTAAATTTAGTTCCTCTGGGCATTTTCACACATGCTCTGGGAGTTGTGGGGGGAGGAGACTTTAATTAGAGCGGCTGTGATAGTTGTTCTAATTAAAGCAGCCACCGTGTCTCATGCATCAGTGTCCCTACATTGCAAAATGGTGGCAGGGGTACTTTATCTAAAGCTTGTTGAATGAGCTTTAGTTAAAGCAACCCCACTGCTATTCTGAAGTGCAGGGAGACTGATGCATGAGATGCAGAGGCTGACTGCAGCGTGGTAGTTACCACACTCCAGCAGACTTGATTGATCAAGTCTAATATGATTCACTCTAATCTGATGCATTACAGTTCACTGGAGCAGCCTCCCAGCTCATGTATAGGCATCCTTTATTGTGAGGTACTAGAAAAAGGCACATTAGTTTATTTTAATGCACATTAGAGAAAGCACAGTTTTCTGTGATGCTTTAATGTGCATTAAAACAGGCTAATGTGCATTAAAGTACATGTGTAGACACACCCAATGACATGGAATTAAAATTATTGACTAGAAACAAGTCAGTCTGACAAAATGGGTCTTAAAGGACCTCCTACTAAAAAAGAACATTTCTCCATCTTCCCTTTGACCCTATTTAAATTCTTATTCCCAGAAGGCTATAAAGGTTATCACAACCTGGCTCTGTTGGTTGAAATTAGAGGCAAGTTTCAGATCTTGCTAAAACTAAAGTTATTGGGAGTTTTGTCCAAGATATTCAAAATAGGATGGAATATTAATAAGTGCTCTGTGTTGGTAGTGACTATGAACTAACTCCATGTTTTTTAAAAGCTCGCCCCTAAATATATGTTTTTCCTGAAAAAGAATCAGGAACTTTTCTACCACAAGAATTGAAGCAGAGATTTATTTAAACAGGAAAAAATTATGAGAGTGGAATTAGGTTCTCAAATAAATCTTTTTTTTGGTGTTTCTGTTTATGCTCTAAATAATAATTTACACTGGCTTAATACATGTGGAGCTGTTTTCATGAAAGTCTTTGATACTTTTCCTTGTCCCTTGAATATAGGAGAATATTGGCTTTCACTACATCTGCTGAAAACAATTTATATTGAAAGTGAAATGTATAGCAAAAACTCAGATATGGGTTAGCTTCAAGTTTTAAAGCTCCACTTTCAAAGGTCTAATGCCCCATAAAAGATCCATTTTCAAGTACGTTTCATGAAAAAAACCTCACACAATGGCACTATCCTGTGTAATACATACACCATTGCAATTCATCACCCTGGACATTGGTTGGATGCCTGACATTCTTCCAATAGAAGATACAGTATCCCAGTCCAAAAAGGATCTGATACTGAGGGGAAACCAAGAAGAATCCTTCCCCCCAAAAATGAAGGTGAGCGCTGATCAAGCTGAAGCACTTATTTTAAAAAGCAGAGTAAAAAGTAGTTAAATGAAAGTGGCCTCTGTGAAGAAAGCCGCATTCCTTATTTGATTATAAATTCCTTATGTTGTTCCCACAGGGAGTGCACTTCACCACTCAGACACCTGAGTGAAGCCTGTGTGTCTCTCTTGTTTAGAGACCATCTGCACCAGTAGTTCCATTATCTGTGAATGGAGATTGATTTTCCTCTTCTTTGCATGTTTACTTATCCTAATGCCCAGGAGTCTGCAATACAGTCAGCAGCAGAGAATGCAAAGGCAGCTTTTAAGTAAGAGCATCAGGAGTATCATTATGTTCTGAGTCTTTGTGTCTGTCTTTCTGTCTAATTCTATTGTAACAGGAATCCGCTGTAGGCCCCTCCTTTCTGGAGGTTTAACAACAGAATGGAAACTCTATTTTCTCAAAAGAAGCAGCTTAGCCCTTCGTAATAAGTACATGTCAACATCGGCCTTGGGTATATTGTGAAGCGACACTTGGCCTAGGCCACCTGACCTAGCAAATAACATGTAGGATCCAAAGACGAGTGGCAGTGCATTTAAAGGGGTGCTGGTCCCCAATGTTTTATTTTATTTTAAAAGGTTTCAATAAGAGTGGCATCATCTAATTTTAAAATAACAAATACATTAAAATAACAATGCACATGTTTGTTCCTGACCCTACACCCCTTCTCACTACAGGTACTTTTGTTAGAAAGTTTTCTCCTTGTTTCTTACTGTGTGAAAGTCCCACAAGATGACTAGGGGAAACTACCTAATTAACTGACCATATACAAAGAGAAATGAGACTGATTAGGTCCAAAGGCCAGGTTTTGAAAAGAGTTGAGCACCCAGCGACTTCCATTGTTCCAAGCAAACTAAGCTTAGTGTGAGCTCCTGGGTACTAGCATATCTGGCAAAAAAATGCTGGCCACTTATTCAGGTACTTAAATGGGATCTAAACCCTAATGAACATCTAGCTAGCTGAATCTAGCCAGTGTCACTGCTTCTACTATCTGGTCAATTAGCCAGTTTCCTTGTGTGCTTGTGAGAATCTCTTGGAATAAAAGGAAAAGAGCGAATAAAGGAAAAGGTGCTGAAACATTATCTTTTGGGCTTTGAGAACTTTTCATAACATTCCCTGTATGAGTCTATTAAAGGGGAAAAAATCTCTTTCCAGTCCTTCCACACAATTTGACAGTTTGAAATGAACAGGAATAGAGTTTCCAACCCATAAAAAAAATATAAGATCTTGAAACTGTTTTTCATTACAGTCAGGTCTAATTAAGAAAACGTACCCAAAATGTACAAAGACTAAAACAGTAAGTAATGCAGACTCTACTACAGTTCCATTATACAAATTGATAATGCATAGTCACCCGGAGAGAGGAGGTTAGTTTTTGTCTTCCAACATATGATGACTAAAATCATAGAAAAATAAGGCTGGAAAGGACTTCAGGAGGTCATCTAGTCTAGCCCTCTGTGCAGCAAAAGGTCACCACCTTCTAAACCATCTCAACTAAGGGTATATCTAACCTGCTCTTAAAAATGTCCAAGGAATAAGATTCCACAACCCCTCTGTGCAATACGTTCTTATGTTCTAGTGCTTAAACACTCTCAGAGTTAGAAAGCCAACCTAATGTTTTCATTTTGTAATTTAAAACTGTTACTCCTTGTCCTCCTCCCTGTAGCCACAGAGAACAGTCTATTACCATTTTCTTTATAACCAGCTCTAACAGGGGGTCTGCTCGGGTCCGATTTAACCGGGGCCCACCCACCTGTTTCTGGACTATCCACCCACCTTCTAACCCACCACACCTTGTTGTTAATTAATTATTTAATATATGTTAATTAAATGAGAGACTGCCCATTTCCTGCCCCGATGCCAGGGGGAGCTATCTGTGGCTCCATTCCTCCCCTACACCACAGCCCAAGCCTCGCAGATGGCATCTAGATGTTCCTCTAATCACCGGGCCCCAGAATCCTCCTAATTGAACCCCGCCTGGGTTCCTCCCCTCAGGCGGTCTCATCTGCCTTCATACCGGGCAACATAGCTCCCCGAACCACTTCCCCTTCGGGTGTGATCCCCCCACGAGGACCTTCGGCTCACTAGCCCTGGCCCACCTCCAGGCCAGTCAGAACCCCAGGCATGCAGCTCTTGGGCATTCCTCGCAGTGGGCCCCTGGCCCTTTGACCCTTCCAGTCCTGGCCCAAGCATGGACCAGTCAGGGGAAGTTCGGACAGGCCTGAGTCTATGGCCCTTTTCTCTCTCTCCCGGGGTCTGCCCTCCCAACAAGGGGTAATCCACCCGGTCATGTGGGTCGGGGTGCCTTAACCCCTAGCCCCCCTTTCACCAGGGTAGTAACTGGCCTGGAATTTCCTGGGGGCCCCCACACCACAGGTAGCTCCACCAGGTCACCCACTCCCGGCAGGGTGCAGTTTTAGGTCGTACCCAGGACCAGGAGCCTCCTTACCATCCCCTACAGCTCCTCCCTTACCTCCAGATGATAACAGCAGCCCTCCAGCCAGGCAATGTTGTTGTCTGGCCTCCAGCAGCAAAACTGCCGTGTTTATATGGGCAGCCCAGGGCTCAAAATGGCTGCCCTCATCAGGCACCTGCCAGCTGCCAGCTCCAGGCCCTTAAAGTGGCAGCACAAAGACTGCCCTGCCATACCACCCTTCTGATATT
Organism: Alligator sinensis; assembly: GCF_000455745.1. Taxonomy (NCBI): domain Eukaryota; kingdom Metazoa; phylum Chordata; order Crocodylia; family Alligatoridae; genus Alligator; species Alligator sinensis. Next base: position 2,464,971 of record NW_005841913.1, read on the forward strand.
TGAAGACCTTTATCAAACCCTACCATACTCTCCTCTTCTCCAGACTAAATAATCCCAGTTCTTCCAATCTTTCCTCATAAATCACATTTCATAGACCTCTAATCATCTTTGCTCTCTTCTTGAATCGTTACAACTTGACTATATCTTTCTAGAAGTGCACAGTACTCCAGGTGAGGCCTCACTAGCACTGAATAAAGGAATCGCTTCTCTTGACTTGCAGGTGATGTTCATATTAATATAACCAAGTATGGAATTGACTTTTTTTCCCCCAACAATAGCACACCATTGACTTATTTTAATTGATCCACTAAAACCAGTGGGTGCTTTTCTGCGGTTCTACACCCTAATTGGTTGTTCTTCAGGTTGCATGTGTACATGTGATTGTTCTGTCCTCACTGCAATACTTTGCACTTGTCCTTATTGAATTTTAGGCCATGTTGCCAGTTTATAAAGGTCGTTCTGAATCCTAATCCTATCCTACTAAGTGTCTGAGATCCCACCCAGCTTGGAGTCATTTGGAAGATCAATGACTCCCTTCCCCGTAGTAGTATTAATAATGTTTGCAACATTCCTATGAGGGAGATACATTTTATCATTTCCATTTCCTAGATGGGAATCGAGATACAAAATGATTAAGAGATTTAAGTACCTAAGAAGACTTGAGAACCTGACAAAAGATACTTATGTACCAAATAACATCTAACTGCCACTTTAGGAATCTAAGTTCAAAATTTAGATCTTCAAAAAGTTGCTCAGCTGACATCTAGAGTTGGCTAAATACCTACATTTTCACCAGCAACGTTTCCTACTTGCCTAATGATCTTCTTTTGAATGTTCTCAGAAGAGCCTCAGTATTGCAAGTGATTAAAGGTCAAGGGCAACATCTTCAAAGATTTATGTACATAGATAGCTCCCTTGGAGGAAATACACCAGATGACAAAGCAGCAGACTGCTTTTGAGGATGTGGGTGACAAAGATTAGGGCAAAACTCTCTAATCCCTATGGTTAGTTTATCTTTTAATTAACTATCATCACATTTCTTGTACCTCCCCCTTGAAATATCAACTATTGGTCACTGTCAGACTGTAAGTGAAATAGATGGACCTAACTTATGACAGAGTCCCACTGGAATCTATCAACTAGGTGCTACTCCACCTAACATACAACATACCTGCAAGGTTCGATCTTGTAGGTATTCCTAGATGGCTGCTTCCATTAGGCTAATGAAGGAGGGAATCCCCAACTCTGATTAGCGTTGTTACACTTTGCATAAAATTCTTAGACATGAAGAACGGGGAACCGGGAGGGGAAAGTGTGTGTGTGTGAACAAAAAAGCTTGATTCTACAGTCTAGTAATTAAGGCACTCAGCTGAGAGCAGACAGGTCTGGGTTACGGGCCCTGCTTCTGTGAACATTCAAGGATTGTATGTTAAGTATATACTGAAGCAGCGACTTGCCCAAAAGCATACTGTAATGAAGTTATGAATCAGATACAGATGTGCCCCATAGTACTGCACCGCCTTTACAAGAGAATTTTTCTTTCATTATGCTTTTCCCCCATAAAGTAAGAAACATTAGGAAATCAATAAAATAAAACATTAGGAAATACAAACAATGAGAAAAAGATGTTTTTAAATATGGTTTACCTGTGGAATGCATTGCCACACGATAGTAGTGAAGCCAAGAGCATAATAGGATATTTAAGAAGATTAAATATTTGCAAGCAATATGAAGAAGATTCATAGAAATGTTAGGGTAAATAGCAATCACTAACTGAAAGATTGGGGGGGACAATTCCCTAATTCCTATGGGTGGGTTATTATATAATCAACTATCACCACATTTTTTGTGCCTTCCCCCTAAAACATGAATACTTGCCAGTGTCAGATATAAGACAGTGGAACCTAATTCAGGCCAACAGTTCCTCCGTTCCCAGCATGAACACTAAAAACACAGCAAATATGAGTTGACAAAGCTCATTTTTAAATTACCTTCTATCACTTTAAGGGAAACTGGTACCTATATATCTACTGCATGAGGTAACCCATTCTCATGAAAAAAAATTTTTACCAACAGAAATCATCAGGGTTTCAAAGGGGCTTTTCCATCGTCCATTCCACATTTAACAAAACTAAGACCTTTCAAAATGTTTCACTAAAAGCCAGAGAAAAATGCAACAAAAACCAAGGAACTCAAGTAAAGGTCAGTCTTGCAGGAACTATCCTACTGAGGTTTATTCATTTTATCCAATGAAAGTTAAATGCGAGGCAGAGAAAAAACATTCAGAATTTCTGATCCCTCCTCTCCAAGGCTGTATCCATCTCACTGGGCCACTCTTCATCCACCTCGCAGGCCTTCTACTGGCTTCACATACGTTCCCTGCTTCACAACCTACTAGGTTAGCTTCAAGAGGAGAGCGGCAGAATTCCCCAGGTAGTAAATAGCCCATGGCTAGATCACTTTATTAGAAGATATAAGTTCAAATGATCCCTGAGTCTTCTGCTCCTTCACTACTGGGCTAAAAAGGCAGGAAGAACCTCCTCTATTTTACAGATGTGCTTACCTATTCTGCCACAGGTGGAAACAGAATATAAAAGCTGTAAAAATGCTGAAAGTTGCACTACTGAAGTTGGCTGTATGGGTGGCTGTAAGGAGGACATATATAGAGCCAAAAGGCATATGGCTCAGTGAGGTAGTTGCTGACACAGAAGGAAGGGGACTATGGATTTTAGTTTGGAATTTTGCTCCTGCTAGAAGGAAATTTCCCACCTGCAATGCTACCTTTATTTTTAAAATGACGGTATTAAATGCAAGGAGCTGTATCTCAGCTTCTAAAGGAGGGCTGAAGTATGCCCTATATGGGTTGAAGAATGCCTGGCCTATGCTGGTGCATGGTGGCTAGCAGGAACCCTGGTTTTCTCTGATAAAAAAATCCCCAATTTTTAAATGAAAAGTAACCCAAAATCCACATTTTTCTGTGATTAAAAAGAAATATCACTAATATATAGCTATATACATAGTGGGGTTTCATTTTGATCATGGAAAATGTGGGGATGGGGAGGAGTGGCTTGAAGCTAGATCTCCAGCTTCCTAAGTAAGTATCCTAATGACTCAGCTACCAGGGTTTTAACATGGGAGGACCCTCCAGCATTTGGCTGCCCAGACTTTTCCCTAGGTATACACATACACAGTTGTCTACTCAAGCAGGGACATGCAATTAGGAATGGAATCCCTACTTGTACACAAGTGCCAAAAACGTCATGTAGACAACTAAGAAGCTGCCATTCTAGATGTCCAAAAGGAAATTTGACCCTAATGTGTGCTGGAGAGCAGCATCTGGCCCTTTTTCAATTGCACAAGCACTTTATGGGTGCAACAAGATGAGTGTGGACGTGTGGTATGTGGTGCCACAGACCTGTCTGCGACACCACACACTGCATATGCAGGCTTTCCTTGAGCTGCTACTTTGCAGTGCAGGGGAGAAGGGCAGTTGACCCTAGGAGATCCTCGGGCCAAAGAACCCAGGCCAAAAAAAAGCGGGGCTGCACACATGGTGGCAGCATACAGCCAGGCTTCTTGCTACAGGAGCACCATGGCTGCAGTTCCCAAAGGCCCCCAGAACCCCAGGTAAGGCTGTGATGGGGCCAGCACAGTTGCTGGCCCCAGACTCCCCATCTCAGCTGGGATAGCTTGCCACATGCCAGAGTACACATGGCATGAGCATTCCCTGTGGATGAGCAGGAGCAGCACAAGGGGAAAATGTAC
>NW_005841913.1:2468745-2472501 GCF_000455745.1 Alligator sinensis
ATCTGTATGCACCCTATGAATAGCATTTTTAATCTGTGTTTATATACTTGTTATCTTATGCAGATTGGCCAACTATTCCTGGGTGCTTCATGGCATCATATTAAGAAAACTAGTAGGGCTGTGCAAAACAGCACTGTTTCATTTTGACTTCCATTTCACCATTTCAAAGGGGCAGTGTTTTGTTTTGTCATTTTGTTTCATTTCAAAGCACTGCTCCATTTTGTTTCATCAAAACTTTCACTGTTTAACGTGTTTCAATGTTTCGCCCATAGGCTGTAATGAAGAATCATGAAAATGGCTAAACCTTCATCATTTCTTGCCTGATTCAGATGAAACTTGCAGGGATAGTAGCGCCTTCTGAGGGTATGAAGCTTTCCAAGTTTCAAGGAGATAGGCTAAGAAGTTTCTGGGAAACTGCACCTCAAATTATTCAAAGCAAAACTCCTGACACATGCCGGCAGTGGAGCCGCCTCTTATCTGGCATGCAGATCCAGGGGCTTGCACCCCTGGAAGGGCTGCAGGGCTGTGCTGGACTCTTCCTGGGCATGTGGGCCCTAGGATCTGTGTGCCAAATGACAGGAGGCTGCCACTGCCACCTGGGACCAGCGCTGAGCGCAACCCGTGCTCATCCCTGGGGAAGATTGATGCTGCCACCAGTGCCAGGTGGCAGAGGCAGCCTCCTGTCATTCAGCATGCAGATCCAGGGGCTTGCACCCCTGGGAGGAGTCCAGTACCACCCAGCAGCCCTCTCAAGGGTGCCGGCCCCCGGATCTGTGCTCTGGATGCCAGGAGGCTGCCTCTGCTGCCTGGGACCAGTGGCAGCATCAATTGTCCCCGGCACTGGGTGCAGGCTGGACCCAGCACTGGTTCCAGGCAGCAGCAGCAGCCTCCTGTCATCTGGCCCACAGATTCAGGGGATCACACCCCCGGGGAGGAGCCCGGCACAGACCCACAGCCCTCCTGGGGTTGTGGGCCCCCAGATCTGTGTGCCAAATGAGAGGAGGCTGCTGCCTAAGATGGCACTGAAGCCAAGAAAGCCCGGATTTGAAACTCGAAACATTTTGAAACGTTTCAAACATTTCAAGTACCCTCATTTCATTTCAAAGTTGTTTTGAAGCCTTTTGTTTTGTTTTGATTTTACTGTTTCAAACTTGAAATGCATCGGAACAGCTTCAAAACGAAACACCCAGTGAAATTTCACACAGCCCTACTAACTAGACAGCTGGGGAGACTATGCTAAAATCAAGACAATCTTATAATTTGCTGGCAAACCATTGCTTTTACTGAGCTTCTTCTTAACAGCATGTCTTCTATACAACATTACACAGGCTGTCATCTGTGTGTGTGTATGAATCAAAATTTCTGTATAAACTTCCTGTATGCCTATTGACCTCCAAAGTAGCCTCCTCCACCTTTGACCTTGCATTTTGTGAATGCAAGTAATTACAGTTTCAATACTGTGTCTACATCATAGTAGTTGATGGTTTGTGTACATGTGAAAATAGCCTAAAGTAGCTATTCTCCACAACTCCTATTGTACACTAATAGTATCTATTTAATTTCCTTGTGGATCAAGCTAAACTTCACAAAACCGCTGCTATTGCAGAAAAAGATCATTCAAATAGGCTTTAAATTCTCACCCTAGCATATTTTGCAATGGTTTTCTTGTGCCTTAAGTACCTGATCATTCCTGTAACATATGCACTTAGGGTTAAATGGCCTAAAGTACAAAATACAAGTACAAAGGATTGCAGGTACAAATTCTGGTTTAGACCTGTTTGAAAATCTTACTCCAAGGGAAAAATTTATAACTCCTTTTTTAAAAAAAAATCCTGTGCTTTAACACTTTGTCCAGCTGTTTGACTATGCTGAGATTTCTGTGATAAGCATTTCATTTCCAGAAAACTATGCTTGTTTGTTTGACAGATATGTTAAAGATTCCAGTAGCTTCTCTCAGCTATCTCTCCCTCTCAATATAATTAGGGACCTACTCAATTTGTGATTTCAGGGATTTTGTAGAAATCACAAAATCAGGCATCATCTGTGAAATTGAGCATTGCCCACAAAACCTGTGAAAAAAAGAATTCTTACTGAAAAATAAAATTCTGACTCCCCAGTGGGAGACAACAGTCCTCATGGCTGGTGCAGCCTGGTCATGCAGCCTGGCAGGGTGTGAGACAGCCACTGGCATGAAGGGGAGCAGGCAAGATGGCAGGCAAGCCCTGCACCTCACCACTGATTGACTGAGAGGGATGCCTGTTGAACAGCCCCACCACTTTCTGCCGATCAGCCATATGAGGCTGGGCCACATGACAGACAGCCTTCTTGAACAGTCAGCAGCAATGGGTGGGGCCACTGGGGTCCCTCAGCCAATAAGAGGTGGAGGGGGGCACCATGATAAGTCTGCAAAAATAGCAGCTAGCTCAGAGATGTGCCTGTGAAATCACCCACCTGGTTCCTCAATTTTGGTAGGTCCCTAAATATAATAGATGCCTGGAGAGTGCACAGGAGATCCCTTCTGCATGATTTTAAATCTTTGACGTGGATAAAATGTAGAAAGAAAATTAAAGGAAATAGCATGAAGGAAGTGAAAGAAGAGGAAGACAAGGAAGACCAAAAAATAAAGGAAGAAAGAGGAGAACAGAAGAAATGAATACAGGCAAGAAGAATTGAAGTTAAAAAGAGAGGAAAGAGAGGAAATAACAGGAGCGTGACAAAAAACTGAATACAGGTGTTGGTCCACTTACATCCTAAAATTCCCCATCACCCTTAAAATTGAATGAATAGGCTTTATTTGGAACAATAAGAACTGCACATATTTTTTTTAGTGAAAAGTCAGGTCCTACCAAGCTAACAGGAGGCCACCAGCAAAAGTCTGGTGCGGTATAAGGATATCTACTATCTCAGGCTGTTCCCTGACTTCATCTCACAGTACATCTAATACAGGTGAATGTCTGAAGGTTTGACGTGGCAATGTGGGGGAATCCCTGGGTGAATGGTTGCCTGTGTGTGCAGTGGACTGTACCTGATGGCTTTCATCAAGAAGCTTCAACTCTGGGTTTCTTGAGTAAGAGAAAACAATGTTGACACATTTGAAACCCTTGACAGCTTTTAGGCTGAAAATGAGTTGATGCTGGACAGTGATGTGAAAAGTGAAATTGAGGAACAGTTGCTCGCACTCAAATCTCAGTTTCACAAGTACTTGCCTGAAATGGGCAGTGAGAATGAGTGGATATGTATCTCCTTTGTAGCAGACTGCAACTAGGTCCTCTCTAACAGCTTAAGAAGAGGAGTATTTACTGAAATTATCCTGTGACGGAGGACTGAAACTTGAACTCAAGCAGAAAACTCTTGCCTGACTCTGCTTGAAAATAAAAAAGGAGCACCCTGATCTGACAGATAATGCCATTAAAGTCTTGATGCCATTCATCCTCATGTACTTATGTAAAGATGTGTTTTCAGCCTTAGTATCAACAAAAATGAAATACTGAAACAAATTGAATGTTGAAGGAGATCTCAGACTGAAACTGTCACCTATCCTACCAAACTTTCAGGTGTTTTTTGCCAAGAAGCAAGCTCAATCATTTCATTAGATTCCAGCAAAGTCAGTCCCAAGGCCACTGTGACCGTTGGGGCACCTTAGATGCTATAATAACCCCCCTCCACTCTGCCCTGTGTTTAGCTAGTTTTGTGCACTCTGTCAATTGAAGCCCCATGCAGTCCTTAATATTGGTTCCACAGCTCTTTTTCTCTTTC
>NW_005841913.1:2472511-2493717 GCF_000455745.1 Alligator sinensis
CTATGGTGTTGGCAAGGCTATCTGGCCTTTTCATGATGTGTCCAAATGACTGCAGCTTCATTCATCACACAACCTCCAGCAACAGTTCATAGGTTCCCATTTCTTGACTGATTTGCTGCTTGACAGACTCATTGGTCCAGTGCTCAGTGTGTGAGACATGCAGCAGTCTCCTAAAGCAGTGCATTTCAAATGCCTATTAAGCATCCATGCCTCACAGCTATAAAGCATCATAGAGATGACCACAGCATGCAGGAGATGTAATTTTTCCTTTCGTGCAATATTGCTGCTTGTCCAGATTTTCTTTAGCTTTGTTAGTTGGCTGGTGGCAATGGCTACTCTGTTCTTGACTTCCTTTTCAACTGTTAAGTCTTCTGTGATGGTGGATCCAAGATACTTAAAATTGGTTACTCTTTCTAGTTTTTCATTACTGAGCTTAACATAAAAAATTCTGTTGGTGATCCTAGAGATTGTCGTTGCTTTTCTTTTCTCAGCACGTATTTCCATTCCATAACTCTTTGCAATTTTGTCTAGCAGTTCTGTAAATTCTTGAAGCTTTTCAGGAAAGCACACATTGTTGATCTTGTGCCCTCTAACTGATAACAGTTCCTGTGAAATTCTCTAATGTGTCTGACATGATTTGCTCAAGGAAGAATTTGAAAAGGTATGGTGAGCGCAGAAAAACTTGGTGCGTTCATACTGAAATCACAAACCGTTCAATGATGTTGTTGTCAATTAGCACTCCACTACTTGCATTGCTGTAAAGTTCATCTATTAGTGTTATCAGGGATCTGCTGATGTTATGCTTTTTCATTGCAAGTCAAATGAGGTCTTCATCTCATTAGAACTGATGACAAAATCGTGGGTTCACAAAATTGTATTATTGTTAGTTGTTGTTGATATTATATTTATTTTTAATACAACACTTTGTTGGTAATTATCTACTTATGCTTGCTATACATACAGCAGATTCCAAAGGGGTTCATATCTAAATTCAAAATTATTTAGGGGTTCGTTAATGAAAAAAGACGGAAAGCCACTAGTGTATTAAAGAGAAACAGACAGCAAATTGCTGCAGCCAGCTCTGAACCAAAATCAGAATAAATACCTGTGAAGTTACTAGAGCAAATTATAAAGCAATCAATTTGTTAACATCAGGAGGAGGAATGGGAGATCACTAGCATCCAATATACATGTATTAAGAACAAATCATAACAAACTAACTTCTTTTTTCTATTTGACTGTCCATGATATCTTTAACTAGGGTAATTAGTTTGGTGGATAAAAATGTGGTGGGTATTGTGGCAGGCCAGTAGAGGGTGCTCCTGCACTGAGCCACCCACCTCACTGCACCTGACCACCTTCCAGGCTCCAAGTGCCTCCCTGGGGGTTCCTCATGTCTGGCTGTCCCCCTTCCTGGAGCACAGACACAACCCTGGGGGTAAGGCTGCCACCATCCAGGGTCTGGACTGATCTTGGCTCTGTGCCCCCTGGGAAACACAGGCCTAGTAGCCCTTGAGGGTACTAAACCCACTTTATGAACTTGGGGTGCTTCTCTCAGTCTGAAGCACGAATAGTGGTCTCCCTTAGTCAGCTGAACCAAGGGGACCCCAACGCCTAATCCCCTCTCCCAATAGCCCCTCTCCCAATAAGGCTCCCATGCTAGGTACAGAGGAGAACTTTATTGGCTGCAAGGAGTAGGTTTGGAATAGGGTACAGGGTAGAGCAATATCGGAGAAATCCCATAGAGCAAACAAGGTGGCTGGGTAGCCTTTAATCACACATCTGAGTTACCGAAAGCTAAATATCTAGTTAGATCTCAGGTAGCTTACTTACAAGTATCATCCAGAGGCAGGTGGAGATTCCCTCTGGAGGCAGGCAGTTCACTGATCATGAGTTTCAAGAAAGAGAGCAAGTTTCAGATGGTCCAGTTTCTCTCAGAGTTTTCATCATGGCTACTGCCTCTCCTCCTGGGCAGTCCTTAACTTATATAGCACTTATGACCTCATTTACCTTGTACAATGGAGGCCAGCAACTGTTGGCTGCCAGCCAACCAATTTGAAATGCATCACTGGTTGCCAGATAGACTGGCAGGGTCTCTAGCACCCTCCCAGTCAGTTTGGTATTGCTTAGAACAATAGATAGCTAAAGCACCCAACCCAGGTATGTGATGCCAGTCACATAGGCAGAGGGAGCAGGTTTCCTCCCTCCCTCAGGAATGTATCTAACTCGGGTTACAACTCAGGGTCACATGAAGAGATGGGGCAGAGCACTCTCCCCTTTGCAGTGACCATGTTAACCAAACTGTCACATAGAAGAATTTTTGGGGCTAGACAGAAGTGGCAGTCTGCCAAAGGTATAATATACTAGAACTTTATAAAGACATTTGATATAGGTATACATGTTAGTCTCATAAAAAAAAAAACTGGAGAAATATATAAATAGATAGCTACTATTACAGGGTATATAAATGGCTAGAAAACCCCCACAAAGAGTAACTATCAATGGATGAATTTTAGAATGACAGCAGGCTTCAAGTGGGGTTCCAGGGATCTGATCTGGGTCTGGTGCCGTTTAACATTTTTATTAATGATATGGATGCAAGAATAGAGAGCTTCCCAGCCAGGTATGTAGGTGAAACAAAAGTAGGAGGGCTACAAAAATTTGGTATAATAAGAGTAAAATTCAGAAGAATCTTAATACATTTGAGAACTGGACTATGGTGTTAAAGAAAAAAAAAATGTAAGTGGCAGCTACTAGGACCCTAGGGACACCTCTGCTGCCATGGCTGGAGCATGCTGCTGATTTTCTGAGCTGCTGCAGGCCACATCCAATCTCTTCACAGACCAGATCTGGCCCACAGACCATAGGTTGCCAAACCCTGGGCCAGATGATAAAGTTGCTAAGGAGAGCAACTAAGGAGGGCTGTTGGTGGATCATAGACTCGCCATGGGTCAGCATTGTAATGCATTTTCAAAGAGAAAAGCAAATGCATTTTTGAGATGCATTAACATATGTATGAAAGATGCAAGAGGCAATCATACCAACTATACTCAGTGTCAGTTAAGCTTCAGCTGGAGCACTGCATGTAGTTCTGTGCCTTACATCTTAAAGTTGAAGAGAAACTAGAATCCAAGCTGTACATGAAAAGGTTAAGAGAACTAGACAGGGGCATAATAGCCAGGGTATGCACCCTTGCCAACAGTGGTGGCAGATATCTTTTATCCATACTCCCTTTAAGTCGGCACTGGAGGCTGATGCCCTGGTCACTCACCATTCAATATGCTACTGGAACTAAATCTGTTTGGTTTGAAGAGAAGGAAATGGAGGGGGGAAATGATACCACGTCTCAAATACCATATTTTCTTGCATGCAACACATACCTTTTCCCTCCAAAATCGACTACTGGAATTGTGGTGTGAATTATTATCAATGAAACAGAGTAATATAATTTTTTCTTGCCTGAGCCTTTGCAGAGAAGGAGAGGTGGAGGGGGCATGCAAGCAAAACTTCATAGGGGCAGCACTATGAGCATGCTAGCCTCCCTAGCTGCTGCTACTTGGCTACTCCTACTTACCAATATTTTAATTCTCCCTTTCAATAACAAGTTGCTTATCTTATTTGCAGGTGTGTTGGATACAGGAAAATACAGTATTTGAATGGCTGCCATGACAAAAATCAAGAACAACTATTTTCCCTTGCTGGGAGATGGGCAAATATAGTGCCTATCTTTAGGCAATGTAGGAAGGAGAAACCAGGGAACTAGAGATCAGTCTCTGGAAAAATCATGGAGCAGGTCCTCAAGGAATCCATTTCTAAGCACTTGGAGGAGGAGGAGGTGATCAGGAACAGTCAGGATGGATTCACCAAGGGCAAGCCATGCCTGACCAACCTGATTGCTTTCTATGTTGAGATGACTGGCTCTGTGGATGCAGGGAAAGCGGTAAATGTGATATACCTTGACATTAGCAAGGATTTTAATATGGTCTCCCACAACAATCTCTCAAGCAAGCTAAGGAAGTATGAGTTGAATGAATGTACTGTAAGGTGGATAGGAAACTGGCTGTATCACTGGGCTCAAAGTATTGTAATCAATAGCTCAATGTCTAGTTGGCAGCCGGTTTCAAGTGGAGTGCCCCAGGAGTCAGTCCTGGGACTGGTTTTGTTTAGTAATTTCATCAATGAACTGAAAATGGTATGGAGTGCACCCTCAGCAAGTTTGCAGATGACATCAAGCTGGGGGGAGTAGTAGATACGCTGGAGAATAGGGCTAGGATTCAGAGTGACCTGGACAACTGAAGGTTTGGACCATAAGAAATCTCAAGAAAATCAATAAGGACAAATGCAAAATTGTGCACTTGGGATGAAACAATTCTATGCACTGGTACAGGCTGGAGACTGACTAGCTAAATAACAGCTCTTCAGAAAAGAACCTACCAGTTACAGGGGACAAGAAGCTGAATATGAGCCAATAGTGTGCCCTTCCTGCCAAGAAGGCTAACACATATTGGGCTGCGTTAGTAGGAGTGTTGCTAGCAGATTGAGGGAAGTGATTATTCCCCTCTATTCAGCACTGGTGAGGCCACATCTGGAGTACTGTGTCCAGTTTTGCCCCAACCCCCCTCTCTCCCTCCACTACAGAAAGGATGTGGACAAATTGGAGAGAGTCAGAGGGCAACAAAAATAGTTTGGGGCCTGGAGCATATGACTTATGAGGAGAGACTGAGGGAACTCAATTTATTTAGTCTGAAGAAGAGAAGACTGAGAGGGGATTTGATAGCAGCTTTGAACTACTTGAAGGGTGGTGTGAAGCCCTTAGCTAGTGCTGTGAGTACCTCCCCGCCCCCGGGGTCAGGCCTCAGACTCATCTGCCACGACTTGATGGATCCATAATAAAAAGGAGGGGTTCGGTGGTATTCCTACCCTGGCCCAGAGATGGTAATACTCATGCGATCAATGCAGCTGGTCCTGGGACTCTGCCTCCCCTACACACCAGTACGCTCACCAAATGTGAGGGCCGTCATGTCACCACTCCAACTCCTGGCGCTGTCCTCTTATGGCTTCCCATTGGCCTTGGCTCTGCCGGCTGCAGTATGAGCTGCAGGCTTCTAGTTGAAGCCTGCCACCATCCCCTAATCCTTGGCCCTGCTTTGGCCTTATCCCAGGCTTGGACCTGCTCTTCCCTCTGCAGGCTCAAAGATGACTGTGCCCTTCCAGGGCCCCAGGGCAGTGCCCAGGCCCACACCCCTCTCCAGGGAGCTTGGTGTGGAAGAGTCCTGCCTCGCTTCCTTACCGCATCCCCCTGCTCACCCCTGGTGGGACAGCATTGCGGAGGGAAGAAAAAAAACACAGTGCTAGGTAACACCCCAGTGAGCTCCTTGCCTTGCCTCCCACTTTTCCCACCGCCCCCAACTTCTGCCAGGGTTTTTAAATCTCCTGCGGTGGCAGTGACAGTTGACATCATCAGCCGGCTGCCACCCAGTCTGATTGACAGCCACCTGAAAAGCTGGCGCAGCGCTGGCTTGCACAGTTTCAACCCTGCCTTTGCCTCCTTCCTAGGTAAGTTCCCTGGAGCACCGGGGTCCCTGGGTCTCCCTTCGGGAGTGTTGGGGTCTGCTCCCGGTGCTTCCCGACCTTGAGAGTAACCCCAGCTACCACAGGTAGTTTCTACCACAGGTGGTTTCAAAGAGGATGGAGTTAGACTGTTCTCAGTGGTGGAAGATGACAGACCAAGGAGCACTGATCTCAAGTTGCAACAAGGGAAATTTAGGTTAGATATTGGAAAGACTTTCTCACTAGGAGCGTGGTAAAACACTGGAACAGGTTGCCCCTCTGGGGTGTTGGAATCTCCATCCTTGGAGGTTTATAAGACCCAGCTAGAGAAAGCTTTGGCTGGGATGATCTAGTTGGGGATGGTCCTGCTCTGAGCAGAGGGTTAGACTAGATCAGGCTTGTCCAACATACGGCCCGCGGGCTGCTATGAGGCCCTCCAAGCTGTTTTCTGAGGCTTGAGGTGCTGCAATGGGAAATGAAAGTAAACGCTGTACTTTCATTTCAGGGGGGTGATGTAATATTGCTTCCTGTAAGGTCTTTGAATATGGCTCGCTGGCCCACTGGGTGATAAAAAGTTCATGATCTGGCCCCACATTCAATAAGGTTGGACACCCCTGGACTAGATGATCTCCTGATGTCCCTCCCAACCCTAATCTTCTACCTTTGTGAATATAAAAGCAGTTGGACTGTGGAACAAACAGCCTAGCAAAGTTGTGGAATCTTTCATTGGATGCTTTAAAGAAGAGTCTGGACAAGCATTTTTCTGGGATGGTTGAGGAACAGGGCTTTCTGTGTTTGTGCAGGGGGCTGGACTTCAGGTGCCTTCCAACCTGATGATTGTATATTTTACTTGAACAAATATTCTATAAATAAGAATGTGGTCAAGACAAATACTCAGTTTAAGAATAAAAGTACAGCCCAGAATAACTCAATGGGAATTATGCCCCTGAACCTAAATGTTATACATCTTAATAACCTTTGCTAATACACTGGCACTATAAAAGGTCACCCGAATTAAAGGCTTCTTTACATTGCATAAAATACTCAGGTTTGTGAGGGCCTTATTTCTTATAATGGAGAAGTGCCATTGTCCCATCTTCTGTAGGGTGAACTGAGACTTTGATAAACTTGAATCCAGGTATTTTACAAGACTGATGCCCTAGCCATCTACCTATTGTTCCTCTGATAGTGTCTTTTTAGAACGTTATAAAAGCATAAAGGAAATGATGAACCACTGTTTCTCTTTTAAGTACTTCAGTTCATGTATAATCTGTATATGTTATTAGGCCACAGTACTTCACTCTGAGTACAACTGAAACACTCTGAAATCAAAGGGTGACAGCTAGCAAAAGGCACAGATATTATTTAAAAAATATGACGAAGGAAATGTTTTTCTTAATACAGAAAAATGTTATTCTATTGTATAGATATTCAATTGTAGCTTCAATCAAGGATCCAAGATCCCTAATAACAAAGATGCCTTAAAACTAGCATATCCCTGCTACAGACCAACAAGACTTTCCCTGCTGGGTGACCTACCTCAACTAACAGTCAAACAGAATTAGTCTCAAGGGAATGTTTTGCTTATAGATTTATAAATGTTGACAATAATCCTAAATGGATGTTAGGGGAATTGACAAATCTCAGCATTTTTCCTGATGTATGTGTGCCTGGAGGAACTTTGGAGGCCCTGGCATTTTTTAAGAAGCAAGCCATTGACAGCTGACAGACAAAGACAGGTAAAACAGCCAGAAAAGTAGGAGCCATTTGTTGACACAAATTGTGGAGTAAAATCTAATAATCTGTAGGATACATTTTCTTCCAATGTTTTTTCTAGGCTCGCCCAAAGTGCACAGACAATTTAGTACAGTGTGCTTAGCACAATAGCAAAACTGTTTATACTATAAATGGCTTTATTACAGGGGTTTTAATGCCAGTGGAAATAATGTGGGTCAGATTAAAATTGGGATTAGTTCCAAAACCAAGAGTTTTTTCTGGAGGTCAGCCACACATGTAAAAACAGCTTCATTCTGGAAAAAGGGGGTTGAGTTTATCCCTCTAGTTTTATCATGACATACTCCAAAAACAGTGAAACAGCATACAAAGAAGCTTGTGAGGTTGTTTATAATGTTCTAGTTGAGTTGGGGCCAAATCCTTGGAAGCCAAAGCCCACTGAAAATCAGTGACAGTGTTGTGAGCAAAACATGCAGGATTTGGCCTACAGGCTGAAAAAAGGGGACTCTGAAGACTTGTTCCTAAAAGTATATTAATTCCATGGCTTTTCTAGTCTAACAGTGCTCATTTGAAATAATGTTTAATGAATAGTGCAAAAGAAAAGTGACTGAAAATAGAATTAATTATATGCAGTCTTCTCTATAGGCTCATCTAAATGAAAGCCTGTTTAAGAAACAAACAGGATTTCTCATTAGAGGAACTACATTCACAGAATCACATAAAGCAGAGATGGGAATGTCTTTTAGGCTGCTCCTCTAATTCACTGCCACTGCAGAGGTCTTTTCAACAGAAAAAGTCATATCCAGTCTAGTTTTCAGCACCCCAAGAAATGCTTCCCCAATAGTTTTGAATATTTTGCCTTCTTTATTTCATCACATTGCTACTACTATTACTACTACTAATAATTATTATTATTGTTCCAACCAAGAGTAGAATCCCATTGTTGTATGCACTGTACAGACTGTTTATAAAATGTACACACAAATAGGTTTAGTCTAAATTGACACGACAAAATAGAAGAAATAATATCTTCATTTTATAAGAAGGGAATTGAGGCACAGATAACTAAGTGACATTGCTCAAGGCCATATAGGAAATCTGTAGCAAAACTAGAAAACAAATTCAAATCTCCTGAATCCCAGTCTCATAATGTAACCAGTAAACCAGTGGTTATCAACCAGGGTAATGGGACACCCTGAGATACTGCCAGATCTTTTGAAGGGTGTAATGAGGTGTGAGATGAACTAAACAGATAAGCACAGGCTCAGGAGTGTCCTTGCATGGACACACATCCCTACTGCCATGGCACTCTTTAAGGAAGTAAGCACTGAAGTATATAAATTAGTTATTGAAACTGGGTGCCACTTACAAAAGTTATGGAGGGGTGCCTCAAATCCAGTAAGGGGTGCCTCAAATCCAAAAAGCATGACCATTGCACTAAACCCCACCTGTCCTCATCTCTTATCGGCATCATGAATATGAAAAAAAATTATAGATAGTGAGCATATCACCCTGTAGACACCCATGGTGAAATCCTGACCCAACTGAAGTCAATAGGAGCTTTGCCATTGACATCAACTGGATGCGTCTACATAAGACACTTCATTTAAGATTTGAGCTAATTACTGAGCGGTGACCATCACCAGCTATACTTGCAGATGCTTACTACACAGTGATTTGCTCTAATTGCGAGTATATTTGCTACCTGTTTGCTATTACGAGTAGCAAATTTACTTTTGATTGCTTAATGCACAGTACAGCACGTGTAGATGGCTGACCAGGAGAAAATTTGCTCCAGGTCAGCTGGGCAGCAGGGGGTGGGAGATTGCCCTCTGCCCCTGGGAGCTGCCTGCTGCTGGGGCAGGCTCTGCCTCCAGAGCCCAGGTGGGGACAATGTCCCCCTACCCCAGCAGCAGAGGGCTCTTAGCCCCAGGTTCCCAATTGGGAAGTGTGGGCTGGGAGATTCTTATCTCTCAGCACCAGCTCTGCAGTCATGGGGCTGGCACTGGGAGGTTCTTTACTTCCAGCATCACCCCCGTGGATAAGAATCTCCCATCCCCTTCTCCCCACTTGCTATTGGAAAGCAGGGGCTGGGAGTGCCCTGTTGCTGGGGCTGGAGGACATTGTCTCCACCTGGGCTCCTGTGGCAGAGATTGCCTCAGCAACAGGCAGCTCCCAGGGGCAGGGAGCAATGTCCCAGCCCCTGCCAAGAGACAGCTGTCTCTTGGCCCCATGCTCCCTGCCAGCCTCTGGGCTAGCACCTAGGGGGACCCTAGAGAACCCCTGCCTGCTGCATGGGCCTTGTGTAGTGCTGCATGGTGCAGGAGTAGTCTGCTGCTATAAGCAGCAAATCTGCTCCTGTGTTCCTGCACGCCTGGGATAGGTTACTCTAGAGTGATTTACTCTAAAGTAAACTGATCCTGCATTATTTGCACATGTAGATGCACCCACAGAGTCAGGATTTCATCTTGCCTACTTCAGGCAAATCATATATTGTCTTTTACTTTCTCCTTATAAATGAACTATCTATCTGCTACCTAATTTACTGTTATCAGGTCTTGTCTACATGTGCCCCTATGATGCCCATACTGTGCTACGCTGGTGGCACACGGTTATTTTTAGCCGCTATGTTGCCATAGCAATGCACTATAATGAAGGAGCGCATTGCTACGGCAGCATAGCTGTGGCTTTGTGGTTTGTGCCTGCCAATGCTACACTGCCATAACACGTGGGTATGGTGACAGTGTCTCCATAGAGAGACATGCCCTCTGTTTGGTATTGAGGTGCTAGGAACTGAACAGAATCTTCTAGGCAAGCGTATGCCAAAGAATATGCAAGGATATTCCATTTCTCTGCTCAAAGTAATGAAACTGTCTCGGACGGCCAGGGCCGACTCGAGTTACGCTCGTACGTCAGGGCGGGCTGGTGAATGGAGAGGCAGACACAACTTATTGGTTGTAAAAAACTTTACTCACGCCGCTTGCAATCACGACGCAGGTGGTCCAGTCGTCGGAACAACCACACGAGTTGTTCCAGCTGGCGGGGCCCAAGCCAGTTAATCCGTCCGCAATTCGAAGCCGGCGGGGAAAGGGGTACGTCGGGGTTGCGCTCGGTGACGGGAAGAAAGATCGATAGGTGATCAATCTATAGATCGGCAGCCGCAAGTCAGATAACTTCAGAGACACTCTGCAGCGTGCTCAAAGCTCTTCGACTTGGGCGGAAGTCACGCGGAATTTTAAACGGCCAGCGAGCCAATTACTAGCCGCCACGTGTGAATAATTTAGCACTGGCCAATAGCGGGGCACAAATTTGCATCCAACTAGCGGGAACTCTTTGCACCGTGCATTTCTGTGCTGCAAAGAAGAAATGCATCCTGCAAAGGAAACTGCAAATTGGCGGGAACTCTCCTGCACGCAGGCTCTTAATTGCAGCAGAACACTCTGCCGTGCAAAGGAGCTCTCATGTGGCCAGGAAATTCCATAGTGCCGAGGCACAAAAATCACTGGGTTGTGACAGAAACAAGTACAGCCCAAAAGTCTGCTGGACTTTTAGGTTGCATTGCCAATTCACATTTCATTTTCCTGTCTATTGTCTGTCTTAGTCCAACAGTATTATTAATGCTTTCAAAAGTTTCCATATAACAATATACTTTAGGTTATTTTCTCCTAATGTATAAATATGGGTTTTACAAGCTGACCTCAATATACTATTTTCAATGTATATTTTTAACTTTTGAATCCCTCTATATATTTCACTGGCCTGACCATTACTTAAGAAATATTGTGTTTTATTGTCACGTGTAGATATATTAAGGATGGTTCCAGGCAGAAAATAAAGTTGTCCTATTAGTAAAACCCCATGTAAGCTAGCATTATCAGCATCTTGGACAGCCGATCAAGGACTTTTTCTACTTTGTACTCCTAGTAGCAGTGCACTAAAATGCCACTCATCCCTGTTAACCTGTTAACTGTTTTCATAGCTTGACTTCACAGTGACAGCAGGAAGGTAAATAAATGAAATGACACTGGCAGAGTCCCAGATAAATTTTGGCTCAGCTACATAACTTTTTTAATGGAACTTGCTCAGTTCTTCAAGTGGCTGTATCTCAATGAAAGCCAAGTAGGTGAATGACATTTTTTAGGAGAAATTGTCCCCTGGAAAGATTTATTGAATGTATTTTCCTGAGAAAGAATTTAGAATGGGGATGCTAATATTTAGCCACTTACTTTTTAATGTGTTATCCTTAACCCTTCATGTTAAACTGAAAAGCTGTCACTGACTTCATTAGTGCAGAGCAAATGCATAATATGCCTGATACATTTTACTCAAGAGCAATGAATATCTACCCTAAGTGTTCAGTGTTGTTCTTAATTAAGTAACTTTATTTTTCTCTCCACCAAACTATTTTTGCTTTGACGCTAATTTGATGTGTCTCTGATAGCTAACAGTTACAAACATTTAGGCCCCAGGGCCAAATGCTAACTAACGAGAAAACAACTTCCTCATTCTTGTGAAGTTCCTTTCAGATGTTATGTTGCTAAGTGACATAAAATATCATCTTCATTAACAGTGAAAAGTATCTGTGGAACAGAGAGTTAGCACAAGGGCCTCAGGATTACTTGAGCCTAGGTTGACATGGCAGGTTTGGGGGCAAATCAGCCATGCAAGAATCTCTATGAACAACTTTGGTAGTTCAGAAAAGAAGGGCCTCTGTGCCAGTCTTTGCGAAGCAGTGAAGAGGGTTATAAATGATCTAGGTCATGGCAGTGGCCAACATATATACATTTATGCATATACAGTAGTCCCAATATCTCATTATCTTTCATATTAGAACTGTGGCTTAATAGTACAGAGAGAGGAGTTGGTCATGTTAGTCTGATGAAGTTAATGTGATGAAGTGAATTTAGGCTCATGAAAGTTTATGCTATATACCTCTGATTTACTTAATCTATACAGTGCAAAGCTATCCTGCCGTCTTTAACAGAATATAGTCATGGAGCATCTATCATACTATCTGCATAGAGAAATATCAAAAGTGATAATGGAAATACTTCAAAGGATGGCTGCCTGTAACAGAGAATGGATTGTTGCAGATTCTTTCTGTTACAATACTTGATGCATGTTTTCTTCCTCTCTCCTAATATTTATGATATCTCCCAAAATGTGATCAGAAAACAAGCAGCAACCATGTCTATCGACAGCTCTGCAGTGCTCCAATCTTGTTGTCTTCAGAGAGCTAGTGAGGCCCCTAGGCTCCTTTAAGTAAGGAATGCATCTGAGGAGATTTCCTGTTGATTAGGAAAGGTGAGTGATGGAGATGAGAGAACATTACAAATGATTGCAGGAAACAGATATAATTATCTCTCCTAGTTTCTCACAACAACAACAGTTACCTGGGGCACACCAGACATTTTACTTCATGTAGCAGCTAATTAGTGCCGACCATTGGTACAAATTTCAGTGTTCTGGATACCGACAGCAGCTGCAGCGTATACAGAGATCAGCCCTGGATCATATTCTTTCCGCCTACTGGCTCTCTTTTACATTTGGTTTGTAATTCAAAGTTGTACTATTTCAAAGAGTTTGACCTTGTAATGTGTCATACAGCTACAATACACTGCAAAAAATGCAATGGGTTTACACTAAGATGGAAAGAGGGAAGGGAAATATGTTCAGAGATTTAATAGTGTTAAAGTGATGGAGCTGTGATGGTCCAAGAATTATGTGAGAGAGAAGAATTTCTTTGGATGATATCTTTTATTGGACCAACTGCATAGCTGAGATAGAGTTAAACAAGCTTTTGAATACAGGACATTCTTATTCAGGTCTGAGGAGAAAAGCAAGCACAGAGATAGTAAAAAAACAGTTTGCAAGCTGTGAAATGTGAGGGGGGAAATAAATTCCCAGGTTGCAGACAAAAAATTAGCAGAAGAAAAGTAGCTGATCATTGAGAGATCAAAACCTATCAAAAGAGGGGAGGGTGATCATCACTTTTCCTGTGTAAGAAGAATCCAGAAACCAGGAACCAAGAACTAGTAAGACTGATATTGCCTTTATGGCACATTATAGTCTACCTGATGCCTCCTTCTTCCCTGTTTTCCATCACATTCAGTTGACTAGAGGTCAGAAACAGTTGAGCATGCCAGAGAGTGGGGTGTCCCATTTTCGACCTAGAGAAATATGGGTACTATAATTTAGGCACATAAAGGGAAATAGGATTCAGCTCTCTCTCTCTCTCTGTGCCTTCCTTTCCCCTCCAATGTATTTTGTTCGTCTAATTTAATTATATCTTCAACACATTCACACAGAAAACACAGATTTTCAACACAACACTTGTCTCTTATTTTTGCAGTGCCTAGCTCAGTGTAGCTCTGAATTGAGTTGAGGCCCCTGGCTGCTACCATAACACAAACAATCATAATTATATTACAGAAAAAAATGAAACTGCAAGGACAGCATAAAATAAACTGAATTTAATATCAAAGCTAATGGAGGCCTCTGTGTTGTTCATGTTTATTCATCTTCCTATTTAATTACATTAAAGAAACACCCTTAGATTCCAAAATGCATCCAATACAGTTGTGAAATTTTCTCTAGACAGCAGCATAATACAGAAACTGAGCTATAAAATTTAGCTGTAGTTTGCCTCAGAGTAAACAGTATTTATAGCAAGGCTTTTGATACGGTCTCCCACAACATTCTCACAGGCAAGTTAAGGAAGTACAGGCTGGATGAATGCTGGATAGAAAACTGGCTGGAGCATCAGGCTTAGGGGTAGTAATCAATAGTTTGATGTCTAGTTGGCAGTATCAAGTGGACTGCCCCAGGGGTTGGTCCTAGGCCAGCTTTTGTTTAATATCTTCATCAACAACCTGAAAGATGACATAGAGTGCACCCTCAGCAAGTTTGCAGATGACACGAAGCTGGGGGGGAGTAGAAGATATGCTACAGGGTAAGGCTAGGATTCAGAGTGACCTAGACAAATAGGAGGATTGGGCCAAAAGGAATATCATGAGGTTCAACAAGGAAGGAAGAATCCCATGTACTGGTCCAGACTGGGGGCTGACTGGCTGGGCATCAGCTCTGCAGAAAACGACCTGGGGGTTACTGTGGACAATAAGCTGAATATGAGCCAACAGCATACCCTTTTTCCCAAGGGCTAGGGATAGAAGTTGCACATAAACTGGTTTAAGTGATCAGAAACTGGTTTAAACCTGTAACAGAACAGTGCATATAAACCAGTTTCAAAATGACTGGAACTGGTTTAAGATAAAACTCATTGAATTTAGTATCAGGTTTAACTGATTTTTGTCAAACCAGTTCTTGAAACTTCTGTGCCAGACCCCTTCCTGGTTCAAATTAAATCATAGTTTCCCAGCATCCCAGAATGCTTTGCAGCCCTGGGCTGGACTGTCCTGTCTGCTCCAGAGAGCAGGGCTGGCCCTGCCTCTCTGTTCCGTAGCTAGAGGGGGGAGGAGGGAGCAAGCCCAGCTGAGGATGCAGCCCAATCTGCAGAAGGAGGGGTAAACTGTCCCCCCACCACCAGGCAAACCCCAGCTGGGGTCCGGTGCCAGACAGGGGTGTTAAAATACCCCTTCCCCCAATCAAACATTGCTGGCTGTGACTGTGGACTACAGATCCCAGAGGCACCTGAAAGCAGGAAGAGGAAGTGATGAGCAACCCTGCAGAGTCCTGTTACTGTGATTTTGGACTGCATATCCTGGAGACCTTGGGGGCAGCAGAAGGAGGAAGCAAACACACAGCCCATGCTGGCTATGTGCCAGAGAGCTGTGCTTTAATGCTCCCTGGTTTTTGGCTTGAGCCACTGCAGGCATGTGGCTGGATTTCCTGAATCAAAGGTAAATGTCTGTTCACTTCTGTTTCAATTTAACCTTTGAAAAAGACTGAATCAATTCAGCCTTAGGCTTTTTGACTGCCTGTACTTAACCAAGAAGGCTAATGGTATACTGAGCTGCATTGGTAGGAGTGTTGCCAGCAGGTCAAGGGAAGTGATTATTCCCCTCTATTCAGCACTAGTGAGGCCAGCTCTGGAGTACTGTGTTCAGTTTTGGGGGCCCCACTGTGGGAATAGTCTCTTTAAGTGGACATCTAGAGCTGTTTGCTTTTTGCTTAGGACTGGCTGGTATTGCAGGAAGAGATAGACCTGAGTTGTAGCTGTTTTAAAGAGTTATTTGCAAAATATTTCTAGAGTCTTTCTTAAAAATAATAAACAGCATATGCTTTTATTAAGGTCTTCTTCTTAACAGCACTCATCATTACACCCACTACAAAAATGATGTGGACAAATTGGCGAGAGTCTAGTAGAGGGCAATAAAAATGGTACAGGGGCTGAAGCACATGACTTATGAGGAGACACTGGGGAAACTGGGCTTATTTAGTCTACAGAAGAGAAGACTGAGGGGGGAATTGAATAGCAGCCTTCAAGTACCTGAAAGGGGGTCTGAAAGAAGATGGAGCAGAACTGTTCTCAGTGGTGGCAGGTGATAGAACAAGGAGCGATGGGCTCTAGCTGGAACAAGGGAAGTTTAGGTGAGATATTTGGAAGAACTTTTTCACTAGGAGGGTGGCAAAGCACTGGAACAGGTTACCCAGAGATGTGGAATCTACATCCTTGAAGGTTTTTTAAAAGAATAGTGTGCCAAGAATAGTGTGCCAATAGTGGCTAGACAAAGCCCTGGCTGGGATGATCTAGTTAGAGCTGGTCCTGCTTTGAGCAGGGGTTTGGACTGGATATGATCTCCTGAGGTCCCTTCCAACCCTCATTTTCTATGATTCTATGATTCTTTGACTCTGAAAGCATAATTCTCATGGAAATAGAAACACTGTTTTTCAGAGATGTTTTTTTAAAATAATAATAATAATAATAATAAAACATATTTTTTTAAACTTGATTTCAGCCATTTAAAATGGGATTGGAGGGGAGAGGGATAATATAAGAAGAAAATCATGGCAAAAAATATTGCCTCTTTTTAACTGCAGAAATAAAGATGTGTTTTAACTCTACACTGATTACAGTTTTGTGGTGCTTTGTCAAGTCCTGCGGATAAGTTTCACTGGTAAACAGGTTTTTATTTTTATTTTTCATTCTGTCACCATGGTAACAAACATTTGAGGGTCTAATCCTGAGAGATATCAAGCACCTCCATGGCTTGTTGGTTTCTAAAACAGATTAGATATTTGAGGCACATTTTAGGACCAGGATCACCATTTCTATCAATTTTTCATGTGGTAGAGGAAATTACCTTGATGCCACTCCTCAGAAGGAATTGTGAAAACAGACATTAAGCACACTGAAGCCCAATTTTGTCTTTACATATGCACGTAACAACTACTTACAGTGTAACCCGGTATAGCTCACACGATGTTTTAAAACCCTACTTTAGATCATTTGGTCACCTGGAGTCAGAAGTAAAACAAGTGTCATTAATGAAGTGTTGGGAAGGCCAATTCCTTCAGTGCTTTCTCATTGTTAAAAAGCATAGCTTGGGGTCAAATCTTTGTGATAACAACTAAGCAAATTTTCCTACATAATTTCTGAATATTTCCCAAGGAATTCCCTTTTGTCTTTGCTGATTTCATTGACCTCAACCTGTTGATCCAATTTAGCACCCTGTAGCATCTCATAGCTCCTTTCTCTCTGAATTTATCTTGGTTTCAGAATACGAAGAGGAAAGTTATATGTCAGTAGTTAAGCAGGCAGTTTACATTTTAGCAGGTATCAATGACATAACAGAACAAGGAGCAACAGTCTCAAGTTGCAGCAAAGGAAGTTTAGGTTAGATATTAGGAAGAATTTTCTCACTAGGAGGATAGTAACTAGAACAGGTTACCCAGAGAGGTGGTGGAAGCTCCGTCCTTGGAGGTTTTCAAGACTCAGCTAGACAAAGCTATGGCTGGGATGATGTAGTTGGCGATGGTCCCGCTTTGAGCAGGAGGTTGGACTAGATGACCTCCTGAGGTGCCTTCTAACCCTACTTATCCACGATTCTATACCCAATTGTTTCCATATCTGATTAGGCCTAAACTTGTGGTACCTTTGCAATAGCTACTTTCAGGCTTTTTGGTTCATTGCCAGTTCTGTGTTGATGCCAGCTCTGCCTGTGAAATGTAAGATCAAGGCCTGTTGCCCAGACCCACATGGATTTGAATGTTATTGTGTAATGGAGGACGCACTTCGGACAGGACACCCAATGAAAATCTTATAATTAGCTTCCCAGTGGCCAGCTTCCAGTGGGAGGATTTTGGCTACATGCTGATTTTATGAAAATTGGGGCTCCTCCCTAGCTTACTTGTGTGGCCATTGGCTAAGGGCAAGTGAGACTTGGGAGCATCCGAACCCCAAGCCCTTTTGGCTTGGGCCTGCATGTAAGATGCCCGCCAATGCATCTGGGAGTATCTGAAGCCCCAGGCTGAAGAGTCTGCGGTGGAAGATACTTGCCAGTTGTAGCACCACATATGGTGTTTGAATGATTGAGTTTTGCGCAGTCGAGGGGATTCAGAACTGATTTGGCTAATTTGACCTAGAATATAAAAAAAATTCCCCCCAAAATATACTTAAATCTAACTAGTATATTATAGTATATGATCCACAGTTTCCACATACAGGCAAATTCTACTTTCAACAGTACTTGGATTAATCCTGTTGTTTTTTTTGTGTGTGTGATTTAACAACTTAATTTAATCTCTAAGACATGTAGAGTGAGTCCTAAGAAGCACACATGTGCAGGGGTATACGTTTCAGTTGAAACAATTCCACACTCCAGCACATGGCAAAGTGATCCAGTGGGGTAGGGGAGGCTCAGACCAGCACCTGTGCTGACCCCAGCAGACTTACCTAGGATCCTTGGGGACCCCCTGGGCAGCAGCAGCATCAAGTTGGCTGCTCAGAGCCTGGCTGGCAGCCAAAGCATGTCTCTGGCTGCCCAAGCTCTAGTTCCTGGTTGCACATGCTGCTGCCACATGCGCCATGCTGCTTTATTTAGTGATGGAATTTTTTTAGCACCGGGATCTCCCAGTGTCAAAAAAACCCCACCACACTGCAAATTAGCAGCTCAAGAAATGGGCGCACATGCACCGCATGTCGTTTGCAGTGCATTACACTGCTTTGAGGCACAAACCGCACATGCACACATCAGGATGCACCCCCTAGGTGGCACTTATGCCTCTTTTAGCCATCTCAGTCATTAAATTCAATCCTATGCCATCCCACTGAATTAGTTTTGGACTACCTGATATGCTATGAAATGATCCAATACTAGGGTTACCATACGTCCAAGTTCTCCTGCACATGTCCTTTTTTTTGGGTCCTCCCATCTCTGTCTGGGCAGTTTTTTAAAATAGCAGCAAATGTCCAGGATTTTGCTCTGCTTTTGCCCCAGCAAGGAGCTGCTTGGGGCTCAGGGCAGAGGGGAAGGATGATTGGAGGCAGGGTGTCACATGGTCTGCATGCAGTCCTGGTAGCTGCAGGCAGGTAAGTGTGTGTGGGTGTGTGTGTATGTATCTGTGCATGCATGCCAGCACTGGGGCTGCAGCAGGGTGAAGGAAGGGGATGGAGGTTTCTTCAGGGGCAGTAGGCAGCAGCATGGGTAGAAGGGCTGGGGGGCAGGTGGCTGTGGGTTGGGAGCGGGGGATACTGGCAAGGATGGGGGACAAGGGGCTGTGCGTCAGGAGTAAGGGGTATCAGCATGGACAGGGGGCTGTGGGTTGGGAGTGAAGGGCACCAGCATGGTTTGGTGGGGGGCAAGGTACTGTGGGTCAGAAGTGAAGGGCAGCAGCAGGGCTGGGGGGGTGGGCTGTGGCTTGGGAGTGAGGGGCATGGGCAGGGCATGGGCATATCACTACCCCCCAATCATACAGTCTGTCCCTCCCCACCGGTGTCCTCTTTTTTGTTACCACCCTACTATACAGTTAAACACTGAGTCTGAATATTGGCTATGAAAATGGCTGAAATCGGCTACTGGTTCACAGCTCAGCAGTGAACTTTCAGCAGCAGTAGAGGGCAGAAGAAAAGACCCTAACATTGCCAAGGTAAAAGCAATAGTGCCGGAAAGCAAGAATAGATAGAATGTCCATAAGGATAAGTCTTTTCTCCCTTGCTTTATCTGACAATAGTCTGAGTGGCAGAGGTGAAGAGCATGAGGACAGCCTGGCTGCTTCATTGCTACCTCATTCTGTTGAGTGGGGAAAGGAAGGTCCTTAGACTTCACAGCCTTCATGAGACCCTTGAAGGAAGCTTCCTCACAAAGGGGAATCAGTCTCTCCTATCTTAAGGGAAACAAGCACTGCATTGTGTAAAACCAAAGACATTAATTCAGTAAGTAACAGCTATTTCAAGTGTAACCCGTCCGGTACTCCAAGATGTACCCCCTCTCCAATTGAAGGGATCAGAGCAGGTGCATAAGTGCTATAGGAGGTGTAGGGACCCTCCTTCCCCTATAGAGCAGAGCCAGATCACCAATGGGGACTTAACCATAAACCTATTAATGAGAAAAACAGTAGTAAGAACATAACATGTATAAACCAGGGGGTATTGGGGACACTACAATGCCCCGAGGGAGCAGGATTCAATAAAGGTTAGGCACTTACAATTGTAGACATATTCATCCAGTTGACAAAAGACAGGTTTAACAAAATATAAAACACAAACAGCACAGCAAACCATACTGGTTGGTGAAATATAAAAACACACAAAATATAAAGTGTCAAATGACAAGAAATATAGGGCCTAGGTACCTGGAGTGGGGAAAAGAGGAAAAACACAATGACCCCTTTTCCACTGCAACAAGGACTCCTCCCTGTCATTTCATTGACCCTAAGTCATCCTAGCTGGGACTTGAACTCAGAGCTGCAATATTGTGGGTGGCAACTCTACCACACAGCCACTAGTGCTGATCCTGTGCTCTGCTACTAGGGTGTTTTACCTTCCAAGAGCCCCTGCCTCATGTCCAGCTTCCTGGCCTCTTGCTGGAGGAGCTGGAAACAGAGCTGGGAACCTCTCAGGTCACTGTTCAGATCCTTGCTGGATCTGGGGAACCTCTCCTGCTGGCTGAAGCCTCTTGTAGGGGATCCTGGAGCCCAGTGGGGAGGCTCTCCTGCTGGTGACACACCGCACTGCTGAGGATCCAACTACTGCCTGCAGGTCCCACTCCTTCAGGCTCTTCTGGGGCACCTGCTCCTACCCTGCTGGCCCAGCTCTTGCCAGCTCCTTGAAACTCCTTCCTCATGGTCCCTCACTGGTCTCCCCTGAGTCAGCTGCGTTTCCCCTTTTATCCCCCTCCAGGTGATCCAAGGAGCCAATCAGGGGACATGGAGGGTGAGTCTCTGGGACCTGATTTGTAAGGAAAGGGAATTCCAAACCCTCCAATCATCTTTTACCTTTTCAAAACCCCTGGGCCAAATCATTACCAGCTAGTCCGTCACACAAGTCAGAGCTGTCTGATAAAAGCTGGCTAAAGGGCAAGATTAAATGAGGATCTGTTGCCTCAAGTTCATCAGCCAGAAACCCTTATGGACAGGGGAGAGTGAGACTGGAGATCAGGGTGCCTACACCTCCAATTCTTTGCCAAATGGCAGGCAATTTGGAGAGGTTAATTAGGGTTACTATACATCTGGGTTTTCCCAAACATGTCCTCTTTTTAAATCCTCCAATTTTGGTCTGGGTGATTTTTTTAAAATATGATTCAATGTCTGGGATTTTTGTCAGCTCAGCTTCAAAGATTTTCTCAGCACTTTCTGGCTTGCCCCAGCAAGGAGCTGCTTGGGGCTCGGAGCAGAGCAATTAGAGGCAGAGTGCACACACACATGGTAGGCGTGTAGCCAGGCATGGGGGCGGGACAGCCCGACAGCTGAATACAGGTAAGTCTGTGGGGGGCAGGGGGGTTTTGTGTGTGTGTGTGGGGGTG
>NW_005841913.1:2493811-2518061 GCF_000455745.1 Alligator sinensis
AGGGAAGGGCCCGGGGGGGGGGGGGAGGTGGCTTGGAGTGAAGGACACCAGGGGGATGGGGGGCAGGAGACTGTGGGTCAGGGGCGTGGGGCACTGGCAATGCTAGGGGGGTTGCAGGTCAGGACAGAGGGGCACCAGCAGGTAGGGGCACTGTGTTTTGGGGGTGAGGGGTACCAGCATGGCCCAGGGGGGCAGGGTACTGTGATTTGGGAGTGAGGGGCACTGGCAGGACTGGAGTCTGTGTGGTGGGAGTGAGGGTCAGCAGCAGGGCTGGGGGTGGCTGTGGCTTGGGAGTGAGGGGCAACAGAATGGGCAGGGGCAGGGCACTGGCATATCCTGGCCCCCTCAGCAGTCATATACTCCCCACTCCATTGTGACCGGTGTCCTTTCTTTTGGAACTGTAAGTATGGTAACCAATGTAGCCACCTAGGCATCTAACTCCACTTACGTTATGCAATAATTAGGAAAGCCCAGAAGTTCCATGTAAGTTCCCAGATCTTTAGTTGGAGGGAAAACATATGTAACAGCTATTTAAGACAATGTCAATGATGTCTATCTTTTGCCCAATGGCTTAATGATGAAGAACTTTCCCAAAAATTGGGAAATCTGAGTTCTAGGACCATTAAATGCTTAGTAGTTTTGGACCCATATCTCCTATTCCCCAAAACAATCCCCTTGTTACTTGGTTATAAGCTGGACAGGACAAGTTCATTCTTTACCCCCCGACTGGAGTTAAATCATTGGACAACCAGGAGTAAAGAACACATGGGGCAATTCTTGGTGGCAAAGAGATCAATCACGAAAGAACCTGGCTCTGTAGCAAAGTGAGTTGGCTGTCGCAAAGAGGGAGCTTCGTTTGTTTGGGCCTGTTTCCCAATGATCTTTCATTTTACATTAAACAATCATGGGATAAAATAGACAAAAAAGCACTGGGGCTCTGGGCAGGATCATATGTATGTATATAAATTGTTGCCATGTGCAAGTAATGAAATGGTAAAC
Organism: Alligator sinensis; assembly: GCF_000455745.1. Lineage (NCBI taxonomy): Eukaryota > Metazoa > Chordata > Crocodylia > Alligatoridae > Alligator > Alligator sinensis. The sequence goes on from NW_005841913.1 coordinate 2,494,811, forward strand.
TGTAACTATCTGTATGAACACCCAATTATTATTGGAGTCATATATTGAATCCTTTGATGACTTTCATGACTAGGCTGGAGTATTAGATTCAGCTCTACAAAGTACCTGATCTTTACTTCATGAAAATTAATCACCAGCTGGCCATGTGAGATACTGAATGACATCCCTCTGTTCAGAGATATTACCCTCTGCTTGAAGAGAAAAGGAAAGATAAAGAGGAAAGAAGACAGAACTGTCATGCTGCTGTATACATGGGGGAGAGCTTCACACAGCAGGTTGCAATCTGAACTGTCCCATTTCATTACGCTGCTGATGAAACCCCCTGTGGGGCATTACGTTTTTAAAATCATTTAGGAAATATGAAGACACACTGTTATTAAATCATTTCATTGCACTTCAAAAATGATAGTCTAATGTCCATTTTTCATGTGATAAATATTGTCTTTCACCAGTGGGGACTGGCAGGTTAAAAATAAGACTGAGTTTCTGGAATAACAAGATTAGTATGAAAGCGAAAACAGACTATAAATAATACCCTGGATGATCTTTTGTTCAAACATCGCAGGAAGTCAAGAAGAAAAGCTTCCTAAGACACTGAAAGGGCGAGTATAAAGTACTTTGTAATTCATTTGCAAATTTCATTGAATTAATGTTGTTCCTGCAACAGAGATTTATTGATAATATTTTAATATAATGCTTTGATGAACTAGTTCAATGCACATTCAGTAGATAAACGTATTCTGTATTATGAATATCAAACTCATTTGGATAAGAGCTGGGTCAAGAAATTAATTTTTGTTCTGTAGGTAAGTATGTGAGATAAAAATTACCTATGCTTATAGAACATGCTGGAATATCTGAGAGTAGGTAGGTAATGGATAAGAAGGGCACAAAAATACTGCCAGCAGCCTTTGCTGGCCCATACATTGCCACCTGCCTATAGCACACAGCTTCCCCATTATGCCTCTGGTACCTGAGCACTGTTCCTTGCTAACATGTGAAGTTCTAGGCAAACAGATCACCTCTAGACCAAGATGGCACAATGTGGACACCAGGGCAAACAGATGGCTTTAAAACGCTTCCTTTCATTCATAAAACATTCAAACTGAGGCAGAAACAAGAAGTATTTTATTTCTTTTCTGAAAAAGATTATGATATTCTGTTGTATAGCTATTGTGAAGGTGCTCTAGACACTCTGGTGGGTGATTAATACCAAATAAAAAATTATTCTATTTATTTTTATTGGCATAATTTATGACAGCCACTGTAGACTATTAAATAGATCCAGAAAAGCTAAATATTAAGCTGACATCATTTCCAAAAATAATGAGCTGAGTCAGCATAAAAAAGATTTTAAAAATTGCCTAAAAGCCAAAAATATTTCAGTTTTCAAAACTAGAAATATTTTTTAAATTTCATTTCTCAACCCTCAGCATATCCCACCCCCGCCACCCCCTTCCTTGATTTTCAAATGGAAAAAAGGAGGGAAAGCTTGGGGGAAAATATGGAAAACTGAAAACATTTTTTAAAAATCTATTTTTAAGATTTCTTCTTTCTGAAAAATTAGACATTGATGACATTTTGTGGCTAAATTTTTTCTGAGGAAAATGAACATTTTCCACATTTTTTCAGGGAACTTACTTTTTTCATATGCCACTCATAATAAGGCAGGGAATAAGCTGGACAATGAACAGTAGTGAGAGCTGGGATGCACACAGGTTTTATCCAGTACCTGAATAAATATTTCAATGAAGAGTTGTGATTTCTAACTAGATTTGATACATTGGTTACAGGTAATAGGGTGAGTCCTATTATAATCATATAATGGTCCCTTGTATGCATGGGCGATTGGTGCCTCCCAAGTCTGGGGGGGCACCAGCGGGGCACAACTGGGGGGGTCCCCCAGCGGCCAGCCAAAGACCAGGGGTGGGTGGGGGTCCCCCAGTAGCTGGTTGCCGAGCGCAGCTGGTTGCCGGTGGAACCAATTTCAGGGGAGGACCAGGCACTCTCCATGCCCCCCTAGCAGCTGAAGCACTTGCTGTCAGGGGGGGCACCAGTGTTCTCAGGTGGGGCATGTGCCCCCCATGCCCCCACTCTGCATTGCCTATACTTATATGAATACAACACTTTTTTCTTCCTGCATGGGAATATTTATACTGGGGCTATTCAAATGGCAGCCAGGAGCCACATGCAGCCCCTGTGAATTAATCTGCAACCCTTGGGTTCCCAGTCTGGGAGTCTAAATCTATCCAGAGAGAGGCACCTACTCAGAGATCTCTTATTCGCTCAATAGCAATCAAGTACATCCCAGAGATCAATCCTAATCCAACCTGCATACAAACATAACTCTCCTTTTCTGACAATAGGCATCCTTAGTGAATACTAATTTACCACGAAGGAGCCTGGTCCTCTTTCATCCTTTAAATGAGAGACCCATATGTTCTTACAACAAATAGGGATACGGCTTACCTGAGAAAGACATCCAAATGGAGAGGGACCCATCCACCTTTTAGCTCATTAGCCTTGTGTTTAGGACACCGATAGCTCCCAGCAAAGCACCCTAACCAGTAGACCTTGTATAGGCAGACCCAAGAGCATCCACCGGTTGAAGACAGTCTGCTAGGCTTCCAAGAGCAAAAGGGTCATGGAGCCAAAAGGAAAGCATACAAGAAGGAGCATGAGTCTGGTGTAGTGGAGAGCAATGGTGAGAGTGGGAAATCTGCATTCTGACCTCTGCTCTCAATGTTGGTTTGCATAAAACAATTATTGGATAAAATGCATGAACAGCATTTGTATTAAGGCTTCTTCCCTGTGCTATCTCTGCATTTTATCCAATGTATGTTTCATGAAAAATGCTCAGAGAGCACAGCAAGCACAAATGGGCCTCTTCCTGCATCCAATACTCATTAGTCTTGCACTTCGGATGGAAGAACCCATGCCCTGGTACAGGTATGGGGGATGACTGGTTGGGCAGCAACTCTGAAGAAAAGGACCTGGGGGTTACAGTTGACAGTGAGCCAAACAGGAACCATTAATGTGCTCTTGTTGCCAAAAAGGCTAACAGCATACTGGACACCATTGGTGGGAGTACTGCCAGCAGGTCAAGGGAAGTAGTTATTCCCCTCTATTCAGCACTAGTGAGGCCACATCTGGAGTACTGTGTTCAGTTTTGGGCCCCCACTACAGAAAAGATGTGGAAAAAAATGGAAAGAGTCTAGCAGATGGTAATGAAAATGGTTCAGGGGCTGGGGTGCATGATTTCTGAGGAGAGGCTGAGGAAACTGGGCTTATTTAATCTAGAGAAGAGAAAATTGAGAGGGGATTTTACAGTAGCCTTCAACTACCTGAAGGGAGGGGTTCAAAAGAGGATGGAGCTAGACTGTTCTCAGTGGTGGCAGATGCTAGAACAAGGAGCAATGCTCCCAGGTTGCAGCAAGGGAAGTTTAGGTTAGCTATTAGGAATAATTTTCTCACTAGGAGGGTAGTAAAACACTGGAACAGGTTACACAGAGAGGCTGTGGACTCTCCATCCCTGGAGGTTTTTAAGACCTGACTAGACAAAGCCTTGGCTGGGATGATCTACTTGGAGATGGTCCTAATTTGAGCAGAGAGTTGGACTAGATGACCTCCTGAAGTCCCTTCTAACCCAAATTTTCTATGATTCTATACCACACAAGCCCTCACCTTTTGGTTGGGCAAAAATGAATATGATTAGCAGGTATCAGGCACAGCAACATGTCCCTCCTGACTTTTAAATCAATTTAGGGATTAGGGAAGCTGCCCCTGGAGCAGGAGATCTAGGTTTTAGGCCCCCTACCCAAAGGGAAATGGGACCTGCACCTCCTGCTGTCCCACCAAGTGTTCTAATGATTGCACCATGATCTACACATTGCTGCAAGCCTTCTCCATTCTTACCTTTGCATTTGGTCCACTGCACTTTGCGTTTAGTATTGATTAGGTACAATAAAAAAATAGCACTGGGAAAGCTGTCACACCCTTGAGAGCAGGGTCATGATAAAAGTTGGGATCCTTTTCCCTTACAGGGAAGCATCTTGAGTCACACTGAGCTAACTTGAGTCACATACCCACTGTTTTATTCTTTCACCTGTCTCCCCATATATTCTCTCCTTGGCTGTCCAGCAGGCCAGCTTCAAGAGGAGGCTATGTAATGCCTAAGCTATGACCTAATTATACCCCTTTTTTGGGAAGCAGAGGTAGCAGATTCAAAAAAAGGGGTAGGGACTAAAAGTTAGGCCTGTTACTCTCTGGGCAAGTGCCCAAACTGTTAGGCTAAGAGGCAGGAGGGCCCTCGTCCTTCTCCCATGTTTTGCTTCCAGCAGGCTGATTCTATTTCACCATGGGGGGGAAGGGGGAAGGAGACTTAGGGAGGGCAACTAGACTCCCAAACTACATGGGAGTGCCAAAAAAGAGCAGTTATGTCATTACGTATATGCCATTGTGGCATGTAAAATGAAATCAGAGTTAGACATTAAATACCAAAAGAGCATAAATACCTATTTAAAACGGATTATTATTTGGCCTTTAGAGTCTTGTAAGTTAGTCATACAAATACTTTGATGAAGTCATCCTGAAACTTATTAACTGATGATTACCTTGGTAAAAACTCTCAAATTCTTTGACCATGATCGCTTCAGACCTGACAAAGGCTTTATGTCATCTAGTTCCTTACCTCTAGTAATGTGGTGATATCTGGTGGACTTATACCCAATGCCTAATGGAAGGAAACCAATATTTTTATATAACTGGCCATGGATCTATCACTATTTAAGGAGAGCCACAAAATTAGTCATTAGAGTGCCTATACATGAACCAGAAGGATGCTCTGATGCGCTGCAATTACAGTGCTTTGAAGTAGACTCCACGAATCGAGTCTGCTGGAGCATGGTAATTACTGTGCACCAGACAGTCTCCACATCTTGTGTATTAGCATCCCCATGCTTCAAAATGGCGACGGGGTCACTTTAACTAAAGTTCATTTGATGAGTTGTAGCTAAAGCACCCCTGCTGCCATTTTGAAGTACAGAGATGCTGATACATGAAATATTGCCAGCACTTTAATTAGAGCAGCTCTTGAAGTTGCTGTAATCGAAATGCCCTCTCCCACCCCCATGCCCACGGCACACACGGAAAAATGCCCTATAAGTCTACTGGACTTACATAAGCCAAGTGTTCTTTTGGCCTTGTGTTACTGATTACATAAAGAATATAGTAAATGATTTCCTTAGGATATTAGGCACTCATGGATCTGTTCATGAACGGGAAAGTGGGTGATAGATGTGAACACCTGTAGATACATGATTGTAGGCTTTGTATTTATTTCCTATCTTCTGGGCACATCTACACATGCCATTAATGGCAGCAATAAACTGCAGTGTATTGCTCTGCAGTTTATTGCTCCTGGAAAGATCCCAGGCATGCGATTTACATGTGTGTCTGAAGCACAGCATACTGAGCTGGGTTGCAGCAGCTCCAGCTCTGACTGGGCTCAATGTGCTACAGAGGGATTGCTTCAGTGTGGGACTAGCCAGTAGGTAGTCCTTACACTGAAGTAGCCTCATGCCCCAGCCAGCTTACTCAGTGTCTATACATGCACTGCTGCGCACAACTCAGCATCAGGGTAGAACTTGTAAATACTTGTATTTACAAGTCTTACCTGCTCTGGAGTTTATTAGTTTTGTGCACCCTAATAGAGGCGCATATGATTATGCAGACATGTGTAGATGCAGAGACATTTACTGTGCAGTTAATTAGGCACTTGTGCAGTAAACGTCTCATGTAGATGCACTCTCTGAAATTAGATAAACATTAAGATGTGAAATCTTTAAGATGATTTTTGGACATGTATAAATAAGTTAATAGATAGCAATATGCCCCCTAAAATGAAGCCCTGGCTACTTTTCAGAAAACATTGTTATTATAGACATAGACATAGACATAGACATAGACATCAGGGCTGGAAGGGACCTCGGAAGATCATCGAGTCCAGCCCCCCGCCCAAAGGGCAGGAAGTCAGCTGGGGTCATAGGATCCCAGCAAGATAAGCATCCAGTTTCATCTTGAAGGTGTTCAATGAAGGCACTTGAACCACCTCCGGTGGCAGGCTGTTCCAGACCTTGGGGGCTCAGACAGTAAAGAAGTTCTTCCTTATGTCCAGCCTGAAACGATCTTGAAGTAGTTTGTGACCATTCGACCTCGTCATCCCTTGGGGCGCTCTGGTGAACAAACGTTCCCCCAGATGCTGGTGGTCACCCCTGATAAACTTGTAGGTGGCCATCAGATCACCCCTAAGCCTGCGCTTTTTCAGGCTAAAGAGCCCCAGGGCTCTCAGCCTGTCATCGTAGGGTCTGCTTCCCTGACCTCTGATCATGCACGTGGCTCTTCTCTGGACTCTCTCAAGCTTCTCCACATCCTTTTTGAATTGTGGAGCCCAAAACTGGACACAGTACTCCAGCTGCGGCCTCACTAAGGCCGAGTACAGGGGGAGAATGACGTCCCGGGATTTGCTTGAGAGCAAAAATAAAAATGTTTGTGCACTCCCTGCTCCTCCATTGCAGAAATCTATTTTAATCCGTTTTTAAAAACACACTTATTCTCTAAAGCAATTGGCTCCAAAATGTGGTACCTCTACTTTTGCTATTTACACACTCTCCTTTTTCATCCCTAAAGCTATTTCTTTCGGATTTGGGGGTTCCCAGTTCCTGTCATCTTGCTTTAGTTCAATCTATTCTAGATGGAGCTTTACCTGACGATTGCCTAAAAACGAGGCGCTGAACGCCGCTGCTTAGCGGCGTTCCTGTCAGAGAGTGCATTTTGCACGGGTTCTGTGATTTGGATTGACATACCACTTGTTTCTGTATAAATATGAACTCGCCATTTTCTCAACCTCCTGAAACCCTCAATATTTTGGATCTTGGAAATGGCCCGTCTCCTTATATGGTACTGGAGCAGCCGCTAAAGTTAGAGAGAGAGTTTTGCTAAAAGCTCTTTCCATTCTGGTGTTAGAAAGGAAAAAGGAGAATTGGCAATTGGGAAATTCAAGTGCAACTGCTTTCTCCGCTTGGTTCAGTAGAGGCAGAGTTGCTTGCTGGCATTCAGAACTCACTCTCTATTCTCCAAATAGTTTTGAAAAATAACAGGGTTCAGAAGGATGCCAAGGTGGGCTAAGTGGAGAAACGTGAATGTAGTGGGTAGGGTGCGTGAGAAAGTCTGTTACTAGAAATGGATTTACCCTGATCTTGCAAGCTGCTCTGCAAGGGGGGATTCCTGCCCTGCAGGAAATCAATGGGGTCTGTGGGATGGAAGGGACAACCCAGCTTTTGGCATATTTTCCATACTCTATGGACCCCTGGATTTGCAGTTTAGTACATCTACACAAACAGCCATCTATCTTATTCTCATCCTTCTAGAACCACATGAAGGCTGTCACTCCAGCTCATATGTTATTCAGAGTTAATTCAGTGTCTGCAATTTTAGTCACTATATATGGATAACTATAGGAAGCTGAGTGGGGCTCACTCCGCTACATACTGTACAAATGTTGTCAGACACAGTCTATTATGTCCAAGTATTGTGTCCACATTTTGCAATAGTTTTAAAAAAAGCAGGCAGTAGTTTCCTATTCTTTTGGGCTCACAGCATGTTGTCTGCTGCAAATCTCTATTCACGTTCTTACAGGATAACACAGTGGTGTCACATTCATCATTAAATGAATTAACCGTTAACCCTATATTTACACTCCTGCTATAAACAGAAGCTTAATTTGCTGCACTGACAGTCGGTTGCGTGCCATTTGTATCTTTTCTGTGCTATTTGGTATTTATATAGCACTCAAAAGTCACTAAATGCTTTACATATTAAAAAATACAAGTCCCCATCTGGAAGGGTTTTCCACCTTATAGCTCAATTCTGTATATTCGTGTACTTCTCATAGGCGTTCTGGAAACAGAGGTCTTGCTGAATTAGTTCTTAGGCAGCATTACATATATAGATAATTCCTAATTATGCTATATAACACCAACACCAAGCCCCTCTTTTCAACCATCACAGAATGAAAAGGAGCATTCCTACTTCGGCAGATGACAAAACAAAGCAGAGCAAAACAAATACACATTTTCCAGGGCAGATTTCGCTTGCAGGGATGTGTAGCTTTCCTTAACATAGAGAGCTCCCCCCCCCGCCCCTTTTCTCTACACGATCCCTCCTGTACAGGGTATAGCCATCTATCCCCATGGTCCAGTCATCGGTGGAGTCCCACCAGGTCTCCGTTATCCCTATGACATCGTAATTGTTTGCACTGAGCAACAACCTTTATTCTAGAGGTTCTAGCTACAGCGTCTTTTGTATAAAATATAAAAGTGAGACACTAAGGTCTCTAGTTGCTAAATACCACATGGCAATTTTTCTAAGTTTATCTGCACCAACGGACAGTTCATTTCTAGGCATAAAACCCAGTGTTTCTGACCACGAACCACTGCTGCTTATATATAATACACACGCACACACATATATGTATATATAATATGTGTGTGTGTGTTTGTGTGTGCATAAGCGCACACAGTTTTTAAATTCCTTCAAAATGTAAAGAGTAAGATGAAAAGATGCCAAGGATGCTGAGGCTGAAAAACAGTCCCAGTTCTGAAAGTCAAGGACCATCAGAGAAAACAGGATAGAATAGCAAGTCAGTCTGTATGGTAGGAAAGTATTTTGCTTTTAAAAAGGAGCCTTGCTCACAAATAGAAGGAAATAGGTTCCTCTTTTGTCTTAAAGTAATTCTGTTATGTTTTCACTTTTGTAGTCAGGTAAGTGGGACATTTTATGATCTTTTTCTTTCCTTCATTTCATAAGAGATTATGACCTAGTAAATTAAATAACATTATACATCAAACATGGTAATGATTTCATGCCACAGACCTTTGAGATTTGTTACCAACTCACAAGAAAACAAGTAACACACACTAGAACCAAGGGAGCGACATTTTCACCCCCTCTTGTAGGCCAAAAAAAAAAAAAATAATGGCGGCAAAGACATTATTTGTTTCAGCACATTGAAATGGCAACATTGAAGATTCATAGTGTACTAAAACTCCCATATTCTTTGCTTTTAACTAGACACAAGAGCACTCCAAAAGGAAGTCAGCCACATGACATTCCGTAATAGAGTTTTCAGCTTTGCCTGATTGCATTACAAACACCACACATATTGAAACACTCTGGCAGTTTCCTAGTGCTCACAGTAAGAGACCTGAACCCTTTGACCTCAAACATCTTATTAAAGCCTATGCTGGACTGTGTCTCTTCAAGGGAAAAAAACAAGAAACTACTGGACTTATTCTCTTCTATAATTCATTCAAGTAAGCCCTTGCTGAGTGGAGGACCTTGGCTTTGATGTTAAAGTCTCCTAATTGGAAGGAAGTGAAGTGTTAGCCTGTCAGGCTATTAGTCTCTCATCAAATAGTTTAAGAGGTATCAGAACACTGAAGTTCTCACACTGATGCAAGGAAAGCGCAGAGTGGCCTGGTTTTTGTTAAAATGTTTAAACTTTGCATCTGTCTAACAAAAACGTTTAATATACATGGAGCTGCTCCTTGATTTTTCTTTCCTTTTATCTCCACCCTTTCCCCTTCGGAGCCTCCATCTTTCTATTGCCTACAGCACATCAGCCCCTATTAGTAGGAATGCGGGGGATAATGGGTGTAGGCTATAAAGTCTCAGGTTCTACATATTATAGCCTTGATTCAAAGCTAAATATTACTTCCACACAGTGTGACCTAACTGTTTGATCAAGTGAAACACCTAAACCTCTAGGGTTTTTCTTCCTGTGAATGTAACTTCTCTAAAGAGTGCCCATACAACAAGCTGCTGCTACTCTTTGGTGAAGGATTATTGCTAGGGCAGAATTTAGGTATATGTTTAATTTCCACCATGGCATAGGTGCTCACTTTGAATAAGTCTTCTTTCCCAAGCTGAGGTTTAGGGACGCAGTGTTGGAAGATGATGAGTGTTCTTGTTGTGCACCTTAAATTATTCTGAGGAGAGTGGAAATAAACTAAAATATTTATAGTATTTTCCAGATTCTTTCAAAATCGCAAATATCTATGTAACTGAAATGCCAAAATTAAAAGCAATGTCAGGCATCTCTGATGGACATTTGAAGCTATGTGCTTCATTCAGTTGGTGCAGTAAAATCAAAATGGATAGTTTTGCTTCTGGTCATAACCTGCGTTGCTCTTCCATTCTCAGTAGGTTGTACCTAAGTTCTCCCCTTTGCATGAAAATGATACAATTGTAAAGAATTGTTTTTATTTTACTATTTTAAAGAAACTCAAAAATATATATATTTCCAAAGGTTCTATTGAAGTTTTGGGAATGTTTTTCCTTTAAAAAATAAATAAGGAACCTTATGTACTTGACTGTATTATTTAAAATATACTTCAATGAATGAATATAACTATAAATTGTGAAATAACAGGAACAAATGGGCCAAGGCCCTGTGCAAATCAAATTGCAATAACAAGGCAAAAAAGATACTTTCACAACCTCAATCTTGTGACCCTTCAAAACTTTCTCATTTCCTGCCAAAATGTATTTATACCAGTTTATACTATAGTTCTTGTACCAACATTGTCCTTTAGATTTTCTCCCTCACTAGCATTTCTTCCCCACTGGGCACACCTACATGTACAATTTATGCGCCTGAATTTTCTGTGCAGAAAGTAGATTTTGCTCCCAATGGGAGCACTTCAGTCCAGGACTGCTCCTGCCCTGCTCTGTCCTCCTGTAGCAGCCACAGATGGAGCTCCAGGCTCCCCTGGGTGCCAGCTCCAGGCTGGCAGGGGACAAGGGGGGCTGATCCCAATCTCCATGGATTGGGGGAGATCTGTCCCAGTATTTTGCCAAGCTGGGACAATTTTCCCTGCCCCCTGCTACCTAGGCTGACTGGGAGCCATTTCCTTCTGGTCAGTATCTACATGTGCACTATGGTGCATTAGTTTAATATGCCAATTTCTAGTACTTATATCTACAGAAAATGGTTCATGAGACTAATCTACTGCACAGTGGGTGCATCTACACAAGACTCATGTATATATGTGCACATACTTACTGCACAGTAAATGATGATACTTGCAAGTAAGTTTGCTACCTGCAAATGCAAGTAGCAAATTTACTTGTGAGTAGTTACTGAACAGTAATGCACATGTAGATACCAACTGGAAGCAGATCTGCTCTTGATCAGCCCCACCCCTAGGAGGCCAGCCTGAGCTCAGCCCCAGGGCTCTGGGGCTGGGAGCCTCCCCTGCCCCAGGGCTGGGCCGCCCAAGCCCAGCAGCACAGGGACAGATGTGCAAATGCCTGGAGAGCCAGTGCAGGAGCCCCGATGGCCTTATTGCTAACGTCATTCATCACCACCTAGGTCCCCAACAGGTCCATGGAGGAGACTGGGGAATTCATGGCACTATAGGGCAAGGCAGAGGTGCAGGGCGAGTTCACATGGGGTGGGTGCTCCAATGCCCATGTGTATGAGGAGCTGTCAGGCCGGATGCAGGAGTGTGGGCACAACCAGTCAGTGCAGCAGTGCCACATAAAGGTCCAGGCTTGTGGGCACAGTGCTTTACTGTAATTGACCACAATCATCAGTCAGTGAGTGGCTGCAAACTGTGCCCTTTATGCAGCAACTGATGGAGACCCTCACACCTCAGGACCCAAGCCACAGCCATGCTGTGTACAGCAACACAGACAGCCTACCTACTCTGGCCTGGAATTCACAGTGACATGTCATTGGGGGAGATCCAATCAGGCTTCCAGCAGTCCAACCCATCAAGCTCCCTGCCTGCAGCTTCCACAAGCAACTTGGGGACCACAGGCCAGCGCCTGCCCCAACAACTCTGCAGCCTCAGCCCCAGCCATGAGGCATGGCCAGCCATGTCACTGCTGGATACCATCAGTGCCAGCTCCTCTCTGGGGGTGCCCTGCCCAAGTGCTGGCACACTGCACCCTGCCATCCAAGGACACTGCCTTTACTAGCAGCTGGGACTGAGCAGAGCCACCAGCTATGCCAACCCTGTCCAAGTGGTAGGCCCCACCCTGGAGGGTGGGCCCTCCCCACCCTAGTCCCTGCCTCGGGCTTGGGCCCCCCCCCTGACCCACAACACGCAGCATTGGATGAGAGGTGGGAGACAGTGAAACACTTTATTGAGCATCCCATGGCACTGCAGCTAGGTGGACATGGGCCTCTTACATGCCAAGGAACATGAAGCCGGTGGCAATGTCCTCCTCAGCTGCAGGAAGCAGGGACAAGTGACACAGCCACAGGTAGCTCTCCAGGCAGTGGCAGAGGTTGTAGGGCAGCCCGAGCTTGCCCCCCATACCATCAAAGCTCAGGATCCTGTACCAGGTCCTCAAGTGTGCCTGTGGTACCATGGTAATCAGCAGCACCAGGGTGTAGTGGGTCAGGCACCCCTAAGTCTATGTGAACAGTTCCTCATGCACCATCCATGACATGCACAGCAGAGGCATGCTTGGGGTGCAGCACCACCTCAGGAGGGGCTGGCTCCAAGGTGCCTCCCCAGAGAGGCCCCCTGCAGGAAGGGTCAGGGCATGACCAGCTCCATGTCTCACTTGTCAGGGAGCTCCATGCCCCCAAGTCTGGGCACTGTGAGCTTGGTGACAGCATAGGAGAGTGGCTAGCCTGCAGGAGGAGGCAGTGGGGGCAGTGGGCTCTAGAGCCATGGCAGCAGGTGCTGCCAGGAGCCTGGTCCATCCTGCCATGGGAACAGGGCAGGAAAGGTAGGCTGCCCTGATAGCCCACCTGCTCCAGGAGAGTAAGCAGGGATGGGGGGACTCAGCCAACATCTGCCTTGGACCAGGCCTTCCTTTCTGACTTATCATTGTCTCTGGGCACCAGTGCATGCCCAATCCTTGACCTGAAGTTGGGCCCTTGCTACAGAGCATCTTATCTCAGAAATGTTGCAATTCTCACAAACAACTGCTTTCTCATGGCTCTATAGGCCCTGCAGCTGATCATAGGGGAGAGGCCACAGTTGGCAGCCAGGATGTGAGCTCAGGGTCACTGCTACTCACAGCTGGGGCCCTGTAGATGTGCTGTCTGCCAGAGATAGACCCAGGACCATGCCATTCTCCTGAACCGGTTGGTGATGGGATTGGAGGACCATCTAGCAGATACACAGGCCTGGCAGGTGGAGGACATGGCCAACAAGGATGCGTGGGGCTGGCAAAAAGAGGTGCAGGACCAGGCAAACCAGGAGTTTCAGGTGCAGCTCCTGGAGCACAAGTGGGTGGAGGTCAGTGCAGGCCATGAACGATGACCACTGGGTGCTGGATACTGTTCTGGCAGTTGCCTTCATGCCACCCATTGCCCAACCCCCTACCCTAGCCCTACCTGTCCCCTGGCAGTTACTCAGCAGCAGACCCCACCATAGGCCTGGAAGGAGGTCCTGTGCTGTCTCCACCAGCCAGGAGCCTGTGGCCCAGCCTCCACCCCAGGTCCCCAACCATCCAGCCTCCACATGCCCCCTCCCCATACCTGGGCCTAGCCCTGCCACTTGCCCTGGCTGCTTGCAGGTGTGGAGCTGGAGCTGGAGCTGGAGCTGTCTGCAGCTGGGCCAGGATTGCACACCAGCCCTGCTAACCCTGGACAGTGGCTGCTGGAGGGGGAGCCACCTGTTCCACGGGACCACTGGCCACCATGACCTGTGGGCAAGCCCCCTGACTACCACACTTGCGACAGCATGCTGCAGGGGAACAGCCAGAGTCTGGAGTGCTGGCTGCCTGCCTGCCCCTGGGCTCTGCCCCCTAGGTGCCCCCATCCCATGGCCCCCTACCCTAGGATGGCACACAAACCACATTGTAAATAGCTTGCACAGGAAAAGGGTGTTTTATTGTTGGTGGGTGGTGGAGGGAGTCTGTTTGTTAGGGGGGAGGAGGAAGGGATGCTCTGTTTGTTTGGGGGGGAGATCTATTTGATATGAGAGGAATAAAAACTGTTGTACTTCTGGTGGTGGGTGGTAGGGTGAGGAATCCATGGGCAGCTGCCCAGGTGGGCTACAGCAGGGAATGCAAGAGATGATCAGGCAGTACTTCTTGCACCCAGTGCCCTGGATTCTGGGGGTGGTCGTGCAGGTTTTCTGAGGCCTTATCAGGGGGTGGCCCACCACTGTCACTGTCACTGTTGCAGCAGGTGATCCTCCCACTGCCAAGTGTCCTCCACCCACTGTGCCTCTTCCACCCAGAACACATGGAACAGCTCCCCCCCAGCCTCACACATGTTATGCAGCACCCAGGCTGTGACAATGACCCAGGAGAGATTGTCCTCTGCCAACTCAAGGCGGGTGGTGAGGGAGCACCAACTTCCCTTGAGATAGTGCAGGTCTGGTCCAGGCACCACTTAAAGTCAGCCTGGCGGAGGTCCAGCTGGCCAGTGTAGGGCTGAATGAGCCAGGACATGAGTGGGTAAGTGGGGTCCCCAGTGAGGATGGGCAGGACCACCATGGTGCCAAGCTGCAGGTCCAGCACCCCCAATGCAAAACAGCCACTCTGCATGAGAGCTGACAGGGTGGAGTTCTGAAACATGTGGGTGCTGTGGGCACTGCTCGTCCAGCCAGCACTCATGTTCATGATGGTGCCATAGTGGTCCACAGCTGCCTGCAGTATGATGGAGTGAAAGCCCCTCTAGCTATTGTAGGGGCAGTCACTGTCAGGTGGAGAAGTGACAGGGATGTGGGTCCTGTCCATGGCCCTGATGCACTGGGGAAAGCCCAGGGAACAGAACCCCACCACCACTGTGCACCCGGAACATGGTGGGCCCCAGCACATCTTGGAGGGCACTGCACACCTCCAGGATAGCCTCCCTGACAGTGGCCATGCCCACACCAAAGTGATGGCCCACATAGGAGAAGCTGTTGGGCATGGCCAGCTTGAGCAGGGTGAGGGCCACCCAGATGTCTGGGGAAGGGGTGGCCACATGTTGGCATCCTGCTGCTCCAGCTGAGACCAGAGCTGCTCCAAGAGATCCTGAAAGGTGACTCAGGTCATGAAAAATGCCTAAAATGCTCGTTGTCACAGGTCTGCTAGATAATGTGCAGCCACCAGTTCTGGCTGGCCTGGGGAGCCCAGGGGCTGGAGGCCCAGGAGGATGAGGGCAGCCCCAATGGTGGAATCCAGCGCCCATTGTCAATGTCCCTGCCAAAGTCTGAGTAGATGAAAAGGGTCCAGGTGGCAGCTGTGCAGTGGAGGTGGCCCTGGGATGGCTGGCTGTGGCCAAGCAGGTGATTGCTGAGCATGGGGGAACCAGTTGGGCCCAGATGGCCATGGGCTAGCCATTGGCCAGTGAGGCAAACCAGCAGCATCAATGTGGTGGCCAGCAGGAGCCCAGGGCACTTGCTGTTAGTGCCAGAGTCAGGGGCTGGAGCAACCATGGCATGGGAAGGCAAAGGCAGAAAGGAGAGAGCTGCCATATTCTGTTCCTGCGCTGGGCATGCTGCTTCTGGCCACAGAAGTGGCTGGCCAGGGAGCAGAAAGCGGAGTTGCCTTTTCAAGATGGCTGGCAACTGCTGGCAGATATAATCAGTACCTTGAGCTCCCCCACAGTGGCAGCAGGGTCCCATTGCAGGGCCACAGGAAGTGGCAGCAGTTTGGTGCTAAGAGGAGAAAATGTGCTGCCATATTCCTGCACATGCAGATGCCTGCCTGGGACCATTTACTTACAAGTAGTTTACTTGAAAATAAACTGATCTCGAATCAAATGCACATGTAGATGTGCCCAATAAATGCTGTGCACATGATGCTTTACTGTACAGTAGATTAGTCTAAAGCTCAGTATAGCATCTCATGTAGATGCACCCACTGATGAATGTATAGGGAGCAATCGCATTTCCTCTTAGACTTTGCTTGGTAAGGCACAGTTATTGCCTTGTTGAATAGCATTAAAACTTTTCCCTCTACCAGAAATAAATCACTTAGTACATTTTAGAACCACTTTTCTTTTTTCAGAGGTGCATCATATAGGTGGCTTACAGCCATCCTGTGAGCGATTAATACATAAATGCCCTAACTGAGCAGAAATTCTTATTATTCCCTAGGTGCAGGGTCATGATCTTGTACTATTAAGTTTCATCCTACTTCATCCCATTTCTATTACTTTAATCCCTGAGGTCATCCAATTCTTCCTGTATAATATTCCTGCATTGTCTTGAGTTAGACTGCTCACGGAGATGGAGATCCAAAGCGAATAAGGGTAAACTAAACAGGGTTTTACTACCAAGAATTTTCAATCCCACACTTCTCTCAGTAGCTCAAGCACAAAAGTAGCAGTATCTTCAAGTAAGTTCCTGTGCCTCTCTTAAACAGACTATGTACAAGTTACCCATTTGTGCAGAAACACAATAACTTCCTTCCTCTCCTAAAAAAGCTGGGAAGGGACATTATAAGTATATCCATATGAATTATGAATATTTCTACTAATGGCTGCATTTGAATGTATTATAGTCCTTCTACAAGGCAGGTTTCAATCTTTTTCCCTATCAGGTGGGTTGATGCTTGTTCCGGGAGGTACAACTATCATGTCATGCAGTGACTCTGTTTGTGTTGTTCAGAATTCATTGCAGCCAGATTCTGTTAAGCGCATCACAAATTATATTTTTCAAAGATGCAGCGACCTCTGAACAATAACAACCTTTTGCACAGAAACATATTGAAGAAACTGTCATAAAGATTTTTCTCACATTTCAATACTGGTCCATTCTTCACAAACAACTTTTTTCCCCCACCATTTTATAATTCTCTGAAAGCCAAGGGAGCTCGCTGGGTTTCTTTGAAGGCTAATCTGACAATAGTGTTTCATTTTAAAAGATTCACTGCATATGGCTTACCAGACCACAGTAACATGGGAGCCATTGACACCAGCAAACAGGGGAACTCAAGTGAGGAGCTTGCTTGGTCACCTTTTATTACTGTAAGCCAGTTGAGTGGAAGCAGGTGAAGGAGGAAGAGAGAATTTTTTCCAAGGCATAACAGCAGCAGAGGAAAAAAGAAGCAAACAGCATCATCAACAGGATGACTGGAAAACATTGCAAGGCCCTTTGTCTGCTTGTACTTGTGCAGGATCTGTACAAGCACAACCCCCAACCACTGAGGTTTCCACCCAGGTTCTGGCCTGGCTTTGCAGTGACTGCAGCCTGCTTGTCCCTGCTAAGGATAGCTAGGGGCACGGACAAGCAGGGTGCTTGTGGTGTGAGAAGAACACCTTCTGTTGGATTATCTCAGGAATCAGGTGAGGGAGCTGCAGGAGGAGATGGATAGGCTCAGAAACATGTAAGCACGAGTCCCGTGCTTGCAAGACTAAGCAATGGGTGGTGGTTGTTGGTGACTCCTTCCTGCAGGACACAGAGATATCAATCTGCTAGCTGACCTGCTGACTTTGGAGGTCTGCTGCCTGCCACGAGCCTACATCTAAGATGTCACAGAAAGGTTCCCCAGACTCACCCATCTCTCTGACTACTATACCATACTAGTCATCCTTGTGGTCATTAATGATACTGCCAGGGGTGACCTTGGGCAAATCAAAATTGATTACTTGGCTCTAGGTACAAGGGGTGAAGGGGACAGAGGCCCATGCGGTGTTCTCATTGATCCTTACATTCAAGGATAAAGGCCCAGCAAGAAATAGACACAACCTGGAGATCAACACATGACTGTGTAGATGTTTTTGCCAGCAGGACTTCTTCAACCATGGGATGGTATTCTAGAAAGATGGACTGCTGGATAGAGATAGGTTCCACCTGACAAAGAAAGGGAAGAGTGTCTATGTACAGGGTTGCTAACCTAGTAAGGAGAATTTTAAACTAGGTTCAGTGGGGGACAGAGACAAAAGATCAAACACAAGTAAAGAGCCTGGGGACCTGGATAAAATCTTAGTAAATTGGAAATCTTAGCAATGTTTTCAAGGAGCAGATAGAGCAGTCAGATAGATACTTGAAATGTTTATACACTAATGCAATAAGCAAGGGGAAGACACAGGAAGAATTGGAGGTCCTAGTGCAATCACAGAAATATGATATAATGGGGATTATGTAGACATGGCGAATAGTTCATATGACTGTGGTATGGTCATAGACAGAATATTAAGCAAGGGGAAAAAGGAGGAATTGCCCTATATCAGAGCTTCCCAAACTGTGTACCTGGGGGTACACAAGGCATCGTATCTGGAGAGTACGCAGGAGAAATTGTGTAATGGTGGATTTAATTTTCATTATATTAATAATTGGCATTTCAGGGGTTAAAATATAAAACATATGCTGACAGGGATATGCGAGCAGCTGGTAAATCTGGAAGGGGGTATGCAATAAGAAAAAGTTTGGGAACCTCTGCTCTAGATATAAAGGAAATATATCAATGTTTGGAGGTATAGTACATAGTGGAAGGTATCCCTATTGAAAGCCTCTGGGTAAAGGTCAAAGGGGAGAGTAGTGCAGGGCTGAAGGGAAAAATGTCATGGTGGGCATATGTTACAGGCCTCCAAACCAAGAGGAGAAGGTGGGAATCCTTCTTTAAAAAAAGACAGAAACTACCAAATCCCAGGATTTGTTTCTCATGGGGGACTTTAATTAACATCTGCTGGGAGAGAAACACAGTAGTGCACAAGCAGTCTATTAAGATCCTTGAGTGTGTTGGGGATGACATTTTGATTCCGATAGTAGAGGGGCCAATGAGGGAGCAAGCTCTTCTTGACCTACTACTAACAAACAGGGAGGAATTGGCTGATAATGTGAAGGTGGGTGACAGCAGGTAACTTGAGTGACAGCAACTACAAAATGATATGAGTTCAAGATCCTAAGGGAAGGGAGGAAGGAGAGCACCAGAATTAGGACACTGGTCTTCAGAAAAAAAACTCTGAAAATGTCAGGGACCTGATGGGCAGGATCCCTTGGGAGTCCAGGAGAGCTGGCTGTACTTTAAGGAGGCCCTTTTAAGGGTGCAGGAAAAAAGTTATCCCAATGAGATGGAATAATGGAAAGTACAACAAGAGACCAGCCTGGCTAGACAGCAATCTCTTCAAGGAGTTGAAACTCCAAAAGGAACCCCATAAAATGTGAAAGCTTGGTCATAGTACTAGGGAAGAGTATAAGAGTATTGCATGCACAGGCAAGCTGAGAGAAAATTAGAAGGGCCAAGGCATGATTTGAGATGCAGCCAGAAAGGGACTTAAAAGGAAGACCATAAAAACCATAGGTCCCTTACAGAATGCAAAAGGCAATCTAGTTACAGAGCATGCAGAGAAGGCTGCTCCCTTCCTGATCTCTCAAGTGCCACACCCAGAGGCTACTTCAGGCAGGGGGTTCAATTAAATTCCCTCTAGAGATCACTTACAGACCAAGTTTTCAATGGTTCATAATTATTTTGCCTCATTATCAACAGCAGGGATCCTGGTTTTCTCTGATAAAAAAAAAAATCCCCAATTTTCCAATATAAAAAAGTAACCCCAAACCCACATTTTTCTGTGATTAAAATACAACACCACTAATGGTATAATATAATAAAAGCCTCATCTGTCTGTCTGTCTGTCTGTCTGTAATGTTCTGGGCTAACTGCGCGTGTGATGCCGAGAGGACAGGCGCCGATTGGCTGGCCCTGGTGGGCATGGGCACAACTTTGCACCGCGGCTCAGGGGAGCGAGCAGATGCAGTCGAGGGCAGGGAGTGGCTGCATGCTGCACTTCCCCCTCCCCACCCTGACAACAGCTGACAGGGAGAGGAGCAGGGAGTGGGGAGCGGGAAGGGGAGGTGGGGTCACAGCAGCGGGCTGCAGGTGCCACTGCTGCTGCTGCCAGCACCAGAGGGGGGGAGGGGAGGGGGGTGTGGGTGCATGGCTTGTGACATGTGGGTGTGTGCATGGTGTGTGGGTGGGTGTCTGTGGTGGGGGGGCGTGTGGAATACAAGGCCAGAGACAGAGCAGGGGGACACCAAGTGGCAGCAGCGCAGGGTGGTGGGTGGCAGCGCTCTGTCCCCGCCGCCCGTCCATCATTCTTGACAGGCAATTTACTAGTATATCTATATATTAGTGATGTTTCATTTTAATCACAGAAAAATGTGGATTTAGAGTTACTTTTTTATATCAGAAAATTGGGGATTTTTTTTTATCAGAGAAAACCAGGATCCCTGGTCATTAGCACTATGGATTCATATGCCACTGGAGCTCTTTCTTGCTACAGCAGGGTTACATCTTATTAATGAAGCATCTTCTTATACAGTTATTTCTTTAGTTTGGTTATAGTATTTTAGCATTTCATTGAGGATGACTGAGGACTGAGTCCTTTGTGTGCTGAAAGACCTTGTCCAGATTGCTATTCCAGTACCACTCACTGTGCCATCTACTCTACTTCATTCACCTAGAGAGACTGTGTCTCATGCTAATTGTTGAATAAGTCTTAAAAGCTGGTACTTTTCCTTCCCTTATTGAAGTGGCTAGCATTTTTGGCCAGTGTACCACAGATTAAGCCCTA
This sequence comes from Alligator sinensis, assembly GCF_000455745.1. NCBI lineage: Eukaryota > Metazoa > Chordata > Crocodylia > Alligatoridae > Alligator > Alligator sinensis. Next base: position 2,515,344 of record NW_005841913.1, read on the forward strand.
CATTTTCCTCAAGTGCCACTGATCTCTGCTCCCTCTCAGAACTGCCAAGTGCCACACACAGAGGCTGCCCATTCTGCCTGGGGCATGTGTGATACAGCTTCGCTGCCCTTTCTTTTTTGCTTTCAATTTGTTTGGAGTATGTCTGATGCCACCTCCTTTTTCTACAATGTATCCAGAATCATTTCCTTACAATTCACAGACTTGCATTTTACTGAAATTCAGTTTTAGGTTGCATTCCTAGTATCTTTTAGCTCATTTTCCCTGGTGCATTCTGTTGTTACCACTACCAGATGGCTAGTGCATTTGTCAGGAGAGATAGGGAAGGAAACAACCAGCCTAGAGAACAGGTTAGGGGTTAGAAAAGGTAGATGCTTTCCAGTTGGCAGAGCTGAATGGGATATACCCAAGTATGCTGAAATAAGATGGTGAGGTAATATCAGAGACATTGGCCATCCTCTTGCAGAACTCATGGAGTTTGGGTAAGGTCCTAGATGCCTGGAAAGGGGCAAATATAGTGCCCATATTTAAGAAAGGGAAGAAGGAGAATCTGGAGAACTACAGACCAATAAGCCTGACTTCTATACCTGGAAAGTACTATCATCAGAACATCACTAATTTCAGCTCTTGGGCTATTCTAGTATTTCACACACCTTTTACAGGAATATATTTTAGCAAAGGATATACAGAAGGAAAGTCTTTTCAAGTTCCACGTTCTCAGCCAACTGCTGGAAGCTGTTAATACGTTGCTCTCTTTGTCCAGTGTGATACACTAATACCTAGCCTGAGTGTCTAGTATGCTAAATATATCTGCTAGAGAGAGCGTGTAAGTAATATTAGGTAAATATTAGGCAGACTTTGTTGTTCCTGCAAAATTGCTTTGTTTAGTTTGTCACGTTCTATGCATATCTGGATCATACCCATGTTTTATGGTGTTTTTCTACAGCAGCCCTCAATACATTCTAGTGGCTTCCCTGCCTTTTCAGGTAGATTTCATTGTGCTATTATGCTCAGGTTCACTCTCCATTTTGGGCTTTGTTTTTCACAAGAATTATTATGTCACATGCACGGCAACTGCTGTACTTGTAAATATTTTGCTTTGGCTCTGTTCTGATACAACTATCATGCCTTCAGCATACATCAGGAAAATTTTTCAGGTGAAATAATTTCAAGGCTTTCAGTTCCCACGTTGATTTAGCTGACTTGTGTATTCCATCACAATCTAAATTGTGACATCTTTTTCTGTATATGAACTGAATATGGTAGTTCCTGCAGCACCCTCCATATGTTGGTAGTCTTGATACAGGTTATGTTGGTCTGAGACAGACTTTTTTTTTGTTTCAGAAAAACTGTTTACTTGTGCCCCCATGCCAATTTTTAATTGTATGAACACTTCTTTTGGACCTATTGGACACGTCAACCCATGCATTATTGCACCGTACCTATGGTGCATTAAGTTTAGTACCTGTAATAAGTATCTGCAGTAGCACTGGCACACATCTCCAGGGGGTGCTAATCTGTAGTAGACTAATTCTACTCTGCATTAGCACAGCTTTTGCTGTGATGCACTAATGTGCAGTAGAATTAGTCTACTGAGCTTTTAGTGTCTCACATAGATGTGCCCTTTAAGGAAGGTATAAATGCTTCATCACTGTACTTATGTAGTTCTGTATTATTGTCAAAAAGAACACTATTGCCATTATTGTTCAGCTTTCTTCCTTGAAGGCATTTTTTCAGTTACATACTTTGTGGACTGCAAACCTTTCATTACACTTTTCTTATTTAATGGCTGATGCCATTCTGTCACACATTTATCTCTTTGCTGAGTATGTGAGTTTGATGGCTGGTTATAGCTCTGTTTTATCACATTCACATTGCAAATAGTGCTAGCAGTACTTTCCTTGGCTCTTTGGAAGTCTAATGCACTCTACTGGCTTTTGTAATGTTAAATTATCCAACATGAGTAATTTTTGTATTTCTTTTGGAAACTGGAAATGTTATGAACATCTTATTCTTCAGCATGCTTTCTCCTCTGTGAAAGCAGAATCTTTTATTATCATCTGTAATTAAGTTACCCACTCTTCAGCTGTTTCAGTAGGCCTCTGATTTCTGTTAAAATATTTTCTTTGGAAGGCAACAGGCTAAATAGCTCAATCAGCCTGCCTTTATACCTCTGTCCCCCATCAACTTAATTAAGCTTACCACTAGAGACCTGGCCTCTGAAGATGTTATGCATGCAGTACATATATAATATGTATTGGAACAATATTATCTAGTTTTTTTTTAATATGTATTAAAAATGTATCATTTCTCTGGGCTGCAGACCATTTATGTCCTCAATGATCAGTTCCAGTTACTCTTTGCATATAGTGTTCTTCCCTGCAATGCTTCTAGTCTTCAAGTCGCACTTCTGTGAAAGGTTGCTCTTTTCTGGAAGTTTTTCCAGAGGCACCATTAGTGATATATCTCTAGGCTCTTGAGATGACAATGACAGGTCATCCACATTTCTCATCTGTAGATGAGATTGGAGATGATGACTGCATTGTAGATCTGGATCTTGGTGTCTTTCCAGAGATCACAATCAGTAAAAGACATGTCAAAGCAGTTTCCCCAGGGGAGGCAATTGTTCACTGGATCCTGTGACTGGATCTCCTCAATTTTCAGTCTCTGAGTGAGGTGGCTACCAAGGTAGGGAAGTGTTCCATCACCTCCACCATCTTT
>NW_005841913.1:2518071-2520184 GCF_000455745.1 Alligator sinensis
AATGGTAATTTGGTAAAGGTGGGGGGTGGAATCACTATCGTGGCCAGAAACAGGTTGATAGAGCACTTTAGTCTTCTCAGTGTTGCGAAAGAAGCCTAAAGTTCAGTAGGCTTCTGCGAAGAGATCCAGTGTGGTCTGGAGGTTTTCCTCCATGCACACAAGAATGGCACAATCCTCAGCATATTGGAAGTCAATGATGGGTGTTTGGAGTACTTTGGTCTTTGAGTGAAAATGTCCCAGATTGAAGAGCCCTCCAGCCATTCAGTATTCAATGTCAATTCTTGGAGGAAGGCAGTCCATTATGAAAACCAGGATGACTATCAAAAAAAAAAAAAGTGGAGAACAGGGTTGGAGAGATAACACATCTTTGCTTGACCTCAGTTCAGATGGCAAATGGATCTGTCTTGATCCAGTATAAAAAATGGTCACGATCATCTGGTCATGGAGAAGACTCAGGACCTTAATGTACTTTTCAGGACATCCAAATCTGGCCAGTACTTTCCAAGAGACTTGGCAATTGATGGAATCAAAGGCCTTAGTAAGGTCAATGACAGTCATATTCAGCTTCTGATGTTGTTCCCAACACTTCTTGGATCTGGTGGGCAAGAAAGATCATGTCAGTTGCCCCACTGGATGGTCCAAAATCACACTGAGATTCTGGCAGGACTTTCTCAGCAAGAGGTAGAAAGTGGTTCAGGAGGATGCAAGTGAGGATACCTTGATAATTCCTACACATACAGACATATCTCCTTTCTTGAAGATAGTGACAAAGCTGGCATTCCTCAGGTCCCCAGGAACCTCTTCATTGTTCCAAATTCATAGAATATATTTGTAGTTTCAGTATAAGTTCCTCGCCAGCAGCCTTGTAGATTTCATCAGGTAAGCAATCCGGTCCAATAGCCTTGTTGTTCTTGGTTTCTTTGATGGCACCCCAGACTTCTTCTCGGACAACGGGGTTGGCAAGCGATCCCCTTTCAGGGTGTTGGGGGATGGACTTGATGGTGGTATCCACCACAGTCAACTCACATTTCAGAATTGCCTCAAAGTGCTCTTCCAATCTGGCCTGGATAGATTCATTGTCTCTGTGGAGTGTCAAGCTATTGCAGGAAAGTAGGGCCATGGGAAGTTGGGCAGTAGATAACATTCAGGGCCCAGAAAAAAAATCTGTGTGTGTCATATTTGTCAGCATAGAGCTGAATCTCCTTGGCTTTATTTTGTCACCACTGTTTTTTTATTTTCCAGATGCTCCTTTGAGCCTTAACTTTGAGGAGCTGATATGTCTCCTCCTCCTCCTGATGTGATGTCATCTTGCCAAGCAAGCCCTTTTATTCCAGTTGAAGAGGACTTGGATTTTAGCATTGCTTTCATTGGACCAGTCTTGGTTTCAATGGGTGTCATAGCCAATGGATTCAGTACAGGTCATTCGGATGGCAGTTTTAACTCCCTCACAGATTTCCTAAATGTTGCCTTCATTTTTGGGCAGGTGAGAATTTTTCATGAAGGCATTGTTGGAGATCCTTACAGACCTTCAGCTCTTGATGACATTTGGCAATGAGAGACTTCCACATAGTTTTTGACTGTTTTCAGTGTTTCAGAGCAAGCCAGATGTTCAAAATGGATCTGACAAGATGGTGACCTGTCCACCAGTCATTTGTTTCTTGCATGGCTTGTGTGATACTAGGGTTACCATATTTCCAGTTCTAAAAAAGAGGACAACTGCTGTGTGCATGCTGGGGTGGGGAGGTGGGTATAGGACTGTGAGGGACAGTGATATGTTGGTGCCCTGGCCCTGCACATTCCATTGTCTCTCTCTCCCAAACCAAAGCCCCTCCAGCCCTGCTTCCGCCAATCACTCCTGACCTAGGAACCCCTGGCCCTGCCAGTGACCCTCACTCCCAACCCACATTACCCTGCCCCCCTGGGCCATGCTGGTGCCCCTCACTCCCAACCTAAAGCCCCCCCCACCCCCCATCCCTGCTGGTACCCTTCACTCCTGACCCACAGCTCCCTGACCCACATTCGGGAACCACAGTCCTCCCTGCCCCTCACTTTCAAACCACAGCCCCCTACTCTATCTGTCTCCTGGCTGCCCCACCCCTGCACCTTTTTTTCC
>NW_005841913.1:2520643-2522751 GCF_000455745.1 Alligator sinensis
CCCCTTTTTTCCCCTACAGTGGGCAGCTGCCTAAAATCCAGCACCCTCCACAAATTGCAGTCACACACCTCAGGGTGACTAGATGCTGCTGCAAGAAGGAGAGAAAAGGGAAGGTGCTAGGATCCTGGGTGCCTTCTCTGCTGTGGCAGAGAAGCTAAACTGAACTTGGTAGGTGCTAGAACCCTATGGACATCTCTTCTGCCCCTGACAGACCACACAATTCCCAGCTGCAGCCTGAGCACCTGGCCAGCTTCTCCCAGTGTCTACAAGCACCCCCTCCCCACCTCACACACCTGAGCTGAGCAAAATCCTGGACATTTGATTAGATTTGCACTGTCCAGGTGGAGATCAGAGGATGAAAGAAGAGGACATGTCTGGGAAAACCCGGATGTACGGTAACCTTAGTGATACAGACATTCATTCAATTACAGGCTTTAACAATAATGTAGTTGAGGAGGTGTCAGTGCTTAGGTGGTCTTGTATTTGTCGCTCTGCCTGGAGATAGTGTTTGTGATGACAAGACCATGCTCCGCGCATTTGCTTGGGAGGAAGATGCCATTGGAGTTGGCTTTTCCTACTTCTTCCTTCCCAATGATGCCACTCCAGAGTTCCAGCTCACATCCTACTCTAGCATTGAAGCCACTGAGGAGAAGGATCTTGTCCTCCTTGTCAGTATTAGTCAGCAAATGGTCAAAGTTGGAATAGAGCTGTTCTTTGACACTGTCACCAGCATCAAACATTGGGGCATACACACTTATGATGGTGGCATATTGGCTGTTGCTGAGCTTAAAATGGAGGGTCATAAGATATTCATTAATGCTCACAGGGAGTTTGAGAACTTGACTGATGAGCTCATTCTTGATGGTAAAGCCAACACCATGAATACATTTGTTCTAGGCTGTTTTCCCTTTCCAGAAAATGTAACTTCCACTCTCTTCCCTCAACTGCCCCACATTCATTTGTCTTGTTTCACTCAAAGCTGAAATGTCAATGTTGAATCTTACTAGTTCCCTGGAGATGATGGTGATTCTTCTTTCTGATCATTCATGGTTTTGGTTAAACAACAAAATACAAATATTCCATATTGTTAAAATCATTGCCTTCTTATCTGATCTCAGACAGAGTCATTCTGTTGGATGTGATTAGTCAGGAGCAGATAAGACAGGCTAGGTTTTGGGCATGGAGCAGATGTCAGTTAGGTTGGGAATCAATTGCAATGAAGATATGATAGTATGGTAGTCATGGGCACTACAGGAGCCTACCAGGGACCCTAGCTATTTACTTGGGCAATTCATGCATGTTTAAATCAGTGCCACCATATTCCCTGCAGCTATTATTTGATCTAATCAAATAAAGATTGTACAGGCATACCTCTGTATGCTGCAGCCACACAGTTCGTGTCAATATTGCATTTTAGAGGTCTGTTCAGCACAAGGAAAGGCTCAAGCATACTGAGTAAATAATCTTTTAAAATTATGTCTAGTAAGTCTCTACTGAGCATGTGCAAGCTGTCATAATTTCAAAGGCTCAATATTTTATTTAAGTTTTTCCTAATTTTCATGAGACATCAAAAGCCCATTGCAAAACCACAAGTAATTATTCTGCCAAATGTCTACTTCCTTCTCAGAAAAAAGGGTATCAGAGCTTTTCAAAGGTCACCATAAAGTAACATGGGCAAAACAATATCTCAGCCTAAATGCTGAAGTTTTCTAAATTTATAAGCAACTGAAAAAAGACTCATAGGCCACATCTAGATGAGCATGGCTGTAAGGCATGTGGTGCTGCAGACCTGTCTGTGGTGCCACATACGACACCACACGTTCAGGTGTTACCTGTGCTCCTAAAAAAACCCACACAAGTAAAAAAGCAAGAGAGCACATGTGGCAGCAGTGTGTGCCACCCAAAACTGGAGCCTGGCCTGCCAGAACCATGCTCTGACTACCAGCCAGGCTCCCAGATGTAGGAGTGACACAGCTGCAGCACCCAGGATCCTGGGTTAGACTCCCGTACCCCACCTGGGGTAACTTGCCTTATGCCAGATGGCACATAGATTCATAGATTCATAGATGTTAGGGTCAGAAGGGACCTCAATAGATCATCGAGTCCGA
>NW_005841913.1:2523139-2533227 GCF_000455745.1 Alligator sinensis
CCTTCTCTGGACTCTCTCCAGGTTATCCGCATCCCTCTTGAATTGCGGCGCCCAGAATTGCACGCGGTACTCCAACTGCGGTCTGACCAGCGCCCGATAGAGGGGAAGTATCACCTCCTTGGACCTATTCGTCATGCATCTGCTGATTCACGATAAAGTGCCATTGGCTTTTCTGATGGCTTCGTCACACTGCCGACTCATGTTCATCTTAGAGTCCACTAGGACTCCAAGATCCCTTTCAACTTCCGTGCCACCCAGCAGGTCATTCCCTAGGCTGTAGGTGTGCTGGACATTTTTCCTCCCTAGGTGCAGCACTTTGCATTTCTCCTTGTTGAACTGCATTCTGTTGTTTTCTGCCCACTGGTCTAACCTGTCTAGGTCTTGCATCTGATGGATGCAATCAGGTGATATAATTTAAATAAAATTTACTGTCTGTACAAAGGCAGTAGACCTTAGCTCCTGAGAGGAAAAAAATCACTTTACTATTTTTATGAACATTTCAAACATACTTCAAAAGTAAATTATAACTGGGTTAGCTAAAAAGGCTGTAGAGCAGGATGATTCTTCTAGTTGTTGCTCAAATGCTACATACTTTTTTTACAGACTTTCCTGAAGGAACGCTTTGACAATGAAGAAATTAAACCAGATTTATGGATGTCCTTGGAAGGTGGAAATGCTTGTACTGAATGTGGAATTCTAGCAGAGGATACAGCTCTGTATTTTGGAGGCACTACAGTAAGACAAGCTGTCACACAAGACCTGGATCTGAGGGGTGCCAAGTATGTCATGTTACCAGCTAGAATTTGACATAGCTGATGTGTTCTAACAGAGGGCTTCATTAATAATAATAATAATAGAGATCAGATTGGTAACAAACATATAAATAAACAGTAACAGATAAGGCAGCTTATGGGAATGATGATACTGAACTTTTCACTTCTAAGCGACAGTTCAGAGTCATCTCTGGTAGACAATGACAAATGGTTCTTATTTTTACCATCAACTGGAATTTTTTCACTGACATTTGTGAAATGAGTCATTATTTATTTTTGCGGAGTATCTTGCTGCTTTGTAGGTATATGATAAGAAAAGGTCCTTACTCAAAAGAGTTTAGAACTTATAGACAAAGTTTAAGAGCAGTGCAGTGCTGGTGACAACTGTGTTACAACCTCAACTTCACAACTGACACCAGCCGGTACTCTGGCTGCCAGTCTCAGCAAAGAGGTGAAGAACTAAGTGGGCATGAGGGAAAAAATGTGTATGTGCCTGTGCTGTGCCCATTCTATATATTGACAGTATTTGAGAGGGTCACAGCAGCACATCTCACAAACACCCAAAAGGTTTTCAAAAAATAAGTAAACAAAAGTATTTACTTAAAAAATGCCAATTGTGTTTATTTATGTTCGGCTATAGGAGAATTGGATTTAACCAAGTATCATGTGAGTTCTGGGTAGGGCATGCACTACATTGAAGAAACAGCTATTAAAAAAACCCCTAGAGACTTCTTCCTTAGCATGAGAGTGGTGTAGACAGGAGCTAATTTGAGTATATCATACAGATTTTTCTAAGTGAAGCTGAAGCATTAACATTTAAAAAATGGCCAAGGGAATTTCCTCTTACGGCCTCTCTTCACTGAAGGCCATGGGGAAAGAAAAGCATGAGATTTGCCAGACTGTTAAAGGAACAAGTCTCTGTGGTAATTTGTAACAAAATGCCATGTCCTGCCAACATTTACAGACGTGAATGGCTTTTCTCGGGTAAGTAACTCCACTGAAATGAGGGAACATATGGAAAATAATGTGCTTAAAGTGACTACAGAATTGGGCCTTAAAATGTTCCTGTGGCTTTTTCTTTCCCTTTAAAAATCTGTATTTTTAGCTTTTATGGTCTCCGAGAGCTGCCTCAGGAGCCCCGAATCTATTTCTTCCCCTTGATGTGGGGGTCTGTAGCAGACCCCTACCACCAAATCCCTTTCTCCTTGCCCGCCATGTAGCCTAACCCACAATCCTTCTACTTCCTCATCCTTGGATTCCGTCTTGATGAGGGTCGAAGTATATTGCTCATTGACATAGAGCACAACCCCTCCCCCTTTTTCCCCCACCCTGTCCTTTCTGTACAATCTATAACCCTCAATATGTACCGCCCAGTCGTGGGATGAATCCCACCAGGTTTCCGTTAGCCCCACTAAGTCATAGGTGTTTTGTGCAAGCAGGAGCGCTAGTTCATCCTGCTTGTTTCCCATGCTCCCATGCATGGCATGGGCATTCTCCAAGGACAAGAAACAGTAGCACAAAATGTGCTGCTGCTTCTTGTCCCCATGGAAACAAACATCCACGCTCATGTGGATGTGGCCACAATGTGAAGTATTAGGCTTAATAAAGCAATGCTTACAACGTGCCAATAATTTGATATTAATTAATAAAAAACAAGCATTTGAATTAGATTAGCTGCTCAGCACATCATGAAGTTCTGACTTAAAATATAATAAATGGATTCTATAACTATAATCCTCATGACCTTTATTAAAATGTCCTATTCCACATACATAGAGCAAACATTGCCTTCTTTTATGCCCTTGTTATGCACCTATAGGTGACACTAACACTGAGTGCAGAATGTAGCCAATAGTTGCTTATTTACTGCAGTTTATGAAGACATATAAACATATATTAGTCTACTACTTTTTTGGCTTGAAGTTCAGCAATCTTGATAATGTTGTATGAAGATTTCTAATAACACCTGTCCAAAACTTTCCCCTATAATTTTTATGGTGTCCCCTCCCCACACACTTGTTCATAATATATTTTAAAACATATTACATTGCTTATCTGTTGATTTATACTCTTAAATATAATCAGGTTCTCTGTATATAAGGAATCAAGAACATCTATAGAGCTTTCTTTCATACGAACTCTCTGCTTGGAAGCAGCAGAAAACTGTTTTGAGATGTCGGTCTCTCCATCCTCTGTTGGAAGAGGATTTCAAGCACTAATATTTTATTTAGCTAAGAACTAGAGCTTGAATTGGGTATATTTACTCAATCACAGTTTCAACCTCAATAACTAATCTGGACCAATGGATCATCAGAAGCTGCCTAACCATAATAATGATTATGTATGTAGAAACATAATTCTGAGCATCTGTGTACCAATACACCAAGGAGCAGATGGTTTAAGAACATTGAAGTATTTGTTTTTACTGTATACCTGCTTGATATATCATTTTAAAGCTTATAAAGTATAGATTTGTACAAAATAAAAAAATCACAAAAGATTGAAAAAAACACAAGAAGTGATTTTTAAAAAGCAGCCATAGGGGAAACAATTACTTGATACAGTGCGTGTGCCCACCACCGACACACTCAAGCAAGCTGGCAGGCAGTGCTGGGCTTCAGTCTGCTGTGAGACTTCATGTGAAGCAAATCTCTGTCTGATTTTCACCTGATACATTAACTCCACATACTTAGAACAGACTTGGTGTGTACCTTCTAAGCATTTAATTACAATTTCCTTGCTTTGACTTTTTTTTTTTTTTGCTTTGTAATGACATAACATGCATTAACTTGAGCAGTTACTTATAACTTATTTCTAAAGCTGTAACTCCTTGAATTACTGCATATTAATGTTTGAAAATGCATGCTATATTTCTTCATGCTCTATACATGTTAAGTATTGAAAACCGAAAATCAAAAACAGAAAATCTGCCTGCAGGATGTCCACCATCAAGCAGATGGTGAACGCTAATAGACTGCCATGAAAGTCAGCAAAACAAGAAAGCTATTGCTGAACATTGTGAAAATTAAGAAAATCACTTGATGCATGACACAATTCATTATGCACACAGAAAATGAACAGAAGAATACCAGTAAGATGTCAGGATGCTGTTTGAACATGTTTAGGAGGCCCTAACAATTGCATAACAAAATTCTGTTCAGAGATCATGAGTTTCTGAGATCCACCCTTCAGCCTGCATTGAATGCCACTTCAATGTCAATATATTTGATATCGCTGATATGTCAATAGTTTGGCAGCAATGCAGTGCAAGGCACTTTATTGGTGATAAAATTGGCATGCATTTCAAAAAGTGTTGCCACAATGGCAAGGTAAATCTGCTGGATGTAGGTACACCAGCTTTCCTTAAAAAACTGATTACCTCAGGTAACAAGCTCACAGAGCACCATCTTAATAAGCTCAAGCTCTGAAGCATAGAGACACCAAGAAATCCAGAGCCACACTGCTTCCAAGTTCATGGATCTGTGAATCACAATATCAGAGCACTATATCTCAAATCAATGAAAGGCCAAGTTACAGTCAACTTTTTGTGGTGGACACGAAAGGAGCAGTCAGTAAGAGGATGTCAAGTCCTGGAAATGAAGGCCTAGAGCTACATTTACTGTCAGACTTTAATGGACTGCTTGAAAACTGTATTCCTCATGTCCCAATTTACAGAAAACTGCATGAAGTTGATCAGGAAGAAAGTGCCAGAGAAGCTGAGGAAAAGAGAATTATCAGCAAGTGTTGCTCTTTATTTTTATAATGACAGCACCTCTGATACACAGTGTTACAATCCAACAAGGGTATCAGAAATTGTAGCAGTTTGTTTCTTATAATGATGCTTTACTGATGAACACGCATGTAGTTGTTTATCCACGAAATCCTAACCCTGCAAATCCTTCTGCTTGCACTAAAACTATATTATACCTTAGATCCAAATCTTGATTTATTAGTATATCCCTTGTTATTTCTTCATGGCAAGTCCAGCTTTCATGCAGGCCTGGAACACAAGAAAAAGCAGTCAAGAGTAGAAAACAGTTACTATGCTTCAGTTTGCATTTTATAATGTCACCAGAAGATCTCAGTTCAGCTATTGCATTTATCAGACATCGGACACAATGGTCCTTCGCTAATGGGCATTGTAGAATAGAGAATTGCAGCAATTTGCAATATGTGAAAAATACCAAGCTGTATTCTGCATGTTGACACGTATGTGGGATTAGCAAGTGGGCTGTGCGCTAGAGCAGAAGGAAGTAGTCTGCCCCAGGCTAGTATTTAAATGTAAGGTAAAGCAAGGCTCCCCTTCCCCCTTTCCCCTGTGCATGTTGATTGGAGGAAAAAACAAACAAAAAACAACCCCCCCCCCCAAAATTGACTATAAGATAAGGTTGAAACGAGTTAGAGTTGAGAAACTGCTGCAGATGGGGCCAACTTTTTGGACAGATCAGGCTCTAGATCAACAGGGAAAAAAGATATATCAAGAAAGAGCCAAATGTTAAAAAGAAAAACTGAGACACAGTGGAAGGAAGAAGAGAAGTTGCAAATGAAACAAGCTTGAGTTGGTCAATGGCATGATGTATTTGATCACGTTACAAACAAAAGTATCTTTTACAGCCTTCAGAGAACTCACAGTTGATGAAGAAATTCAGCATAAAGAGTTATTTGAGAAATAATTTTATGTATAATACAAATGTGCAATCACAAAAACCCATTTAAATAAAAAGTAGCTGGGTCTACACTTATTACAGTCTAACATGTTACTACACTGCAAGGGAAAGGGAAAGATTTATGGAGGGGGGGGTGACATCTTTAATTGGAGTAACTGCGTGGTTGAAATAAAGTTAGACAATCTCTTAAATGCAACCATATGAGAATGCGAATATTCTTGATCATGCCTTGGATTTTGAAGTTTGTCTGACTTCATTCTAATCATACAGTTAGTTCAACAAGAGACCTCACCCCCCCAAAAATCCTTGCTTCTTGCAATCATGGCTACAACATCACTCTAACACTACCATTACATCATAAGAGTAACTTGGAGTCTCAGCTTGAATCCATGCAACCTATCTGAATACTTAACACTTGTGTGTCGGCAGTGTTTTGTAACTGAAAGTATTGTGCAGACATTAACTAATCAGTCATCTTCTTTCATTGTATCTTATTAAGTGGTGTCACATTTGTCATACTATAAACCATTAGAAACAGAAATCTGGTAATGAAGCAGGAGGCCTAGACTGGCTTATTGATGGAAAATACAGTTTGCTATGCTTAATTTGCCAGAATATAGAGTGTTCTTCTTCCAGGAAGGTTGTACCTGGGATTATATATCTGCTATGGTATATTAATGGAAAAAAATGGATTTATTTTTTAATAACATTTTGTAATACTATTATATAGTGCTGTTGTGAATGGAGAATACTTAAGTTTGTATTGTATATAACATGCCATTAAAAAGTGTCCATTTCCTACACTAAGTTATTGACTTTTGCTTATCTCCTAAACATAGATATGGAAATGCTAGAAACACTACAGTAAGCATGACTGCTGTGGTATTTAATGTGGTATTTAATGTCTGCTTTTGAAAGGCATGTATGATGCAGCTTTATATTTAGAGAACCCAGAATCTGGCTTCCATCCCCCTGCCTCCACATCAGAGGAAAAGTTGCAGATACCTATCCAAGATCTAGATATGACAATGTGTTATTTTGCTTCAGTAATTCGGATGCATAAGGTATATTCTGTCCTCAAATATATATGTTATGTGGCAGGTCCTCAGCCAGTCTAAATCAGTATGCTTCTAGTGGCTTCGCTATAACCATTTACAACAACAGAAGATCTCATCTAGGGCTTCCAATAAAGTCAAAGGGGATCTCTATATCCAGGGATCAATCCCTGGACAGATTTTAGTGGCCATTATATCAATTGTATCAGTGGTGAATGACAAGAAGACTTCTCTCATTTGAGTCAGCTGAAGACTTATCAGGCCACAGCTCTGTCCAAACTGAGTGCAGGGGGGAGAACCAATGTATAATCTTGAATAGAGATCTAAAGCTTTTTTCCAGGCACCCTTCTAGCTTTGCTGAGGACTAAACATGTGTAGCAGTATGGAAGTGAAAATACAGTTGCAAAAATTCAGAGGCAGGAAACTTAAAAAATAGTGAGATCGAAGTACAATTCAATCTCTTGGTATAATTATTTATTATATTTTATGTAAATAGTTTTCACAGAAGTTTGGCTTGGAATGCGAGTGGAGTGAAGTAAGGTGTAGGGGAAGGACACAAGAGTAAGCCTTTGTCAGGGAAGGTTTGGAAAAAGAGAAAGCCAACTAGACTACAGGCATGAATACTCACAGAAAAGTTTCCACAGAGAGTAAGAAGAACCCCGCTGAATAACAGAAGTGGAGAGGAAACAAGATACAATGTTTATTCACTTTTTTTTTTCTTTTTTTTACCATTACCCTAACAAAACTGCATAAGCTGGAGAGTAAATTAGTATATCTCTGGACCCTATCTGCCAAGTTCTCCATGGCAATTCCTTACGTAACCTTAATTTAGCAATGTGTTATCCTTGTTAAGTCATCCTGAAGTCAAGTATTTTTAAAGCTTTGCACTCTAGGTGCTAGGAATGTAACTGTCTGCAAAACTTTTCTGGCAAGGTCTCTTAGAAGGGCTGCCCAGTTCAACAGTTATGATATGGTATGAAGAATTTAGAAGCAGCTTTCTGATCATGGACTACACTATGCATAATATCACTTGCTGCTGACATGTAGAAACACATTGTTTTACTCTTCAAGTCAGATGTCAGCTGCACTTGACAGAAGGCCAGTGTTGGGGTTAAAAGAGAGGGCAGCCATATAATATAAATGTTTGGACCTGAACTGCCAAATTCACTGGTTTATATCAGGAATAATGCTACTAAAGTCTGTTGAGTGACACATAAATCTGATATGAGGAAAAATCCCTCTATCGAGAATGAAATATATATTGTATATGTTTCTATCTTTATATTACTGCCTCCTTATCTTGCTATCTTTCTGCAGTATTCTCCCTAGCTTTGCAATAAGTCCATGGATTTCCAATGTTCCCCTCTGTCCCTCTCACATAGTGTTTTGTGCAAAACTTGCTATGACCTCATTTCAGTATGGTGAAAGGTAGATTAGTTCAGAATCTATAAAGGAACTGATATTTCTCTGGAATAGTTCCCTTGTAATTTTACATACAGCCATCATCTCAAGATAGTGTTCTCGTGGGAAACAAGACCCATGTAAAGCACCTCCTGTAGCTGATAGAAACACATCTGGTAGAACCGCAGAATGCATCAGATCACAAAGGTGATGAAGTGAAGTTTGAAATGGCATTTGAGCACCACCAGGGAAGGCCCCAAAGGACAGTCACTGAGTAGGTAAAGCTTTTCCTTTCAACACAATGAGAGGCTTTTGTTATCTTTTGCCAACATTTGCAGGAGTTAGCTACCGGAGTGACAGATGGCTTATAAATGCCTGGGACAGAAAGATAGATGGATCCTCCCAAGACTTTAACATGTTCCTATGTAATGACACTACAGAATTGTACTTATGCTTTCTAGACTCTTTGGGCATTTACAGATGTGCTCTTGGAGGCAGGGGGTGCTTATTTAGCGCAGCTCCAAGAGCCACGCTTAAAGCGCCCTGAGTGTCACATGTAACAGTGTACCCATGGTGAAAAATGGTGGCAGGGCACTTTGAACAAAAGCTCATCAAACAAGCTTAAGTTTAAAGTGCCCCACCATCATTTTTCAGCATGGGGACTCTGATACACATGCCGCTGGAACTTGCTGGAGCATTGTAATTACTGCGCTCCACCAGCCTTGATTAATCAAGTCTGCTCCAACGCGTTGTAATTACAGTGCATCAGAGCAGACTCCCTGCATGTTTATAGGAAGCCTTTGATGATTTGTCTGGGGTAAACATCTCACAATTGCAGCCTGTAGCCTCATTGGAAACAAATCAAATCCTTGATATGGCAAATTTAAACATGTGCTAAATTTTCATTAGATGGGTAGTGTTATTGACTTCAATAAAAATACTTATATGTTGCTCCCCTTTGTCTCTGTTTTCCAGTGCATAAAAGGGGGAAGATAAGATAATACTTACCTTCTTTGAGAATCCCTTTGAGATCTATTGATGAAAAAGTGATATTTTATTTAAATCTAAGTGTAAATATAAAGGTGCAATGTGGCTAGGCACTTGGATTCAGACACTTGCTTACCAATGAAAAATAATAGTGTGGGTATGCTACATCATATCTGAAACCAAGCTCAGGGTTTATCAAGCCGTTGCAATCCCCATCTAACTGTACAAAGCTGAGACATGGACAATGTAAAGGAGACACCTCAATCATTGGAGAAATACCATCAATACTACCTGCAGAAGATCCTTCCAATCCTAGATGCACCAACATTAGCATTCCCTCACAAGCAAACACCACTAGCCCTGAGGCAATGTTCATCCAACATCAACTTCACTCTGCTGGCCATGTCATCCAGGCTCTAAAAGCAAGTCTTATTCTCCCAGCTTAGTCAAGGAGCATGCTCAAGAGAAGGGCAATGAAAGCACTTCAAGGACATTCTCGAGGCCAACTTGAAAACATGCAACAATGATATCAACTCATGGTAGACTATCACTTAGAACTGCACCAAATGGAGGAAGGGTTTGCCGCAAGGATCTCAGTACTTTGAAACCTTACAGCAACAACAAGAGACGGAAGAGTGGGAGCAGCAGAAATGGCATGTCATGGACCGAATCAAGAATCTGGAGCCACCCATCCTGCATGGAAACATGCACGGGTTGCAGCAGAATCTGTCAGTCTTGGATTGACTTTGTTTGGACTCACAGATAAGGCACTCATAGAAGACAATCATCCTCAACTGCAAAGGATTGCCAAAGACAAGGCTAGACAAGTCACAGCCAAGGTTACATTATTTATAATGACCATTTTGTTGCACTAAACTGGTATTATGTTGCTGCAGAAGTAAAAGAGAATAGATCCAGGCTAAGAATTAAACAAACTGGTCAGTGAGCACAAAACAATGGTTGTAAGTAATTAAATTGCATGGTACGATACATGCAAATAAGCAAGGTATGCTGTGTTAATAAAATTAAGCATTCATGGATTATTCATGTAAATTGTAACTGCCTTATTCTAATGTGATAAAGGAACATTAAGGCCATTTTAACATGTTATCCATGAATTCCTATCCCACCCAGCATGCAGAGAAGATAATGAGGAAGATCTGCCCACCAGTGTCATGGTTAAGGCACTCAACTACAAAATGAGC
>NW_005841913.1:2533258-2552147 GCF_000455745.1 Alligator sinensis
AAACCCACATCTCATAGTTCCTGTGAAAATGCCCTAGGCACGAGCCTGTGAGACTGGTAGAACTGTAGGTCTTCTTCATCCTTCCTGTTGAAGCTTGTCCTCTGGTGGGAAGGTATGTAATAGATATAAAACCAGGAGGAGCACATGGAGATGAAGTGTGAATGTGTTGCTAAGTGAGATGTCCTTAGGAAAGAGAGAGCTGTATGTTCTTCTTTATAAATAACTCTTTAATTTTCCAAACCTACAAATGCTTCTATGTGGGCACAGGTTGCACGATCAGACCTTAAATTTATATATTGGCTAGATAAGGAAAGCACAATTTTACAGCAAGTACTTGCAGTCCAAACCATATACTGATATCTCAGGTGAAGAAATGTTAAATGGATTTGCAATATTAAGCCCCCAAAAAAGACAATGCGGAAACAAAGACAATACCCTATGTTAAAAAAGACTTATGTATTAGATTACTCAGAACCTCTCCCTGTTGATGCAGGCTTATTTCCTACAATCCACTCACTAATGTTTTTACTTTAAAAGTTCCAAAGAATGGGTGTTATCTTATGGGTAATATCCCAAGATGTTATGGAAAATTTAAATTTAGTAGTAAGAGCCTGAAGCAGAATTGTGGCTGATGCTCCCTCTTAGGCAGAATGGATATAGGTCGCTTAGTGCAAGCTTATGCCATAACCACAACTGAACCCCTAGAAAAGGTTTTCAGCATTTAGCCCATCATAATTTACTTAGATGTTCACGCTCAAGGGACTGTATGTGCAACTGTTAAAGAATAAATCTCAAATGGAAATGGAATCCCTTGAACTTCCCAGAAGTAACTGAATATGTAGAACAGTCAAGGAAACTGCTCCTATAAGGAAATAGAATATAAGTACCTTTCTGGAAGGACTTTGACATAAGTCAGTTTGTGGTTTTGAGTTAACAGCAAGTTTGAAGCTGTTGTCAGGAGAAAGTTTGACACTCAATAAGCATAAAGAATTGCTTTGAGCACAAAGGCTTCAAAAGCACATTTAGTATGATTCACTTGGACAGTGCAGTGCTATGGTTTCAGCATGTATCACATTCAATCAAAAGGCAAGACCAGGTTTGTGAAAGTGGCAGAACATTTGCATTGTGGAAAAACACAGTCACAACTCGGTGCCTCTTTATATCAGAGTGATGTGTTACCATTGTTTTGAATTGGATCATGTAGGTAGAAAAGGCCTCAGCCAAGTGGAAAAACTATATAATTGGTGACCGGCAAAGATTCAAAGCAACTGGGGAAAGGAAGAAAATTCCCTGTGACAATGACAAAAAAAAAAGATGTAAAGAGATATTTCTGAGACTGAATTGAATTTGCTTCCAGGAAGGATCCAGAACATGGTGACTATGTTTACATGTGCATTAATGTGCTGTTGCTACTGCACATTAAGTTTAGTACCTCTAATATGAAGTACTACATGAATGCACAGTAGCCAGTGCTAATGCACAGTAGCAACAGTACACAGTCTTTTTATGGCACTTATTGACCAATAGAATAATTCTACTGCACATTGGCATATTCACATGGCTTTTGCCATGACACGCTAATGTGTAGTAGAATTAGTCTACTGCACATTAAGCATCTCATGTGGACATGCCCAGTGAAAAGGCATAGTGTGTATTTTAAAAGTCACAAGCTTTAGGGCCTAGACATGTTACTTTTGGTCTAACTTTTATGTGTTTTGTACACACTGGTGTAAGTTGTATCAGTGTCAGAGGCATATTGACAACCATGGAACTCCTGCACTAAGTGCTATTGCAGTGCCTTGCTGCTAGGTGGCAGGAGAGCTACTAAAGCCTATCTGCATCAAGAAAGTATAATAGAGTGAAGATGGAGATACATTATATTAGTTTAACTTACTTTGGCCTAGTTTTACTCGTATACCAGATTCCAGTTACGCATTGTGGACTATATTCTAATTTCCCTAGTGCAGCAGGTAAGTGATCCACAGTTTTTAGGTCTCTTAGTCCAATGACATCCCATTCTCTTCTGAAATCACACTTCTCTTGTGATACCTCTCAGCTTACATAGGAGAATGGAGCACACACATCAATGACTGGTGATTCCATTTGTTCTCAGACTACCCTGTGTGTTGCAAGCCATAGGCTCCTCCAACTAGGATTGATGCAAATCCAGGGGGACAGATCATATTACTAAAATGTAATCAAGAACAGTTCCAAGTTTTATAAAGGCATTAAAAAGGTCATTCAATAATGTGCATAAGCAGTCTGGGGAGACAGGCTCCTTTCCTGTTACAACCTACTGGGATACAGAGTTAAATACCCCCTTGCTTCCTCATCTTTTACTCCATGATTCTTTCCATGTGGCTGCTTCAAAAGATGGGGTAAGAACAGTGGTGGAAGACAACACACACATGTCTGCAGCTGGAGAATTTAGAAAATGTGTTAAGACATGGGAATCTGGGTTCAAATCTCCTGAAGCTGGGCAGCTGGGAAGCAGGGGGACTGGGCTATAATGTGGACTGCTGTAAGTCCTAAGTCATTTATGAAGATGGTTCCTCTGGCTGGGTACATAGGTAGCTAGCTGTTGAAACAAAAACAGCCCTGCTAAATTGCCATATTCTCTCACATACCACACACCCCAAAATAAAGATATACACCTTGTTTTCAAAATCAGAAGTGAAAAAATCTTTCTGTGTAGTAAGTACCTGAGTACCAGCAGCTAGGGAGATGATCAGGTACCTGACAATGAAGAATGGAGGCATAGATGAAACCATTTTTTGTACAAACTTCAAATGCTAGATAAATTTTTTAGCAAAAGCCAAATTAATATGAGGAAAATTCAATAAATTTGAATTCTCTTAGGTAAACTTCTCTTGCCCCAGTTTCAGCCTTGATGGTACAATAGGGTTCTTGAGAACAAACTGAGAAGAAATACCATGCAATTCAGATGGACAATTCAGATGGACTTTGATTAAAGTTCTCTCTCTCCTACCCAGATTCCCACATCAGGAAGACATAGCCTTTCCCTCCCAAGAACAATGAAGGAGAGGCAGAGGATGTAGATAGAGACTGGGAAATATTTTCAAAAGACCTGGTTAGAAATTTTCTGGAAAAATTATTTTCTCAACAAAAAATAATTTTTGCCAAACTGAGGTGTTCTGTGGGGAAAATTTGTATAGTGCCTATTTTCTTTTTATTGATATATTTACAATTTTTCACCAGTTTGGAAGCCTACCAGTGCCACTATCATCATAATAAAATTAATTTAAAATACCTATCACTTTGGCATTTGCTTTTGTTTTCTTTTCATAGAAAAATCTGAGCTGCCTCTGCCCCTTTGCTTACCAGGATGTGGGATGCTGAGTAGTCCTGATATGCCAGTGTCCTGCCTCTGCCCTTGCCCAACCCACAGCCCCACTGAATGTCCCCAACTCCTGACCCACAGCCCCTGCCTGCCCCCACTAGCTCCCTCCTGGCCTCAGCTGTGTGCCAGCACCAGGTAATGAGTCCAGCTGCCCCGCCCGCTGCTTTGTGGCTCTGAGCAGTGCCAGCCCTTGCTGTTCTGCTCCTTGCACTTGTGTAAGCCCCTTCCTTTCCAGGCCAGCCTCCCCCTGCACAGGCTGGGGGGCTCTAAGTTTGGTGGGCAGGGGACTCTGGCAGCCTCTCCTACCTGCAGTGCTCTCCCACCCCTGACCCCCATCTCTCTCTCTCATATCTCTGCTGCCACCTCCCCCCCCGCAGCCCATCACACACCCAAGTGGTTCCTGGGGTGGGACTGCATGTCCCATCACTGGTGTGGGCATGGGGCAAGGCTGCAGTGTGGCAGTTGCCCCTGCAGCCATGGCTCCTGCCAGCAGGCCCCATCCCATCCCTTTTGGCAGCTGGGCATATAGGGTGTGAGATGTGTGGGGGGATGTGGGGCTCAGTGGGGGAAGGGGTATGGAGGGGTGGGTGTGGGGTTTGTGGGTGTGGGGGTACTATGTGGGTGTTGGGGGATTGTGTGGGTGTGGGGGGGTGCTCTGAAGGGATGGGTCCCCTCCACCCCCCTGCATGGCACACAGCTTCCTCCCCTGCCCCTGCAGTAGCAGCAGCATCAGCTATCCCAGTGCTCCTATCCCACTACTGGCAGAGCCCCCCAGCAGTGTGGCATGGCTCCAGCTGCCTGAGACCCAGCGCTGCTTGTGTCTCACGGTGCTGCACTGGCTCAATTCACTACTATGTGCCCTGAGGCAAAACTAGGCTGCGCTGGCTATCACCTGGGTTCCTGGCATCGCACACAGGGGATGCACACCCTGGTCCTAGCCTGGTCCTACCTCCATGTGCTCCGCACAGCCCCAGGCTGGGCCGACTCCATAGAGGCAGGGCCCAACCCAGCCTGAAAGTGCACAGCCCCTGTGTGTGGTGCTGGGACCCCAGGTGACAGCAGGACCTGGTCCGGTCCTGCACAAGGGCACATGCTAGCAGGCCGAGCTGGTCCAATGCAGCACTACATGGCATAGGTAGCGCCAGATCCCAGGCAGCCAGGGTCATGCTGTACTGCCAGGGAGCTCTGCCAGTCAGTAGTGGGCTATGAGCACCAACGGCTGCTGCTGCTGTGTGTGGGGGGCGGGGATATGAGCGGTGCAGGGGGTGAGCAGGGGGTGGGGCAGGGGACCCACACCTCCTGTGCAGTCCCCCCCTCCACCCATAGTCCTTCCACCCCCACACAGCCTTCCCACCCCCACACCCACACAGTCCCTCCCCCTACTCCGAAGTCTCTGTTTACCTGGAACAGCGCTTAGGTCCGGATCACCGCTGCAGCCTTGCCCCGCTCCTATTTCTATTTCCCCCAACATGCTGAGGCAGCATGATGGAGCAGCAGGGGAAGGAGGCAGCCATAGCGATGGTCTGGCCAGGTGCCAGAGTGTCTTTCTGGAGGACTCAGCCTCTGATTTCCTCTGGTTTCCTGCAGTGTGTCCTGAGCCGCTTTTTTCACCGGACTTTTTTTTTTTTATACCAGAATTTCCCACTATTAAAATTAGAGTCTGTGCTATAAATATGCAGTGTGAGGAACATTTTTTTGTTCCCAGCATGCCTCTTATGGTGTCTCAAACTGCTTTGAGATGCTGCAACAGGCACATGCTCGCTTGTCTGGACGTACCCTAGAAAGGAAATGTGTGTACACGACCATCCCCAGATTTCTTTTCTGAGACAAAACACAAGCAATGACTTGCCCAGGGCCAAATGCTATGTCTGTTCCTAGCCTAAGAATCATAGAGCCCAAGTGACAGTGGGAAGAATTTCCTTGGGAAGAATGGTGCCCTGGAATGGACCTGCTTCTGTTTGTCCATTAATGCCAAGGCATTAAAGAGCTATTGGACAAAAGGCATAAACAGCATTAGGAGAAGGGGAACACTGGGCTCTCTGCTTTCCAAGGGTATACCTGCTTCACTGAGCTATAGAATCAGGGTGCTTTTACTTGAATCAGCAGCATGTGAATGATAAAAGATTTTAAAACAGTTCTTGATTAAGAAAGATGTCAAGAGCTACAAACACACAAATGAGAAAGGACGCTTAGGTCTTACTGTTCAAAAAAACAACCTGGTTTAGAGAAGTGAAAGCAACCATGGGGGTATATGCACACGTACACACACACACACACACACTGTGTATATGTACACGTACACACACACACACACACACACACACTATAAGGAAGAGGAAACTGATGGCAACCAATGAATCTGATGTTAGAAATAATAGAAATTTGATAGCGAAGAAAAGGGCACATAATAAAATCTTTGGACAGGAGAAATAACAATAATGAAGAGGACTTTATAGATTAGGAATGCAAAGAATCCTAATAATGGTATTGGTCTGTTACTAGATGGAAATGGTAGAATTCTGAATATTTACCTTTACTAGGCTGGGATAGAGGGGAGGGAAGGAGATGATATAGCTATTTCACAGTTTGATTAAGCAATTCCCATTCCAACAGTCGTTCAGGAAGATGCTAAAGTGCAGCTAATAAAGTTAACCATTTCCAAATCAGCAAGTGACTTGCTGCTGAGAGTGTTATTATTTGGGTAAGGAGCTCTGCACCAATGATTTTTACTTCTAATAAGTCCAAGAATACTGGAGCAGTACCAGGAGACCAGAAGCAAGCTACTATTATATCAAGTATCTAAAAAAGTTAAATGAGAGGTCAACAACCTTTTAGCAATGGCAAGTGGAATTAACACAGCTTGGTTTGTTACTGGCAACCCAGCCACCAACACTGCTGACTGCCATCAATTCCTAACACTGCTGACTGCCATCAATCCCTGCTGCCACAAAATTGCCACCAAAATCCTGGCCATGTAGCTTAGATAAAAATTACATGGTAGGACAGATCTGGTCTGTGAGCCACAGGTTGTCACCATCTGAGATAAAAAGGTTGACTTGGATAATTACACACCCAGTAGCCTGACATCAATCTTAAGCAAAATGGTACAGATGATACCAGACTTGATTAAGTAAGTAGTGAAGGAGGTAAATGTCAGAATGAGGTTATGGAGAAAAAAAATTTCTGTCAGATTAATGTGATATCTTTTTATGAGAAAATTTGGTTGATACTAGTAATAATAGGGTAAGATGTAAGATCTCTGCAAAGCAATTCCTGAAAACTGCACATTTTGATTAAGAAACTTGTATGTTGAAAATCAAGGTGGCACATACTGAAGCAATTGACAATTAATTAACTCTGAGATCTCAAAACAATTCTAAATGGGGAAGCATAATGAAGATGTGATCCAGTGGGTTGCACAGATGATCAATCTTACCACTACACAAATTAATACATCTAGGAACAAAAAACGCAGACCAAATGGGGCCTATATGTGGCACACAGAGCTGGCCCGGTCCACTGGCACATGCCTTTGGGCAGGACCAGGCCAGCTCCTGCTGCCACCCAGAGCTCTCCACACTGCAGGCAGGAGCTATGCACCATCGGGCTGGGCCAGCTCCTGCCTACACATGGCCCAGCCCTATAGCACGTGGCTCTTGCATGAGTGTGAGATTTGTGGGAGGAGTTGTGGGTGGGTATAGGGGTTGGTGTGGGGTGGTGGCAGGAGATAGCCCAGTCCTGTCTGAAGGTGTGCACCATTGGACCAGGCTGGCTCCATGTACCACATGTAGCCCCCAGGTCTCAGGTGGCACCACATGCTGCCAGGGGGCCTGCCTGCAGTGGGCCATGAATGACACAAAGGCCTGCTGCTGGCTGCTGCTGCTGTGGGGGGGGTCCTGTGTGCCATGGGTGGGATGGCCAGGGGACCCACTTTCCCACAGTCCCCTCCACCCTCACACAGTACCCCCATGACCCTCCCCCACAATCCATCCACAAACCCCACACCCATGAACCACACACAGCCTCCCACACCCCCCTACAAACCTCACCCAACAAACCCTACACCAACCCCTACACCCACCCAGAACTCCTCCCACAAATCCCACACTCATCCCCAGCCCCACATTCCCCAACAAATCCCTCCTCCCCACCCCAGCCTCTAGCTCCACCTGGCTGAAGACCTGGGAGGAGCTGAGCAGTGTAAGTTTCCCCCAAACCATAGTGCATGTTCAGGCATGTGTGCTGAGGCACAAATCTCTGGCACAAATTCGTGCTTCTGCTACTTGAGCTGCTGCAAGTGCATGTGCCCACAGGTGTGGACATGCCCATGGTGTCAAACAAGAGCTCTCAGCATGATACCATAATATTAATGTGTTGTTCAATTGTTCTGTGAGTGAGTCTCTGATCAAGCAAGGCTAGTATTGGAACTGCTGAAGTTTTCTTGTGAAGTGAAGGTACTTTGGCATATAAAGATTCAGAAAGAGGAAAAGCACCTACTTATCTACCAACCTAACTCCCATCTGCTTATGATCAGTATCATCAGATTTTTGGAACAGCTCCAGTAGCCCCTCAAGTCTCTTATGAAATAGTATCGCCCAGACCCTAGTGAGCTCTCTAGTACAGTGGCATAGTCTAACTCTTACTTGGTTTTAGACACTATTTTAGGAACTTAACATTTAATCAAGGTCAGAAATTCATTAAATGATGTAAAAAGTGTTCTCAAGATGCAATGCAACAAAAACATTCACTACAATGATTACAGAATCAGAAATTGAACATTAAATTTAAAATTATTGCTAAATTACCTTGCTTCATACTCATCAGTACAGGTAATAGTGTAACTCCCAAGAAGGACTATGAACACTAACCTTCTGTAAGTTCCAAGGCAATTAGATTACCACTGTTCACTATCAAGGTAGAATTGGGTACATACTTTATCCATCAAGTGTAATTTCTCATTTTAAACACCATACAAAATAGCAGGAAGTTCAAGCCGTGGAGGTATGCCTGGAATGCTTGAAGATCAAAAGACAATCATACTTTTGTCAATTTTTTTCAGCATCACATCTGAACTTAGATTAAATGCATTCAGTGTTTTAAGGTGGAAAATTGGAGATGGTCATGGCTTTTATATATTTAGATGATAATTTCAGAGGAGCTCAAGCAAACCCAGAAGTTTGGCATATTGGTGTCAGTTGCTTACCATTCTATCTTGCAACAAGAAATCAAGTGAAACATTCAAGTTGTTTAAATATTTCTGTGATTCCTCTTATAATGTTTATGGACAGCCATGCATTGGAGAAAGCTTGTTAAGGCATAACTAGCTGGGGCAAATACTTCCCAGTGGTTCTGTCTATATAATGATAGGCTAGGTAAGTGCTTTTAACCAGGCCTATACTTCCTCCCAGGACTGCTGTTGTTATGCACCAAAATATGTGAAGTCTAGCTTAGGAGTTAGTTACCCTGAAGCACAGGTGTAGTCCAGGCTGGTACCCTGGGCCTGTGGTCCAGAGGGTGTGGTGTCAGAACTGGATTTTGAAACTTCAGTCAAAATCAGGTCAAGCTTCTATCAGAAGCCAAACCCAGAGACTGAGTAAACTGAGGGTTAAGTGGGACTGGAAGCCAAAAGCAAGAACCAAAGGTCAAATCAGAATCACAACCAGGGAACCAGAGTCAGGGGGTGCCAAGGGTCTTCCCAGAATCAGTTTCAGAAGTCAAAACCAGAAAATCAATGGGGAAACACACAGAAAAGAAGAACAAAGTACTTTTACCTTTACCCAAACAAAGGGACTGTGGACTGGGACTGGCTTTTAAGGGCTAGAGTGGGTCGGCCTGCTGCCAGTGGCTTCAGAAGACCGGCTGCTCTGACGTCCTCACTCAGCCCAACTGGGACCAGGGTACTGCTCTGGGCTTGCTGCAGGTGGCCCTTGTTCTGGGGATCACTTGCCCTGATCTCTTGATTGGTACTAATTTGGGGTTCTGGCCTGCAGAGAAACAAGCTTAGTCCAATCACTCTTTTTTTGTATATAAATAAGTCCAGCAATTAGGAAGCATATAAACTAGATAGGTCTTGAGCATGCACCCTAAAGCACATATGTGTTCAGGTTCTCTGTCTTGATTCAGGGCTCAACAGGAAGCAGCATAGACATTGTCTACTCTATATGGTCATAGTCACTCAAGTCTAGGAACATATCAGTCACCAATGGAATTTTCCAGTGTTCAGATCCCACTTTCTGCCAATATTTGTCTAGGAAGTATGGCATGCATTAACAGGAATTGACTAACTCTGGTTATTCAGCGAACTTTTCAGTTTTAGATGAAAATTGTATTTCATAAAGTGAAGAAGACAGAACATGTAGCATACTGTAGGACGGTTACTACATGTACTCTTGGGAAAGGATAGTTCTTAAATATAAACAAAATCCATTCAAGATTGTTTCTATACTACATTCCTAGAGACATGTCCCTATTACATTTTTTGGATCAGACTTTACAGTGATAGTCTTATAAAAAGGCTGCTACAGGAAGGAAAATTTGAGAAAGAGAGCGTCAATGACAGCTCTCTCTCTCTCAGGTATCAGAGATCTATATTTTCTTCCAGCTCTGGCTTTGGCTTAGGTAGCTTCTTGCCATCTAGCCAAGGCACAAGATAGATTTTATACTGCACTTTTAAGACAGGGAGATTTGATGCTTACAGGGTATGTCTACATGTGCATGTGCTTACTGCACAGTTAAACTTGCTAATCATGAGTAAATTTGCTACCTGCAAACGGAAGTAGCAAATTTACTCCTGATTAGTAACAGCGCAGTAGTGCTCATGTAGATGCCTGACTGGAAGCAAATCTGCTCCCAGTCAGCCAGCTACAAGGGAGCAGGAAATTGCTCCCTGCCTTTAGGAGCTTCCTGCTGCTAGGGCAGGCTCCACCACCAGAGCCCAGGCTCCATGATTGCTATGTGCCCAGAAGTTTCACTACAATTCATTAGGAGAGGGGAGGGGGGAGAAGCCTAGAGTGACTATGGTTTTTACATTGCTAAGACACATGATATATGACCACTGGTGTTTTAAAAAATATGTAAGTATTGTGTCAGTGAGGACACAGCAATTTGAGTATAATTTTGCAATGTGGTTGCTCTCAATCAAGTTTGACAAGCTCAAGAATAACTAAATTGTAGATAATTTAAGAAGTGTACTCACAGCTGTACCATCCCACCTTATAGAACCAGAACTTCACATAACTGACAGCTTATAATAACATTTCTTCCAAATACATTAACTTTATTAGGGAGAAAAAACAGAACTTTCTCAGAGGTCACATGAGTCCATGTCCAGTTTGGATAGGGCTTGGATGTTCCAATGCCTAAAACTTTGAAATCTTGTCCATTTGAATAGGCTTGGTAGTCTTGGAACTCTACAACAGCACGTAACCGATGGATGATGCTACCCCACTTTTCCATAACAGTCCAGTGGTTAAAGCATTAGTTGAGCAAGTAGGAGAACTATGTTCCAAGCCCTCCTCAGCCTGGAGGAATTTAAACTCACATTTCTCACTTTGCAGAAGAGGTTATAGAATGGGCTGCACAGGGGCAACTTCCACTACCGATGAAGCTGGGCCATGGGCCCCAGAATACAAGCCAGAAGGAAAACAAACTTGAGAGAAGTATGTATGACTACAGTTTAGTGGTTTTGACACTTTCCTGGGAAGTGGGAGACCTGGGTGGTTTTCCTAGTACCGTATATGTTTTAAATCAGCCTATGTCTAATATAAAATGCCTAAACAGTCTTTGGTGCAGGGACTGAAACTCAGCACTCTTGTTGCTAGAATACAGACGTATAAACTTTCCTGCTTGCTCCATCTTGGACCCTCTACTCTTGAACTCTGAGCCACTCAGAAACCCAGCTTCAAACAAAAAAGTTGAAAATGCTTACCTTAACTCTTCTATTGCCTGGTTGTTTGTGCACTTCTCCTAGATAGTGGGAGATACTGGTCCTCTCAGGCTGAGGAGAGCTTGGAACTTAGGTCCTGCTTCCTCCGTTAGTGCTGTAATTACTACACTGTGATGGCCAAGGAACTCACCACCACAGGTGAGCTGAACCTGATGTTACCCTGAGGTAAGTAGCAGAGCACACCTTAGGGGTCAGGTTTCTTTGGGGATTTAGACATCTCTTCACTAACAATCTAGATTTCAACTGATCTTACTTAGGAGCTACATAGTGAATTTTCTTTTCAAACTGGGTCCGTTTTTATTTTGCCCCAAACAGTTACTTGTAAACTTCTGCACAGCAAAGCATGAACACGCTAGTGATAATGACCCATCAATTATACGGAAATGTAGTTTATTTTAAAGAAACATACAAGCGCATGGCTACTTATCAAATAACTAGCTGAAAACCTCTTTAATTAAAAACAAAAAAACCCAACCAGATGTATGAGACACGTTAAGTACTTTCTCTGAAACTTGCTTTTGTAGCAATATTTTGAGATTTGACTCACATTAGACAATCCTAAAGTGGTAAAGGATAAGGGAAAGAAATTAACCAAAGGTATTGAAATTTCAAAGAGAGCTTAGTTCTGAATGCAGATCAAAAGGTTGGACAGGCCTTCCTGTTAGTCAATCCAGCTGGCTCATTCTCTGAAAAATATACCTTCAGAATTTCAGCTAGGTTTTATCTGTTATGTGGCTATGTTCCCTGCCCCAAAGAGGTGTCTTCTCATTGTTGCTATGATGTGATTGAGAGGAAGCTAACAAACAAAAGAGGTAAAGAAAGACAGGGGTTAAAGCAATCAAATTGTATTATAGGTTTAGGTATGTGCCTTGCTGGGTGGTTCCAGTATTTTATTAATGGCTCCTGGTTTATACTGTTAAAACATTCTAATGATAAGGAAAACAACATTTATTTCAGAATATATCCATTTGGCATATATCTAAAGTAAAATGCATCCCTATGCTAGATGAGTAGATCTCTGTTTTCTCACCAGGAGTATGCACTTTTAGAATTCTGTTCTATATTAGGTTACCTCTGAGCTTACGAAGAGAGGTCTTAGAAATTGTTTAAAAGTAATAAACAGTAACAGCCTTCTTTTAAATTGTGGACATTCTTGTAGTCAGTGAAGGAAAACCACAGTAAAAAAGCACAAGCAGTTCTAGGAACACATTGGCCACATCATAAGACTTTAATACCAGAAAACCTAGTTGGCTTAGCCTTACGTATTAAAATTCCATACATGTTTTAAAATGAAATCCTCAGTTTTAATGAGTTAGGAAGTTTCAATATCTATCTTTAAATTTTTCTCAGTATGTCAAACACAAACTGTATTTTACCATTACTATATTTTTATTCTCATTCTGGGATAAGGCTCTCAGGGCAATATTAGCATCTTTTCATCAAGGAAAATTTTATCTTATGTTTAGAGTTAACCTCTACCTCCAGGTTATATTTATTGGGCATATCTATATGTGCAATTAATGCAACTGAATAAATTCTGGCGCAATTTGAGCCAAAGTAAACTAATCCAAATGTTACCATCTACATGTGAGTTTAAGCACAGTAATTTACTCTACCATTGGATAGTACTTGTGTCTGATGGGATTATCTGGTAGCACAGTAAATTCGTTTACACCAGCCTAATTGCTGCACACATGTAGACAGCAATGCTTTACTGTGCTGTAAATTAATGTAATTTAGATGCACCTACTAAATGCTAATGAATGACAAATAGATTCTCTATAAATGTTACAGGCACAAATTCTATGAGGACTAGATGATTGTGAGAGGGAATTAAAAACTCAGCTTTTCTAGTCTAGTAAAACAAAGGTGAGAGATTATATGATTGCTGTTTATATGCTCATCAGAGATGTAAACCCAGGCTTCTAAGCAGCAAAACAATGAACTTCTGGAGTGGCATTCAAAAGAAGCTGTCAAGGCAATTACCTAATTGCTCTTAAGATGGAGCATGATCCCTTTCTGAAAAGAATAAAGTGATATTAGGCATGTCTACACATGCATTTGATCTGGGCTCAGTTTACTCGGGAGTAAACTTCTGCAGAATAAATGCACCCAGCTGCCCTCACCCTGATCACGCTGGCAACACCTGCCAGCCTGCAGTACATCAGCCACCTATTTAACATGGGCAAGGCCACCACCAGGAAGGCTGCCCTGGAGGTGTGCAGCACCCTTCAGGAAGTGCTGGCAGACACTACGCTTCGCATGCAGAAGTGCCTGGTAGGGTTCTGTGCCCTGGGATTTCCCCAGTGCATCAGGGCCCTAGACAGGACTCACATCCCCGTCACCTTCCCACTTCACAGACACTCCCCCTATTACAACCAGAGAGACTTTCACTCTGTGCTCCAGGCTGTCAAAGACCACTGTGGGGCCTTCATGCATGTGAACATCAGCTGGGTGGGCAGTGCCCATGATGCTCACATCTTAAGGAACTCCAGCCTGCCAGGTCTCGTGGAGAGTGGGTGCTTTACACCGGGGGTGCTGGACCTGCAGCTGGGTGCTATGGCTGGCCTGCCCCCCCTCACTGGGGGCCCCACCTACCTGCTTCTGCCCTGGCTTATGTGGCCCTACACCAGCCAGCTGGATCTTCATAAGGCCCACTTCAACCACTGCCTTGGCTGGACCTGTGCCCTAGTGGAATGCATCTTTGTCTGTCTCAAAGGACGCTGGAGCTCCCTCACTGCCTACCTCAAGTTTGCCAAGGACAACCTCCCCTGCAAACAGTTTCTACCACACCAAAAGTGATGAATCCAGTAGAAACTTCTATCGCCTTCTACCCCCAAGTAGCAGGACCCAACCTGGAAGCACCCAAACTGCCAGTACCTGACCTGCCAATAAACTGACTCATGCAACTTGAGCTGGAACTGCATTCAGTGGCTCATGCCAGAGGGGTAGGGAACCATTGTAGACTCCTGGAGGGGAAATGGGCAGGCTTGAAAAGGCAGCGTGGTCTACGATCTGAAAGCCTGATAGCTGGGAGGGAAAAAAGGAGGGAAAGAGGAGGTGGGATGTAGAATGCATAGGAACATGGTTCCATGGAGTGGCCAGCCAATCAACCCTAACCTGTGCCACTGGCAGCTGTCTCCAGCCTTCCAGGGAAGCCTACAAAGCAAACTGGGATGTGTGCTCTGAGACCCTGCATGGCTCGGTCTGTCTGTAGAGCATCCAGACAGGCCTTGTAATGCTTGAACAGTGCTTTCTACCAGTAGATTTTTCTACCAGGAGACCAAAAACATCAAAGTTCCCTTGGATCATTTGAATGCTTGTATGCATTTTAAAACAGTTAAATATCCATTCATTAAAAAGATACATTAAGCCCTAGTTCACATGTTCCTAACATAGAGTATATCTCAATTAACAAACACTACCTTTTTAATCTTTAGCCTATGTGATACATTCAGGGATTTTTAACTTGAACTAGACCACCTAAAACTGGTATTCATGGAGACAGCATTTAGATCAAACTGCGTAGAGAGTGGGGCGACAAGGATTCTGACTCTTGAATTCTTCCCACTTAATCAAGAATCATAAAGTCCAAAAGGACCACTGCATTTCTATTCAGGTGGGCTGAACGAGTCAACTCATTTCATGGCTGGGGGGGCATTGATGTAGCAGGTGCAATCTATAAAGGGCAATGAGAGGAAATTTGGAGCCATGGTGGAATGTCTGAGGGACCCACATGCTGGAGCGCAGGGAGAACCTCTGTCTGTGGCCAAACTGCGGGGGGCTGTTGGGGGGTTAACGGGCATACTCCTTTGGCACCGGGTACCTGGGCATCCTGGACCTGGCAATCGCCCCCTCTTCCCCTCCCACAATCCATTTACATTTGTTTTTCTTTTCTCTTAAACAGAATAATATAGCCCTACCCCTCCTAGCATATTAATTAAACTTCTAGTTCCTATTTAATTGGAAATAAATATTGTGTTATGTGATGATGCACCATCCCCCTTTTCAAAATTTTAGATTCGCCCATGACTCACTACTAGCTGCCCTACTGGCAGACTGGAGCAGGGGGCTGAGACCTGCCCCACACCTGCAGCTCTTTCTAAGCCCTGTGCCTTAAATATCCAATTGGACCTGCCCCTGACTGTGATAGTTCCTGGCCAGCCCCAGGCTGCGCAGGGACAGGGAAGTCTGCATATGCAGCCCAGACCTGGCTGGGGACTGCCTGAAACAGAAGAATCCCCAGCCACCTCCAAGCTTCATGTGGTTTCCCATTGGGAACTGTCCCGGGAAGAGACAGGTCCCAACCAGCTCCAGGCTGGGCAGGGAACTGTCCCCTTGCAGGGAGATCCCAGCCCCTGCTCTGCAATCACAATTGTGATGACAGAACAGAGGTTGTAGAGCTTGTTCCCTGGCCAGCTCCATAAGTGTGGAGCTTGGGTGGGGAACAGACTGGGGAGCTTGTTTCCCTCCCAGCTCCACACTCACAGACCTGGGCAGGGAACCAGCTCTCTGGCCCAGGCAGGCAACATGCTTATCTCCCAGCCTGAACCCCATGGTTGTGGGGCTCCAGCCTGGGCCCCACAACCATGGGACTCAAGCTGGGAGAAAAGCATTTCCCAGCAGTGGCCCCATGCTCATGAATTCACTACTGGGAAATAAGGGTGTCTCAGCCTGAGCCCCATTCCTGCAGGGCTCAGGCTAGGAGATAAAGCTTCTCCCAGCAGCTGCTCTGCAGTCATGGAGCTGCTCTGGGAGATAAGGGTCTCCCAGCCCCCCAATCCCCCATCACAATGTTGGAGCAGGGGCTGGGTGATAAGGATCTCCCAGCCCCTGTTCTGTGATCCCAATCTGGGAGCAGGGGGCTTGAAGCTCCCTGGTGCTGGGGCAGAGAGACATAGTCCCTGCCCAGACTCCCATGGCAGAGCCCCCCCAGGCAGCAGGCAGCTCCTGGGGGCAGGGAGCTATCTCCCACCCCTTCATTGATGGCTGACCAGGAGCTGATTTGACTCCTGGCTAGGCATCTACACATATGCTATGGCACCATTACTAATGCAAAGTAAACTTTCTACTTGCATTTCCAGGTACCAAATTTACTTGGAATTAGGGAGATTTACTGTGAAGTAAACATGTGCATGTGTAGACCCACATGCTTACTTCATAAACTATGTTAATTTGCTGTTAAGTGTCTTGTGTAGACACACCCACTCAGTACCAAAAATTGCAGTTATGTGGCAGGGGAAGAGTAGTTTAATTTGGATGCATAAAATGTAATGTAAGATTCTTAAGAGTAGTTCCATTTGGATGCATAAAATGTAATGTAAGATTCTGCTTATACTATTGGCTTTGGTTTGTTTGTTACTCCTACACCTTCCACTTTTACCTCTGAAGGTTCTGATTCAATTAAATAGGTTAGGATTCTTCAAGGACAAGACTGAATTACTCTCACAAATTCTATAGCCTTAAAAAAAATCACAGCTGATTGGAGAAATAACAGAGCTAGACATTCCCATTAGCTTTATACTATGGTCAAAGATGTCAGTGTTATCCACTGGTCATTGTTTTGCTATGAGTTCTTCTCTTTGTTCTGATCCACAGAGGATGTGAGTCTATTATAGCACGTAGGTTCTTAGCTGCAGTGACTATCCACAGAGAATGAGAGTCTATTATAGAACAAGCTTCTTAGCTGCGGTGACTAATGCATTCGGCTTGAAAGTCTCCAGTGCAAGCCAAAACAGCAGCTGCTACTTACACTTTTGAAAAATGCAAGAATAATTAAAGCACATAAATTCATAATGAATATGGATAGTGGGAGAAAGGCAACAGATAACAATGGGAAATGAAAGAAACAACCCAGACCAAGAATCCAGAACTTGTGGACTTATTTCATTGCTGGTGTAACTCCATTGAGACAAGTGAATTTGCTTCTGCATATGTGGAATGCTTCCACTTTAGGAACAAAAGACTTACAATCTGTTGTAACAGAACACAATAAGTGCATCTGTTAAAGTAATATATATATATATATATATGTGTGCGTGTGTGTGTGTGTAAAATATCTGGGGGAATGATTCATGAAAAGGTCAACATTCTCCTGTATTTTTGCACAGAAGATTTTATCAAATGCAATTTTTCCTGATTTCTGAAATAATTACAATGAATAATTCTAGTCAATAGGTTGTTAGGTTGTTTATAAATATTTAATATAATTTGTGTGACTTGCAATGGTTTCATTTTGATGGCAAGTATTATTTATGATCTTCGGTGGTATGAACATTACTTTAGTTAATTTTGAGTACAGGTTGAAAAATGTTTAAAATTCTAAACTCTCATGAACATTCCTCATGACAGAAGATCTCTGGGAAATGAATAGAACATGGATATGAATGCAGTCAACATTTCCTACATTGATTATGGAAATTTTAAGAATCTTAACTTTTACAGTCATCTAGTTCTATGAAACACATATTAGCATAGGAAAAAACATCTACAGAAACAAGAGAATAGTTTAATCGAGGTGGGAGAATGAGGCAAAAAAAGATTCATTTGAGTTTTGCCTTCTCCAGAGTCCAGGAGTGAAACAAAAAAGAAGTAATGTTTTATCTGAAGGCAAATTCTGAAGTCATGGGTGGAAATCAATGGATATTGATGATATTCAGTGGAGTAGCAAATGCCTACCAGAATACAGCCATACTAGGGTGCTAACTTCAATTATGTGAATGGACATGCTTTGCTTGAGTTCAAGGTTATGCACACATTATGGCTGCAGCATAGATGATCACAGCTTGAATCCCTTCAGCCTGAGGAAGATCTCTATCCTAGATCTAACCATGAGGTATAATGCAAAAGGTGTCCAGCATCACTAACATTATTGGCCACGTTTTTGACTGATAGTGGCTATGGGTGTTACATTTTGAACTGAACTCATGCTGTTGGTGAGCATCACTAGTGCTCTGAGTACCTCTCCAGAGACAGTCCCTAAATTGAAGTGCCTCCCCATCTTCAAACTGCATTGCAACATAGCCTAGGCAGGAATTAACTATCTAGTTCTGTGGTCCACAGACCCCTGGGGAGTCTGCAGACTATATCTAAGGAGTCTGCAAAAGGTAACTATGATCAATCAAAAGTGTGAATACACACACTTACAAATTAAAGGGGTCTGCACCTTCATTCAAAATTTTTATGGGGTCTGCAAATGAAAAAAGGTTGAAAACCACTGATCTAGTTACTTGAACTGTATAACTACTGGGTATGGTAAGAAGCCCAAGTCTAAATCTGGGAGCCTGGTGATATATGAAGGTATTAATGATTTACTTGTCTAAATGGTATTAATAATTTACTTGTCTAAATGGTTTTGCAGTCTCTGGAACAGAGTTGATCTGAATGACTTTCTAAGATTTAGGCAGCCTAAATTTTGCCTAAATCCCATTTAGATTTCTAGCTGATGGATTTGGTCTGGCTCTAAAGTCACTGCACATTGGGCATTGACAGACATGAAAAAAAAAGCCAGCACTTTACCAGAAGAGGCAGCATATTAGTTTGACCTGGCTCCACAGTGTCTGTATAGATCGAGCACTTCAGCA
>NW_005841913.1:2552178-2571672 GCF_000455745.1 Alligator sinensis
TTACCACTTTTATCTAAGTGCCAAAAATCCCTGCTGAAGCACCCATTCTATGCAGACATGGGGTAAGCCGGGTCAAATGAATGTGATGCCTCTTCTGGGCATGCGCTGTGCTCGGCGCATGGCTGCTTCGAGCTTAAAGTGCCATTTGTTTGTTTTTTCCATGTCTGCAAGCAACCAAAACGATGGAATTTGTTTGCTGATAAGCTGGCAAAATGCAGCTTGCTATGTGGCTTAGGTTTCATGTCCCTGAATCCTACTTTTTCTTTTGGGTTAAATGACATTTTCAAGTTCTAGGTATTCTGCATTAGGTCTTTTACTAACTGAGAACGGGGGGTGCACAACAAATATATGATGGATTGCCTCTCAAAGTTATTACAAACACTATACCATGGTGCCCAATTTCCATTTGATTCACCAAGTCATGAGAACAGAATTACAAATATCTTTGTGAGGTTAGCTGACTTTGGTAACAAAACTTTTTCTTTCAAGTGAACCAAGCTGTTGTTAGCAGTCTAGGTTCTGATAGAGTCCATCAGAGTGCAGTTAGCAATAGTACAGTTTCATTAATTACAAAGGTAACTACTGCAGTGAATAGTTTTCCCATTAACAACTTAATTGCTTTTCCAAGACCTTTCTGCAGTGCATATATAATTAATAATTGAGTGTGGTAAGGGAAGTTGTTACTTTTTCGTGTAGAAAGAATATCCTCTTGTCACATTTTAATAAAAGCTGTTGAGGCCTCACTGTTGGTATAAAGATTACCATATATAGAAGTTGTATGGAGTAATCTGGGACATGGCAGTCTGCCACAGAATAATATAAACCAGATCTTCAGCTGGCACAAATTGTCACAGCTCCATTGGTACAGCTATGACAATTTACACAAGCTAAAGATCTGGCTCTTTATTATTAGACTGCACTGGCACTGTGTATTTGACATGCAGGCTTGAGCTATCAGATTTGTCCTAAGGGAGGTTCATGCACTTGTTTTTTGTTCCCACTGCCAAATTCTTCTGACGTTCTAATCTGGGTCCCTGAGATCATTTATAATGGAAAGACTGCTGAAGATAAGAGCTGGGGTGGGAAGTGATTGTTTCAATTATGTATAGATTCTTCGAGATCATTTAATTTCCAAAGCAATAATAATATGGCCAATAATGATGCTTTCAGGGGATTTAGCCCATGATAACGTGTGAGCAGAGTGAGAATGACAATAGATTATATAGACATAGAAGGAAATACTCATTTAAACCTGCGCAAAATTGAGGCCTGTGTGAGTAAGACTAGACTGTACAACATTCTTTTTCATACAGGGATCCCTTTCACCATTCTTACCGCAAAAAATGTCTACTAAAATGCAGCGAGAAAGGAAGAGAATTAGTTTGCCAAAAGCTTCCTATTTTGCCCCTGAAATTAAGTATGGAGGCAATTCATTATCATAAATATATTATGCAAATTTATTCACATCAAGTATGATATTAATTGTATTAATATGTATTTGTATAATTGATGCAAATATGTTGCTATATTTATTATTTATAAAAAAACTACCAGGAGGTCCTTTCTAGGATCAAGCCTACTAAGCTCCATTGTAGTCTAAATGTCCATGTCCAAAATGAAACAGATTGCTTTGAAGAATTTAAAGCCTAAATAGAAGATAGGGAGGCAAAAAAACCCAATTCTCTCTATAACAGTAGTGGAACAGAGGCACAGAGAGAGTAGAGAATTTGCCTGACTTCTTACAAGAATGGCAGCCCAGTCCCTGAAGCCCGGGAAGCTCCTGAAAAAGTCCCTGAAGCCTGAAGCAAGACCATTCATTCTTCATTTTAAGTCACTTTATTTGTCAGAGTACCTGCCTGACTGCATATCTAATCCACTGACATCTACATGACAAAAATGGCATCTAAAAATGATTGCAAGAGTAAAGTGAGGTTTAACAAAGTTCAGTTGAAAGTAAAAGATTACATTAACCATCTGTTTTCTTTGCTTTTTGCTAAAAAGAACCAACATGGAGCACTACTGAATAGCTGAGATTTTAAGCAAGGGTTTTTTTGAGAAATGTTGTGGGTCAAATTAACCCTAACTTTGAAATACAATTTTCAGAATGTGGGTGATGAAAGGAATCTTGAAAACAAGCAAACAGTGAAAGATGCCTTTTCTGTAAGCTGTGTCCAAAGCTAGCGTTCATTAACACGCTAAACTTACTGAGCTAAAGAATTGCAATGCTGGTCAATATACAACTGATCCAATATCAGTGATGAGTATGATTTACAAATAGTTACCTTTTTAAGGGACATCATTCTTAACCCTAAGTTAAGATTGCTCCATAGAACCGCTCCATGCAACCCTGATTTAGGAAAGTATTTGAGCCATTTGACTAACTTTAAGTCTTCTAAGTTACCTTAAATTATTCAAGTACTTAATTTAGTTGAGGCTAAGCTAAAATTTCTAGGAGATGGTACAGCTGGTCAAAATTTTTCTCTAAAAATTAGTTTTCAATGCTCTTTTCACACAATTAGCAGTTAATTGCCTCTGAAATTTCAAAAAATGTCAAATTTCCAAACACAAAAATTTAAAGCGGGGTCTTCTTTTTGTGTAGAAAAGACAAGATTGAGAGAGTGAATGAAAGAAGGAGCAAGGCTCTCTAACCTATAAGTTAAGGAATTCACTGGGTGCATCCACACATGCAATTAATGCAACTGAATAAATTCTGGTGCAATTTGAACTGGAGTAAACTAATCCTGACATCACCATCTACTTGTGCATTTAGTGCAGTAATTTACTCTGCCATGAAATAATATCTGTGTCTGACAGGACTATCCAACAGTCCTGTAAATTAGTCTACATTGGCCCGATTGGTGTGCACATGTAGACAGTGATGCTTTACTATGCAACAAATTAGTCTACTGGTCAGTAAAGTGCATTGGAGATGTGTCCACTGGGGAAGATGGAGTTCTGGTTTCCAGTTCCTGCTCTCAAAATTATTTTTGTACCTTAAATTAGAGTCCTTAGAGCAGGGAACAGAACCTGGGACACCCCTCTGTTAGAGAGTGCCTTAACTAGTAGATTTGAGAACCTTGCCTCCAGCCTGATGTTTAGGTTACTGGCCTAGGATGTACGAGATTTGGTCTGAGTCACCTCAGGCTGATAAAAGACTTAAGCCTGGATCTCTCACATCCTGAATGAGTGCTGTAACCACTAGCATATAAAATAGTGGTGCTTAACCTATTCAGCCCCTCAGGCCAGAGAAGTGGTATGGTCCAGTCAGCAGCCTACACTCTGGATCCAGTTGTGGAGCTATCCTACAAGATGAATAGAGCTATAGCCTGACCCCACACACCAACCTGACCCAACATGCTGGTGCAATCCAGCCTATGGGACCATATTATTCAGCCTATAGGGTTCCGCATAGGTCCAGAAATTTGGCAGCTGGGGATGGGAGGCAGCATTAATTGCTACTGTTCCCTTGCTGCTAAATTTCCTGACTTGTGGGGAGCACCATGTGATTGCAGATGACATGGACAGATTACATGGATTGTATTAGCAAAGGATCATATACTCATAGAAAATAGGGCTGGAATCACATAGGGTTATCTGGTGCACCCCCCTCCTCATGGCAGGATCATCCATCTCAGCCAAGTGTCTGTCTAACCTGCCCCTGAATACTTCCAAGGATAGAGATCACGTGACTTGACCACCCTCATGCTCAGAAAGTTAGAATAATAGAATCATAGAAAGGGTTGGAAGGGACCTCAGGAAGTCATCTAGTCCAACCCACTGCCCAAAGCAGGACCAACCTTAACTACATCATCCCAGCCAAAGCTTTGTCTAGCCAGGTTTTGAAAACCCCCAAGGATGGAGCTTCCACCACCTCTCTGGGTAGCCTGTTCCAGTGTTTTACTACCCTCCTGGTGAGAAAATTCTTTATAATATCTAACCTAAACTTCCCTTGCTGCAACTTGAGACTGTTGCTCTTTGTTCTGTCATCTGCTACCACTGAGAATAGCCAGGCTCTTTTATCTCCCTTGAGATAAAAGGGGATAAAATGCTGACTGGTCTGTAGTTCCCTGGATTCTCCTTTTTCTCTTTCTTAAACAACATTCCCCACCAATGTTTCCCTATTTGTGGGTAGCAGGTTACAAAGTGCACTGCCCCTAGCTGGCCACTTCAGCACTTGCACCAGGAAGTTGTTCCCAATACTCTCCAAAAACTTCCTGGATTGCCTGTGCACTGCTGTATTGCCATCCCAGAAGATGTCAGAGTGACTGAAG
This sequence comes from Alligator sinensis, assembly GCF_000455745.1. Lineage (NCBI taxonomy): Eukaryota > Metazoa > Chordata > Crocodylia > Alligatoridae > Alligator > Alligator sinensis. Next base: position 2,556,450 of record NW_005841913.1, read on the forward strand.
TCCCCAGTGAGAACCAGAGCCTTTGATCAGGAAACTTCTGCTAACTGTTTCAAGAAAGCCTCATCCCCCACTTCCTTCTGGTCTAGTGGTTTATAGCAGACCCCCACCATGACATCACCCATATTGCTCTCCCCTCTAATCTTAACCCAGAGACTCTCAACAGGCCTATCCCCAGTTCCATGCTGGAGCTCCGAACAATCATATAGGTCTTTTACATAAAGTGAAATTCCTTCTTATCTTCTCTTCTGACTGTCTTTCCTTAACAGTTTGTACCCATCCATGACAGTGCTCCAGTCATGTGAGCTACCCCACCAAGTCTCTGTTATTCCCATCACGTCATAGTGCTGTGACTGTGCAAGGACTTCCAATTCTTCCTGCTTGTTTCCCAGGCTCTGCATTTGTATACAGGCACCTGAGGTAATTAGTTGATCACCCTAATTTCTCAGGAAGTATGAGAGTACCTCCCCTGTTGCCCTCTCCTCCTTGGTCTTCCTCCAGGTCTCCTGCTTCCCCATTTACTCAGTTACTCCTAAGGCACCACCCAGGTTTATTAGGAATAATGGCCACAAATTGTTAGAGAGAAGGTTCAGGCTGGACATCAGGAGACATTACTTTATGGTTAGGGCTGCCAGGCTCTGGAATGGGCTCCCAAGTGAGGTGGCACTCTCTACTACCTTGGGGGTTTTCAAGAGGAGGGTGGACAGATATTTGGCTGGGGTGATATGACCCCAGCACCCATTCCAACCCGGGTCAGGGGGTCGGACCTGATGATCTGTTTAGGTCCCTTCCAATCCTAAGCACTATGATACTATGATAATCTCCATCTTAAATTTCCCTAGTGAAGGTTGAGGCCATTGCTCCTCATCCTATCATCTATGACCACAGAGAAAAGCCCATCTCCATCCTCTCTATAATCACCCTTCAGAAATTTGAAGACTGTTAGCTCCCTTAATCTTCTCTTCTCCAGACTAAATAACCCTAGTTCTTACAGCCTTTCTTAATAAGTTTTGCCTCCTAGACCCCTTGTGGAATTGGGCCAGCAAGATCACTCCTCAGGTAAATCCAGTGCATGGGCTGTGGATGGAGCACCACTGACATAAAAGATGGGTACTAACAGCAGCAGCATTTACTCTTGCTTAGTTCTTTGTAGCAAAAATATTAGCACCTTCCTTCCGGAGGTGGTGAAGGGCAGCAGTGGATGGAGATGCCTCTTGCAGCCCCAAATAAGATCTATAACCTAGCAGAGGGGAGAGATTAATGACATTCCTCATTCTCAACATTGCCTCCTGGCTAGCTCTAGATGGCTATATGTTGAAGGTGGTTCAATCCCATTGGAGGCATGTCACTATCTCCATGCAGTATGTAGGGAGACTAGGTATCTAACTCAAGGGTTCTGGATTCTGCAAAAGCCAGCAGCCAGGCCCCTGTAAGTTAGACACAGCAGTGCCTAAGTTTAGGTGCCTGAGTCATTTTTTGGATGTAGTCCAAACTGCCTAAGTCACTTTTGAAAATTATGTCCATTGTGCATTTGTAATTTTTATACAAGGGTCAAATTTCATGAAAGGGAACCTTTTCTGGCCAGCTGAATAGTTTTGCGATTGACTTGAATGAATGGATTTTTTCTCTTTTAGCTAAACAGGTGTGAAGTCTATAAAGTGTTTGGGAAACAGCTGGTAAAACACATGGGCCAAATGCAGATACTGTTGTAGGTTTCTTCTGAGGAAACTAGCCAGTCAGCACAGCTTGTACTTGCTTGCTGTCTCCAGGAATGTGCCGGTAAGCTCAGTGAGGTCTGCAGTAAGTGAGAGCACAGTTACACATCATCCTCTGCTAAAGGGCTTCCTGCCAAATTGCAGAGGAGACAGGAACCCTTTTGTGTAAGCACACAAAACCAGGCAAGGCACTTTCTCATTCACTATAGCAACTGTCACTGTGGAAGTGATGACAGTGGGAACTAAACCACCACAAGTGAAACTGAATCAGCTTCTCTGGAAGGAGAGCAACATTCCTAGCATGCTTACAGGGCCTCAGGCCAGCAAGGAAAAAGCTCTTTTATCTAGATTTACTCCCTTTGGTAGGAATACTGCCACCACTACAGACCTAAGTCCTCTTCTTCTCCACACATTATTTTGGCAGCCCCACCATGAATCTTCTCCCCCGCCTCCTCAGAGCAAACCCACACCATTTCTAAAGGCTTCAGAGAAGAATGTTACCTGAAATTTACCTGAGCTGGGTCTTCCCCTGGTGGAGGGGCCATTTCTAAATGTGCAAATAAGATGGCAGCTTATACCCACTTTCAGAAACAGCCACACTGTCTGCTTGTCAGAGCATGGGAAAGTATGTGCCCCTCAGCTGTGAGACATGCAAGGGGAATAACTGAAAGTAAAGTGGAAAAACCTATAGTCAATAAAAGCAATGCCTTGAAAGGTGGCAGATCTTCTTTGACAATTTGCAGGATTAGCACCTTGAGGTTTGAGTGTTGATTGAAGAATGGGTCCAAGCTATGTGTGTGCATGCGCACATGCACATGTGTATGCACCTCCACCCATCCATTCATTTAGAGAATAATTTTATTTCATCTAGTGGACAACCAAAGTGCAGTTTGAGATTAACTCTGTGTTACCTAGGGTAGGAGCCATTCTATTACCCCCTCTGGATACATAAGTGCTCCCATTATAGCAATAGGGAGATCTCTGCATATCTCCAGAGGATGATCCTATCCCTATAATGGTGGTACTTAAGTCCCCAGAGGGGTTAATGGAATTGCTCCTATGATTTAGTCAAGTATCTCAGAAATGATTTCAAGCTGCATTTTGGTTGTTCACTAGGTAAAATAGGATTCTGACCTTAGATCTTAAATTAAGCTTTATACATTTATATGGCCTAACCCAAACTCCATGGGTCAGATTTTTGAAGGTATTTACATGCTTACAGATGCATGCAGGCACATTTGAACCCCCAACCCTCCCTGGGCACCTGTTGGCATCTCTGTGTTTATAAATGCCTTTAAAACCTGGTTATGAGTACTCTGAGAGTTACTTAAACAAAAAACAAGTTCAGAAAAAAATATGGAACTGCTCAGTGTCAAAACCAGCACATTTGAGAGGCAATTAACTTAGGGCATGTCTACACATGATGCTACATTGCCATAGTGATAACCATGTGCCGTGCGTATGGCGCAGTATGGGCAGTTACTGCACTGTGCTTTAGTACTTCCATCAGTACTTCCAAAAGGAAGTTCTAAAGCATGATGCAGTAGCAACGTTGCTGTAGGGCAATGTGTAGACACACCTTTAAGCCTTTAAAATTACTTTCACAGCATAGTCTTGGCCTGATTCTCATTTACACTAAATTCTAATTTACAATGGCACTATTCTGGGAGCATGGAGGGGGGAGTTTAAAGTGGGTCTGATTGCAGTTAAACCCATAGAAAGCTATCTTTACTCTGGAATTAAACTAAAAATAAGACATTGCCCAAATATAAGCTTCATTAGAGTAGCTTGAAGGAATCAATCTCTTTATCACCATTTGTTGTGAGTAAGCAGGTGAAGGCACAATGGGCCCAGCCTTATTTGTATTTTGGTTTTGGTTAAAATTCATTTCAAGTGTAGGGGTAGTGAAACATAACAAGCCTCTTCAGGATATAAATGTCCTCTGGTGAGGTATATTTAAACTAATTTGACCTCCAATCTTATGAGGCCAAAGAACAAATTATTGATACAGGTATGGAAAAAAGATTTCTACCTTTTTGCAAGAGCTCTAAATCCCAGAGGAATGGGCCAACTATATTGTTCCTGATTCCCAACTGAAAGATCCAGCTTCTTGAAGAAGGTGATGTAGAGCACCAGAGAGCTCAGGTGCTCTTCTCTTCCACTCATCTAGATGTCTTCTCTATGGAGCCATTACTGGTGGGAAATCAACACTGCTCAGCTGCATGAAGCAAATCTGATCTGTTCTTCTCTGTGGCCCCAACCAAACCCGCAAAGCAGATCTTTCATAATGGCTACACAGACAAGTGTCAGTTGTAACCAGGCAGGCAAAGGATGCCTGGTCTCACAGAGATGACTGCAGTGGCTTTACAGGCCTTTGACTCATTCATAGTTGAGGTTAGGTGAGTCCTTGACTACACTTTAAGGTAGGACCAGGCTGGCAATTGCAAGAGAAGGAACAAGGATCTTGAAACAGCCACCCCTGAATGAATTGTCTTTGTGAATTTGATTCACACTATTAGGGGGTTGGGGACTGGAAGCTGCTAGCACTGAACATTGGTTGAAACTGAGAGGAAAGGAATTAGACTCTTGTGGGTTTTCTTAATTGTAGAGAGAATCTTAAACTCCCCATACTCTCTTATACTTGTTTCCTTTTCCTCCAGTCCAGTTCTTTTGTGCAAACAAATGAGAACCTGGCCCTGTTGCTGCTGGTAGAAGGGCGACGCCTTTATTTTTATTTTCTTGTAAAATATACCATGAAAAGATATTCAGGATATAATATAATATCTGGGATGTAGACACCTGTCCACTGTACATCCATTCATTTATGCCCTTTTCCCTGTAACTCTCTTGAAAAGTATCCATGAGAAAATATTCAGCCCTTCTGACTGTCAGTCAGTGAAAGCCAGTATATAGCCATAGTTATAAGTGATGAATTTGTCTAAGAACCAAACAATAATCAGAACAAAGTTTAACCAGAGCTTATTATATAAACCTTATAGTTTCCTCTTCCTTTCATACTATTTCCTACTTTCACCTCTTGCCTACCATCTATGGCAGAACATAACTATCACTGAATATCACTGAATAGAATTGTCCTTAGCTGCTTAGAAGTCCAACATCTTTAAATTCTCTGCTTAATGAACTATAACTACTTTTTACTTTAATCATTATTATTTTATAACTGAATGTAGAGATAGCTGACAGCATCCTGTTGCCTGTCGAGGGCAACTGTTCCCACTAGAAAAGTCCCTGCTACACATGCCTGTCAATGCTTACCAGGCTTGATGCTTGCAGAATATACTTAACGACCTACCCCTAGCAGATAGATAATAGGAGATTTAATTGGGTTATAGTGGTTCTGGAAGCTATCTAATCTGCATAGCACAGGAGGTAGAGAAACTCACATGAACATAGCTATTAATTAGTGTATTAGCAATAGCTTTTAAATTGCTGATAATTCCCTCTGCATGTTCCCAGGCTTCTACCTAGCAGTCTGGTGTTTAAATGTTTTTGCTCAGGTTTAATTCCAAATGATGTTCCTTAAAGTTTGAATAGAATGATTGGAGCAAGAGTGCTAGGAGACCAGTGTCCTCAACTCACTTAACCTTCTCTGGGACTTGGGTCTTAATTTTTCTGTGCTTCATTTTCTCCTTTACTGGCTTATCTGGAGGTTACTTCTGAAGCTGCGGTCAGCAGGAGCATCCAACTTGGACTTCCCCTTTTTATAAAGAGAAGGACAGCTCTATGAGGGCTCTGAAACTCATCCCCTCCCTGGATTTGAAACAGGTCAAATAAGGTAATTTCTAGATACACTGAAAAAGACATCTGTTAGAAAGTATATATGATGATGAAAACCCTGAGAAGATGAACGGGGTTTATTATGATGGAGGGGTTAGGTAGTTGATAACATTATTTCCTTTGGAAATGATGATGTCAATGCTTCTGAGATGTAATTTAATTATGTTTATAACCTAATTATGATATGGCACCTTGAACCTTGAATAGCTATCTTCATTTTATAGCTAAGTCAAATATTATTAAATCCAGGAAATATTTTTTGCATAAGAATTTTCCTGGGGAAAAAATGTCATTTTCCTGAAACCGATATAATTTTTTGCAAGAAAATGAAACTTTTTAATTTTTCTGCTCAGGAGAATTTAAATAGACATGTTTTTGTGTTTTTTTAATGCCATATTATCAAGTTCCTTGATCGAAATCATGATCTAAAATGTCACACTTCCTTGTTTTAACTATTCTGATTCAAATCTCTCTTGGAATTTTTCACTTGACAAACTGGTGATTTTCTGTTGCAATTCTGAATGGAAACTGACTTCAAATGTTATTGCTCCCTTCCCCACAACTCTCTGCCAAGGATCATTTTCCATTAGAACGTTTTCCAAATGTTTCCAGTTGATATTATTATAATATAAAATTTAAGTTTTATAATAAGAAAAAATATTTCCTTGACTTTTTAATGTAATTATTTCTGTAATTTGGAGGGCTTATTTACAGTCCCTTTATGTCTTGTACACACAGAGTAAGGCTGTAGTACTTCACTGTGGAGGGTTCAATAGTGATTCATCAAGTCCTTGTGTTGACCAGGAGATTTTTTCCCTTGTGAAGAAGTTCAAGGGCATGAAAGCAGCCTGCTGGTAGCCTCCCCTTGATAGGAAAGTGTAGAGAGTGGCATGAGGCAGAAGATCTGTTCCTAAGTGTCTCCCTGAACTATGTTGATTTTAGTCTCCTCTATGTGAAGCAGTGCTCTGAGGAAGGTGAAGGTTAGCAAGAAGGTCAACAATCCAAGGAGACAATGTCACCTGTGGCCTTCTAACCAGCAATATCAATGGCACACAATGAATCCCCAAATTCAAAAGCTCCCCTCAATCAAGATATTTTAGAAGATTTTTTTTTTAAATATTTCTGATGCCTTCCATTCTGATGGTTGTTTTTTGGGGGGGAAGCTTAGCTAGAGTGACTAGAATTAGACCAGTGAATGGAACTCACCATGTTGATGGATTTCCATCAACATAAACATCAGAATCTGGCTAAGAATGTGTTAATTATTTCAAATAGTCATCGATGTACTGTTAAAGAAATTGCATGCTGGTCCACATGCTTTAGCATTCTGTAATAAAGAAGGAAGTTTCAGCATTTGGGTGGAAGCTTCCAGCTGCATCTGAAATGAAAATTGCATCTGCAATTCTGTGTGTGTAACATAGTACAAAGCACATGGCTCAACCCAGCAGTGCCTGCACAGCACTGTCTGCATTCTCTCTCTGAACTGCACAGGGGGGCTTCCTGGTATTTTTTATAAGATCAATCAAAGCATTTTACAACTACTCCATGCAGTCAGTGCATATTTTAAGGACTAGGAAAAGGGGATTGAGAGGTGTTATTCCTTTGCTGCACTGAAAATATGACGTGAAGGGTAAAGGCATTCTGATTACCCTGCATCACCATGTAACTGATACATTTCCTTAATACAAAAGTAGACTAATTGAATAACATCTCTCTTGTTTGGAGCATAAATATGATACATGAGGGTTTCATTGTACTAGATATTATATAAACATAGCAATAAAACATCCCCACCCCAAAAATTTGCAAAGGCGGCAATGGTTTGAAAAAAGGAAACACAGGTCCAGAGATGAAACAATTTACCCAAATTCACATACAGAAGATTGGAGGAAGAACTGTGTCACTTCACTCCCAATGGGCCATGCTGCTGGTACTTTCTTACACTGACATCAGATTTGAAGGGAGGTTTTATATCAGTCATGTCATACTCATTTGGCCCTGAGGGCTGGATCTAGACAGCAGGGCTCATTATGGGCTGGCAGGATTACTCCCCATGGCTGCTGAGGCTACTGTATTAGTTTGACGCTGAAACCTACCCTCCCCCCATTTTTCCTCTGCCACCATAATACTCCAATGACTCTTAAAAGTGCTACGTTCTCAAATATAGGTGACTGAGTTGTGCACAAAAATCTGCAATTTTTTACATTCAAGAGAGGTAAATGTATGCAGAAAATAGGCAGATTACACTTCAAATGAATCTCAAAAAGCTGTTTATATAAGGAATGGAGAGGTGATAGCATTGACCATCTACTGGTATGTGAAACAGTCAAAAGCATGGCTGAAGTAGATTACATTAGATGAGTGGAGAACACATAGAATTTACAGGGAAATAAGCCTCATTCCCTGAAAACTACCCATAGAGAAAGAAAAGCAAGCTGATGACAGTGTCTTCCTAGTCAAGGTTTCATGTACAAGTTAAGAAGCACCTCCAAGCTCTGTTCTACTTTAAGACTAGTTTTTTCTCTCTGGGCTCATGTACACATGCACTTTACTATGGGGTAAACTAATTAGCTCTAGTATTAGGGCTCAGTAAACTAATCAATTCCACCATACTGACGGGGACAGTAGTATCTTATGGAGGAGCCATTAAGTGTGATCAAACATAAGTGTAGATGAGGTCTATGGGTGTAAATTTTGCCCAGTCACCCAGCCAGCTGGGGGCCAGACTCCTATCTGACTCTTGTACCCCAACCAGCCCCTCCACTCCTCGACACTGCCACCAGAGCCCAGAGCTGACCCCCAGTGTCCCTTGCCAGCCTGGGGTTGCTCTGCCTCAGCGCAAAGTGCAGCTATCTTAGGCACCCATGTAGATGTTTCATCAGTGAGTAGTTGACTCAGGCTAAAACTTCTCTGGAGTTTATTGGTTCACCTTAATTTCATAAATAGATGCTCACCCTTTCAGAAAGAAGTGATTTAGAAAGAATGTTCCATGTCTACTCATCCTGGTGAAGTCATTTTCTTAGTCTTTCTCCTGAAGGGAGAAAGGACTGTGTCAACTTTCTAGCTTATGTGGGATCTTCATCTCCAGTAGCACAGCTAAGAGGACTGATGCCCTAGTTGCTGAGTTGCAAGGTTGGGAGGAACAGAAAAATAGCAGCTTTTGCACTGCCACCCCATCACCACCACCAGCAGTACAGCCACTGATGCTGCCCCATGCACTGCCGGCTGCCTGGGAGCAGAAGTGCTCTTTTTTTACTCGGTTAGATAAGAAACCACATGTGAGAAATTGCTGGAAATGTTGCATTTCTCTGGGAAAAAGGGTTACTGTGAAGAAGGGGAGGCAATCTTAGGAAGGTAGGCCATCAGCCAGGATTCCTACCATGCTGTGGAGCCTGAAAATGGTATTCCAAGTCCAGGAGGACTCCCAGTCCTCCTGTTTCTTGAGAGAAAGAAAGTTTTCAACAAATATTTTTTTCCCCAACAGAAAAAAGAAATTCATTGACGCAAAACATCTCTCAGAAGAATATTGCTTTTAATGCATTTTCCATGCATGGAATATAGGCAGGCATTAAAACGGTCAAAAACCTGCCTGGTTTCCTGTCTGTTCTGGAGGAACCTGTCAGAATAGCTATGAGAACAGCCCAGCCATTGGCTTCACAGCTATGAAGACAGCAGTTTCTAGGGGTCCCTGATTCCCACAGACCTGGACAACTCTGGTCTGATTAGGATTTTGAGTGTTTAAAGAGTTCATGAGCAGTCCCACCGTGCAAAATGCACTGAGGACTCTAGGAGTGGCACACCAGGGGCCATATCTATTAGGGCTGTGAGAAACAGGACCATTCTGTTTCGACCAGCATTTCAAAGTTTTGACAGAAGTGTTCTGTTTTGAATTTTGTTTCGATTCAAAACAGCTGTTCCGTTCTGTTGAAAACAGTTTCGCCATTTCGACGCTGTTTCGCTGTTTCGCTCAGGGGTTATAATGGGGAAACACAAAACATCCTACAACTTTGTCACTTCTGGCCTGATTTGGATTAAACTTGCAGGGATGCTAGACCCTTCTGAGGGCATGAATCCTGCCAAGTTTCAAGGAGATAGGTTACAGAGTTTGGGGGAAACTTCACCTCAAGCTGTGGACAAGCAAAACTCATGATATGGGTGCTTGTGCAACTGACTGTGTCTGTCTGACCCATGGCACGAGTTCAGCAGCTAGGGGTGCAGGGCCCCAGAGCCCTCCTGTGCCCATCTCCTTAACAGCTGGCAGGCTTCATGGCCACAGCAGGGCCTAGCAGGCCTGCAGTTTTCACCCCACTCTGCCCCAAGACAGACAGTCATTTGCACAGGCACCCATGTCAGGAGTTTTGCTTGTCCGCAGCTTGAGGTACAGTTTTCCTCAAAGCCCTGCACCCATATCCTTGAAACTTAGCAGGCTTTGTGACCTCAGCAGGGGCTAGCACGCCTGCAGTTTTGACCCTGCTGTGCCTTAACACATACATGTGACATGAGTTTTGCTTTCAAGACTTTGGGGTGCAGTTTCCCTGAACCCCCTGCACCTATCTCCTTGAAGCTTGGCAGGATTCATGCCCTCAGAAGGGGCTACTATTCCTGCAAGTTTCATCAAAATCAGGCTAGAAATGATAACGTTATAGGCTGTTTTGAGCTTCCCCATTATAACCTATGGGTGAAACGTTGAAACAGCATTGAAATGACAAAACATTTCGACTTGCCTCATTTTGTTTCGAGGCTGTTTCAACCATATCTGTTTCATTTCAATTTTGCTGTTTTGATCTCGAAATGAGTTGAAACAGCATTGAAACAAAACTGGTGGCAACATTTCACACAGCCCTAATATCTACCCTGGAACCATGATCCCTGGCAGCCCGAGTAGCTGGTGGCTGAATCTGACTGAATTCTTCCCTGTTTATCAGCTGCCCACCCTAAAGCTTAAGTCTCTGCTCTCCAGTTCAGTTAGGTTGTGATTCAAGCCCAGGCCTTATTCAGCCACTTGGTTAGCTCTAGCTTCTTATTTTAACGTTGGTCTTAGTAAATGGTCTTTGCTGCACAGCAACTTGCAAGCAGCTCCTGATCTGTGTACACATCCTGGTCACCCGCTCATATCTTGAATCCTGGTTTCCAACCCTTGTTTCTTGATTCCCTGGTTCTTAATTCCAGCCTTCTGAACTTGGATTGTCTCCTGGCTTTTTGATCTCTGGTTCCTAGTGTCTTGGCTATAGACCTTAAGCACCTGTGTCTGGAAACACGTCTTACCCTTGCCCCAGGATTTGGCATCTCTGACTACTGACTGATAACCTCTTACCCTACCAGGGCCTGGTTCTCGAGGATGACCTGCACTAACCTTCTCTGACACCCACTCTTTAATGGGAAGCTATAAAACTGATTCAAACCAAGTCCCATTTCAGTCAGTAGCAGTTGATTCCAAGGAGGGTACTTTGTTTTGGAAACACTAAATTGTGTTTTTCAGAGACTGTTGAAAAAATGTTTGACTAAGATAAATACCAGATGTTGTCATTCTAGCTCTCTTGAGAATGCACCAAGCAGAGAAAATGCCATTACATCAAGAGAGGGAACTGTGTAGGCTGAGCCCTCTTTCCATGCATGGATCCTCACCTCCCATCTGGAAATAACTCGGGGCCAGCACGTCTGCCAGAGCATGGCATGTGAGGCCATTTTGACCGGCATGCCACAGCTGGCTGGCTCTGGGCAGCTGCCACTGGCTATAGAGCCCAGGCTGCTCGCAGCAGGTGGTGGAGAGGCTGCAAGCCCTGCTGCAAGCAGTCCAGGCTTCATGGCAGGGAGCAGCTGTCCAGAGCCAAGGCCAGACGTGGCAGGCAGCCAGGAGGCTGCAACTGGTAAACCGGAATCCAGAGTCCCGGTCTGGTTCCGTAGCAGCAGTGGCATGCATGCCTTGGGGTGCATGGCAAAGAAAGGGCCAATGACAGTACAACTCTGCCCCTTCCCCACCGTGCTCCCCAAGGTGTGCATGCATCCACCACTGCCACTGAGCCGGGCTGGGGATCTGTACCCTGGTGCAGCTGTTTGCAGCCTTCCTGCTACCTGCTGCGAGCAGCCCGGGCACTGTGGCAGTGGCAGCTGCACACATGCCTCATGGCACATGGCAGGGAAGGGGTGAGACCTGCACTGCCACAGTAAGAATTGGTTCCCTCACAGTTCCCCTTCTGTTCACCCCTGGCACACCAACACCTTCCAAGTACACATTGAGGGGGTTTTTGGCACTCAGTCAAAAAATATAGCTGACCCCTGGTCTAGGCTGGTCTAGGGCATAATTTGATCTAATGATACCAATAGAATGCTTCCAGAGTTAGCACTTAATACATAGTAAAAATGTTACTGGTTTAGAGGTCGGTCTTTGCCATATCAATCCCAGAAAAGATTCCAATATTTTTCTCACTTTAAAAGTAAACATCTGCTCTGTTCCTTACAAATCTGCTTTATCACTCTGTGCAAGTCCTGTGTGATGATCCCCCTTCACAGCATTTATTTACTGCTACAGGGCTAGTGAGCAAATACTGGGAGTCAGGGTGTGGGATGGAAACCTGCATGCCAAATCAGCACAGTTGTAAATCCTCTGCAGTTGCTCTATGCTCCATGTTGACTTGGGGTAAGTTCCATGCGGGTTGAAAAGAGCAACATCCAGATGAAATGAAAATAACAAAATTCGGTGGCGAGTTAATTTCTAGCTTTCCTGCCAGAGCTGCTGACTGCAGACCACAAAGGTCCCTGTACGTTAAAGAGCAGAGCAGAGTCTTGTGTGTGTTAAAGAGCAGAACACAGACACGCTGAATCCAGTTGGGGGAAAGGGAACTCTGCTAACTGGTTAGGTTTACTCCATTGTCTGGCCAACCACTGACAGTATAATTAGTGGAAGAACAGTCTGTAGAATAGATGCATAGAGACGACCTGTTTAGAGTCTAACTTCTGTTCATCACCTTTGGTTTTTTTTAAACTATTTTTACTCATGGTTGAGGTTCTGATTTTTGCTTCCGACCACAGAAGTGATACTGGGTGTGGCAGAGATGTTTTATCCGGAACAATCCCAGCTAGATTTTTATTTGTCTACCAAGTTCTGATGCACTTGTGATCCCTCTGTACCAGGTTTATCCATAGATACAGCAGTTTTGTGATACATTCAAACTGTATTACATGTCAAAGACCCACAGCAGATTTCTTGTAAAATATTTTTTGAAATTCCGATTTGTGATATTGTACTGGGGCTTGATTCATCTTCCATTACAGTCAATGAAAAGACCTTAATCTTATCCAACACTTATCAATAGAACATGGATCCGAGTCTTAATGAACAGCATACCCAGTGCCATTATCTCAAACAATAATATTATTGCAACATCAGAAATATTAGAGGTCCTAGTACCAGTGCCAATATATGCTTAAAATCTTCAATAACCAGACTAAAGGGAATTTTATTCAGTTATCTAAATACAGTTGACCAAACTCTCTCTTTTGATCTGTGCACAAGGTTCTTACAATCTTTAATTGGAACTACATAGGTGAATTCAACTGCTAATTCCATCCCTGCCATATCTAACCAGCTCCAGCCCAATGTGAACTTCTACCATTCTCCATGTTTATGTCACTTACCTAATTTGTTACAATAGATATGAAATAGATTAAAAGCTGAAACAGAGATGACCACAATATCATTGTCAATAGAGAATCATGAATTACACTATTTTTTGTTGTGTGCTTTAAGGTGAGTTCTTGACTCAATATATTTCTTCCAGTATCTGGAAAAATGTGAGATTATGGCTAGTAAAGCTTGCAGATGATTCCAAAGGGGCTAGGACAGATTACTTTCTAAAGAACAATCTGGATTTCTAATACGATGGGTAGAATTACCATGCTTCTTAATATAGCTAAATAAAAGGTTAATACATGTATGTATAAAGAATGTGGACCATTATTACAGCCTGGGGAATAGCAACTTTGGAGGCTGCTCTATAAAGTACTTAAGGGTCATGATACTGAATGTAAACATTGGGTGCAGTGCTATAACTAAGGCCACCATAATCCTTTGTCTACAAGAATGATTTGTGCCCTGTAATACCTGCCTGACAGAAAACATAGAAAAATAAAACGAATGGACTTCAGAAATGCAGACTATAACATGTTCAAAGGACTTGAGGCAGGATCCCATGAGAGGCAAGTCTAAGAGAAAAAGACTTTATAAGAGCTGGTTGTTTCTTAAAGAGACTATATTAAGGGCTCAGGAGAATGCTACCCTGATGTGAAGAAAGGATAGAAAGTGCACCCAGAGACCTGGTTGACTAAAGCATAAGTTCTTAATGACCTGAAACATAAAAAGCAATCATAAATAAGCAAAAACTATGACATGCTCCTAAGCATGAGTATAAAAGTACAGTGTGGGCATATAGGGACAAAAACACAATACATATAGCTGCCAATAACTGGCAACAGAAATCATTCAATAAATGTGTTAACAGTAAAATGAAAATGAAGGAAAGTGTAGGTCCTTTACTAAATGAGCAGGGGAAGTGGGCAATTGATAATACAGAGTAAGCTGAAGTGTTTAATGACAATTTTTACTTCCATCTTCAGCATAGCAAGTCAACTATCAGATGACAAGCACAGTTAAGAGGAAGAATATGGAGGTAGGTACTCATCCCAGACTAGGGAACCAGTAGGTTAGAGATGAATCAGATTGGATTTTTCTAGATCATCAGAGCTTGATGAGGTTCATCACAGAGTACTTGAGGAAATGGCTAAAGTAATTGCAGAGCCACTGGCTATTTCCTTTAAGAACTCAAGGAAAGCTGGTGAGATCCTAAAGACTGAAAAAGGGCAACTATAATGTTCATCTTTTCCTTCTTCTAGGAAACAAGAAGGACCTAGAGAAATACAGATCAGTCAGCCTAATTTAAGAATAACTGGCTAGGCCCAATGCTGCAGAAAATGGGTTCTATAGTGGGTCACAGCTAAATATGAAACACCAGTGTTATATTGTTGCAAAAAGGCTAATACATACCATGGTGTATTATATGAATATGCATGTCTTAGGTAGTGATTCTTCCACTCTTACTGGGGAGGCCTCAGATGGCAGACTGTGTCCAGTATTGAGCACTGCAGGTTGAGAAAGACATGAACAAATTGGAAAGTGTCCAGAGGTGGAAAATAAAAATGATTAGAAGTCTAGAATATGTAACATGGGAGGAATGGCTGGGAAAACTGGGATTATTTAGTCTAGAGAAGAGAAGACAAAAGGGGGATTTCATAACAGTCTTCAAATAGAAGGGTTCTTATAAAGCGGATGATCATTAATTATTTTCTTCATCCACTGGAAATAAAATGAAAAGTAATGGCTTTGAATTGAAACAAAGGAGATTTTAGTCAGCTATTAAGAAGAATTTTCTAACTGGAAAAGATTACTTGGAAACAATGTGGGATCTCCATTGTAGGGAACTTTTAAGTGCAGTTTATAGACAAACATTTGTCTGAAATTGTTTAGACTAGAATGATTCTTCCTCAAGCAAGAAATTGGATTAGCTGGCCTCCAGATGTTCCTTCCTAGCCCCATTTTTCTACAATTCTGTACTTAAGGATCTTAACCTATATATTTTATAGAAGACAGTTCTCAGAGATGAGTTGACTAATGTTTATAGTTACCTACACTTCCTGGAGGCGTAAAGATTTAGTCTCTT
>NW_005841913.1:2571682-2574264 GCF_000455745.1 Alligator sinensis
TAACATTTTTCACCTTGATAACTAGCTGAAACAGCTGAGTTCTAACCAACTTATTACTAACTTGCCTGATCAGGTTTCTACCACTTTAAAGGCAGCATAAATAGATTACTTTGGTTCTATAAATAGAGTGACCGTATTATTTTGAAGGAAATCTGCAATATGGTAAGGATATCTGGGATGGGGGATGCCACACACACACACCCTGACGCTCTCCCTCCCCCCACTCCCCCACACACATTCACGTGTGCATGCACACACACACACCCGACCCTGCAACTCCCTGGACCATTGATGGGAGAGTGGGGCGAGACAGTGCAGAGGCCTATGGCCAGGCTCCATCCCCTATACACAGAGGCTGAACCTGGCTGGGAGTGGCCCCTGTTTGGCACCCCCGGGCTCCACCAGCCTGTGCCTGTGCCTGTGCCTGTGCCTGTGCTGTGGTGCCCCCCGGGCTCTACATAGCACCTCCCCTCTGCTGCCGGAAGCCACTTGGGGCCACCTCGCAAAGCCCTGGCCTTGGCAGCAGACACAGCCACTGAGCGCAAGGCTGTTGGTAGCAAGCATCCATCCCAGCTTGCTCCGCATAGGTGCCCGAGCCCCAACCCCAGCCCCCTCTCCTGACATGTCCTGCCCTGGCAGATCCCCACCCCAGGTAGGAGGAGTGGTGCTCACTACAGCCTGCTCTCCCAGCCTCCAGCTGCCGCTCAGGAGTAAATGGGCTGGGCACGTACAGGAGGCGTAGTGCCACTAATTCGGGACTTCTGCTTCAATTTTAGCCAGCTGGCTGGGACACTGGAATGACTTACGAAATCTGGGACTGTCCTGACCAAACTGGGACATATAGTCACCCTATCCATAAAGCTCCCTTAGACTGGAAGCAGCTCTTCACCTTGTTTCCCATTTCAGTTTCGTTTCTGCTTAGCTTTGTTTAGTCTAATCCCTTGTTTCTGTCTACCTCATTTCTGTCTCTGGCTCGTAGACTGTCATTCTGTCTACTGACTTTACATAAAGGCCCTAAATCACGGTCACATTCCACTCATGCGACTATCTATGGCACAGTCCTAACTGGAGAGCTCTTTAATCCTGCAGAAAGTGTGTCATCCACTGGAAATAAGGTGCCAACTATTAAGGTAACTTGAAGGACTTGCTTACAGAGATGACAGTCTCCAAAATCTGAAATCTTCAAATCAACAATGCATATATTTTAGGAAGATAACTTCTGCTTTGGGCTTAGGAGATAGGCTACAGGTAGAAATTACTGGATGAGGTTCTTTATCCTGTGCCATGGAGGTGATCTGATTAAATGATCACCATGATTCTGTGTGCCTTTAAAATATATCTGAATGTATCAAGGATATGACTCAAACAATTCTGCATCAACTGTTGTGACTAACATTATGTTCTGCTGTGAACAAGAGTCATCAAAATAAAGGGCAATATCTTATTGCTTGCAAACCTCCCTTGTATTGCAGGGGCCGCAGTTGTTACCTTCACTACTATGTTTCTGTGGCAGTCCCCATTCCTGCCTGCTCAGATAGATCTTGAGAAGCTCAGAAGAGCATCAAAGATACATGCATATCAGCATGCTGCTTTTTCACTCGCTTGCCCAATCAGCTCAAATACTACCTAATTGAAACCAAAATGGAATGTGTAAAATGGCTCGTGGAATTCCTTAGGTTGGGACTCAAACCACAATTCAGCACCACATGTTAAATCAGAAGGCCTATTTTTCTTCTTGCAATTTAATTTAAAAAGAAAGCCACAGTAACACACCTACAAGAAAAAAGTTTGAAGGGCAACCAAAAATGATATTCAGAAGAATCCAGAAAGGCACCCAAGAAAAGGTCCATTTCCCAGAAATCATGTTTAAATGAAAAGGTTTTCATCAGGTTGAAGTATGGTTAAACCTCTACCAATTATATTTAAGTATAATGAAAAATAAATACAGCTGAACTATTAAGATAGCTGGAATAGTTAAAAGTCTGTCAGCACTTCCATTATAAATGTAGTTTGTTCAGGGGATTATAAGTGCTGTAAAAATGTGGTCCAGGCTGAAACTTGGCAGACAAAGGTTGTCGTTTTAGAGCTTTTTTTTTTTTAAGAGTGAAAAAGGGATTGGCCACTTTTAAACTCTTGGATTGGTAGTCATTGGAATTTTCCAACGTTGCTTATTGGTGATCCTATAATTCCAAATACAGTGATGTTAAAAATAAAATGATGTAAGTTATTATTAGTCCATGATGTGCACGAACCATATGCTGCTTTGGAGATTTGTACAGGGGTTTATTTTTAAAAGTTCAATCAGTTCAAATACAGGTCAGCAGACTAACAGAGTTTGCTAAACTTGTAGGGTGGGATTTTTCAAAAATGTTCAGCTTTGGCCTTGCTCTGGTCCCAGGGGCTGTAGCTCCGACATCAAGAGGCAGTAGTGCTGACCTCTTATGAAAATCCCACCCATCATTTTCTGCAATATAACTTTTCCACTTTCCAATTTCTTTTTCTGAGCCCTGTTTTTTCAGACAGATTGTTTCATCACAAGACCTAGTCACGAGACAGCACAGAGATAAAACTCCCTTCCTGCT
>NW_005841913.1:2574274-2588768 GCF_000455745.1 Alligator sinensis
CCTGCTGAATTCTGTGGAAAACAAAACCTCTGACCTGTCCGGATTATTAAATGCCTTATTCTCACCCCTTTCCAGGAACCATTCAGGCAGATTTGATTAGAAGTATGGGCATGGGAATAGCTTTGTTTCTTCATGTGAGCAAATTAAAGGAAACAAGAGTCTCATTAGACAACATATTTTTATTTATGCTTATTAGAAGTCTGTGAAACTCTCCCCTTGTCCTTCATGAGACTTCATAACGTATTTTTCCATGGGAAAAACCAGGATAGTCTAAAACTCAAGCAGAAGGGGAGTAGATCTCTTAGGCATGCTCCCTATAAGCCCATGAAGTGGTTGAGGCTGTTATCTGGGAACATGACCTGGTTGGAGGAAGTTGAGGACATTTTCTTATCAACTCCTATAATCAAGCAGTGGTGCAAAAAGTCCTTTTGGACTTTAGTGCAGCATTGTCTGCTGTGTGTGTGCACACACACACAGATCTGGCTAGGTATTGGACAGGGTGCAAGTACCAGTAATTGCAGAGTGAGAAAGATAACTGAAGAGCTTGCTTTCCTACATAGTGATTAAACAATTATATACCAAGGATAAATTTCTGTTCCACCATCCAGTTGTTTCTGGTATAGTATACTTGAGTGAGGAATATAATACAAAAGAAACTGTCAGGAAGGAGCTCTTCTGCTATTTAATTTTAATTTTAGACATGAGTGGGAATATTTAAAAACAAAACAAAATGAAACAGTTTTCTGTCTGAAAATGCCAATTCATTGAAAAGCAACATTTAAAGTTTTTCTTCAGGTTTGATTAAACCTTCCTTAGATCTAGGATGATATTTAGGGATATACTTTCCACCCCAGCATAGCCAGTAGATGAGCAATTAAGCTATTCTGCTGTGACATAGTTGACTTCATTTCAAATCCTGGTCTAAATCTTCCAGAGCAAACAGCTGGTCTGTGGGGCCAGGAAAAGAAGTTACACATAAACCAGTTTAAGTGATCAGAAACTGGCTTAAACCTGTAACAGAACATATGTTCAATGCACATAAACTAGTTCAAAATGGCTGAAACTGGTTTAAGATAAACCTGGCTGAATGTAGTTTCAGACTTAATTGATTTGGATCAAACTGGTTTATGGAACTTCTGTCCCAGACCCCTTCCTGGTTTAAATTAAATCAGAGTCCCCCAGCATCCCAGCATGCTTTTCAGCTGTGGGCTGGGCGATGCTGTCTTCTACACAGAGCAAGGCTGACCCTGCCTCTTTGCTCCCTAGCTGGAGCAGGGGCTGGGGCATGGTCAGAAGCCAGCTGGAATGGGCCCCTAAGGCAAAGTAGCAGGGAGAGGTTTTATTCCTCCTCCCTCCCTTCTCCCCCTGGGGGACTGCAGCCCCTGTTAGGATCCCCTCCCACTCCAGTGGCAGGGGCAGGGGCAGGGGCATGGCCACACTCTAACCAGCATGGCCCTGCCATCTATTGCCCCTGCTCGGGGATGAGGTGGGGGCTGCGGCTGTGGCTGCTCGGGCTGGCTCAGAGGCACTGGAAGACCTGGAGCTCAGCAGCTGCCTGCAGTGGAGCCTCATGTGCCCTCAGCTGCCACTGCTGCCATGCTCCCTGCACTATGCAGGATGTGCAGTGGTGGTGGCGGCTGTGGCTATGGGCACACAAGCCCCCTCAGCGGGCAGCTGCCAGTATCCGGGCCCACCAGTTCCTCCAGGCCAGCCCAGGCAGCTGTAGGCACATCCTGCATGGCCAGTCCAGTTGCCAAGGTGCCTGTCCACAACTGCAGCATCATTGCCTCTGCATTGCTGCCTGGCCAGCCTTTGCCTGTGCATGCCAGGCCAGGCTGTCATGGAGCCACAGCTGCCTGGGAAGGGCCCTGCCCTGTGGCCCAGCTTGGGCTGGCCCTGCTATCTATCCACCTCCCCCAGGGCAGAGTTGGGCTGGCTGCAGGAGCTGAGGGCAGGCTTGGAGGAGCTGGCCTGGGCCAGGCCACAGGGGCAGGGCATTTCCTAGCCAGCTGCGGTTCCATGACAGCCCAGCCCAGCCTGGCCACGAGCAGCTAGGAGCAATCTGGGTGCACAGCTCCTGCGACCTCAGCCCGAGCCACGGCCAGCTGAGAAAGGTCCCTCCTCCGTGGCCCAGACTGGGCCAGCCCCTCTGTGCCCACCCTCACCAGTGGTCGCAGGCTGGCCTGGCCCAGCCCCACAGCCCCAGGTGAGGTGGGCAGATGGCAGGGCCATGCCAGCCAGCTCTGGCCACACCCTCCATCATGCAAGTGGCCAGCAGGGCAGAAAGCCAGGCAGACCCCAGCTGGGGTCCCTGTGCCCATGCCCATGAGGGGAGACATGGGAGTTTAATCCCCTTCCCTGCCCGCCCCTTCACCTGAAGCTGCTGCCCGGGATGGCTCTGGCCATGCTCCCCACAATGTGAGTGGCCAGCGGGGTAGAAAAACAGGCTGACCCTGGTTTGGGTCCCTGTGCTGGTGGGACAGAGGGGAGACAGGGGAGTTTAATCCCCCTCCCTGCCCCCCTTTACCTGAGGGGCTGCCTGGGCTGGTGTCTGGCCATGCCCTCCTTCCCCAGGGACAAGCCTGGTAAGGGCTGCTTCCACCTTCTCCTTCCAGGCACAACCTGGCTGGAGTCCTTGCAGGCCTAGGTGGAAGTTTAAACCACTCCCCAATCATACTCAGAGACCTGCTGTGGCCTGGGCATCCCTCCTCCCCGCACCTCCCCCAGCTCAGCTTTCCTCCAGCCTTGCAGCTGCTGCCAAAGAGAAGGGACAGCTCACTGTAGTGCTCCCCCCCCCCACCCCAGCTTCTAGCCTGAGCCTCTGAAGGCATGTGGTTGCATTTCCAGAAACAAAAGTGAGTGTCTATTCATTTGTTTCTCTGTTCAATCTACGCAAGTTAGACTAACCTGCAAAGATTGAATCGATTCAAGCTTGGGCTTTTCGAATGTCTGTACTTAGCCTAGGTCACCTGAATCCTAGGTGAATACATAAAGCAATGGGCTATTGGCTATTTGTGAATATGGTGTAACTTGTAAACAGCTTTAGAAGACCATAGTATGATCTTGGTGTGGGACTATAAAGAGATGTCAAAATTTCAATATTTTTCACAAAATGAAATTCTTGCTAACAAGCCCTCATTCATTGTTATGTGTGATGGGCTATTATAGCAAGGTGAGTTAAGAACAAAGCTTGCGACCAGATTTTTCACTTTTGCTTTTAACAGAAGTACATGACTTGACGGCACTTTAAAAATAGGTACAGTACTTTAAATTAACCCTTGTTAAATGAGGTATTAAATTTGAAGCACTGTATTGTACAGCATTGTAGCAACCTACAGTGCTTTAAATAACGTATGTATGCTGATCAAATTTCTGACCAGTGAAGGCTGCAGAGTAGCTCCTGCCTCTGAGCCTGGGAAGTGCAGGGAGGCTCAGATGCCTCCCTCACCAAACACTGCACTTTTGTCATGTTTAAGAGCGCTGTAACTTTATAGCACTATAAAAATGCTCTAAATGACAGCACTGTAAAATATGGATGGAGAACTTTTGTACACACTCTATATGGGGGCTAAAGGGTTTTTACATCACTATCCTCACTATTTATAGCAGAAGGAAACAATTTGATATTCAAACAGGGACTTTCTTTATAGGGAGATCTTCAAACAACTGCATGTGACTGTATCACCTGACTGTATGGTAGACCATAACCTGATTATGAGCCAACAGTGTGCTTTTTGTTGCAAAAAAAGCCAACAACAACCTGGGTTGTTTTAACAGGAGTGTCACTTGCAAATTAAGGAAAGTTATTCTTCCACTCTATTTAGCAGTGGTGAGGCTTCCTTTGGAGTACTGTCTAGTTTTGAGAAGGACATGGACAGTTTGGAAATAGTTTCTGCACAGAACTACAAAAATTATCAGAGGCCTGGAAGACAAGAATTATGAAGAAAGGCTGAAAAAACAAGGGCTATTTAACCCAGAGAAGAGAAAACCGAGATGAGTATTTGATAACAGTCTTCAAATACCTGAAGGGTGTTTATACACAGGATGGATATGGGCTGTTCTCTGTGGCTGTAGGGGACAGAATTAGGAGCAACAGTGTCAAATTGCAGCAGGCAAAATTTAGGTTGGCGATTAGGAGGAACTTTCTGTCTATGAGGGTGGTCAGGCATTGGGACAGGCTACCTAGAGAAATTGTAGATTCTCTGTGTTGGAAAGTTTCAGAAGCAAGTTAGACAAACACTTGACTGGGATAGTTTAATTGGATATAATCCTGCCTTGAGCTCAGGCTGGACTAGATGACCTTGTGAGGCCCCTTATAGCCGACTTTCTTGTGATGCTATGGTTCTGCTAGTCTGTGCCCACCCTCCCTCTGCTCCCCCACTCCTCCCAATCCCATACAGCAACTCTTGGAACTACTGAAGCTCACAGATTTTGTAAACTTTACTACAAGTCTTAACTTTTCCTCTGAGGAAGTCCCCACAATGGAAAAGAAAGATTGGTTCATTCTGAACTTTAGTGAACCAGGCTTAGATGATCCCAACATTTGTTTAACAAATAAAACTGCAGTCTTTCCAAAGGTCTCTGTGAGCCTAATGGTCCATCAAGCTGGTGTGAGTATATGATACACCAGTTCCTATACCCAACGGCACCCAAGGGAGTGATTTAACTAACATCACAGCCTTGTGGGTCTCTAGCCTCAATGGCTCAATCACAGCTTGTGGTTCTCCAGCCTCAATGGCTAGGAACCATTTGTAGCTAGACTGATAGAAAGGGATTAGCCTTCAACACAAAACCAGAGCAGGATTTGTGTGAACTCATGCTTGTGGAGTTATAGGAAGACATTTTAATTACTCTGCCACCGCACCCTTTCCCCTAGTGGTGCAACTAGAGCAAGGCAACTATGACAGCCACCCCAGTCATCAACTAGGAGGAAGGCAGAAAAAAACGGTTGCTGCTGCAGGTGCACAATTGCGCTGATCCAGTGATAGCAACCAGAAGTTGCCACTGCCCCTTCAAGTGGAGTGCCCAGCCACGCAGTCACATCTTTGCTTTAAAATATGTTTCTGCCTCTACATGTGAACTCAAACAGCCGTAAGTTTTAAGAAAGGAAAGACAAATATGCTTGCAGTGCTGCTCATCCATCAAGTTAATGAAAAATAAACCAAGCCTATTTATTTTAATATATGTCACTCTGCTGGTTTGTCTCTGTGGTTTTAAGAGCTGTAGCAGAAGAACAGATGGAACATTTTGTTGTTGTAGCTCAGTCAAGGATTTGGGAAGAAAAACAAAGCTCTATTTATTGTGTCAGTGGCATGTGTCCATCGTTCCATCATAGTCCAGAAAATGAATCACAGAATCATAGGGTTGGACCTCAAAAATCATCTAGTCCAAACCCATTCCCAGATGCTGAACATGTTATTCCTAAATGATCCCAGACAGGTATCTATCCAGCCTCTTCTTGAAAAATTCTAAAGGGGGCGATTCCACAATCACCCCAAGCAGGATGCATCTTCCATTGCCCAACTGCTCTTACAGTTAGAAAATTTTTTCCTGAACCAAGTAAAAGTCTGCAGTCTGTACCAGCTGATGGCCTGCCCCAAGACTACTTCTCAAACATTACTACAGCTTTTGTTCTCATTCATTTCTCTTTTAATTCTGGTCCCTCTAGAGTGGTTTAAAGAAGGAAAATCCCCTTAGTCACCCATTCAGAACAGACCCTTTTAAGGCTGCTTTTGTTGTATGCAAGAAAGTTCAGGTATTTTGAACACAGCAGTGCACCTCTCCTGAGACTGCATCACTATAAAACCAAATGTTACAGGTTTTGTGATTCTTGTTACAGTTCTTTTTTACATGATGCACTCCCACATTGCTTTCAGTATGACACTGGGAACCATAAAATTCCTATTTTGAAAATAGACTCTGGAATTTACATAACCCACATTCCAGAGAGAAAGGTTTGGTGGCACTTGTGTTATGAGGTGTTACTGAACGTTTTGGTCTCATCAGTCTTTTTATTGGTTTTGCAGTGGATTCTTTACTCACAGATGTTTTAAAAACCGGTGATATTCCAAGGAGAACCCACTTACTGCCAAGAGTTTACAGCTGAATTTCTTGGCATGCAGGAGCAATGATTTCATCAGAACATGAAATAAGTCAGAACTGCTGTTGAGAGACACTGTTTTATAATCTAATGCTGTAAATTTAGGCCCTTTATTTGCTATAGGGCTTGGTTTCCATTTATCCAACCCTCTGATAGGTGTATTGCTTAGGAACAGATATAGAAGTTATATAGGCCCTTTGTGCAATTGAAAACCTCTATATAGAATATCATAGTGCAGTGCTCATTCACATCATTAAAGACTTTACAAGGGTATCATGTTCACACTTACATATACTTTATTCTATCAACCCTACCTATGCCATGTTTGAATTATTATGAAGGGGCTGTGCAGAATGCTCCTCAAAAACTCAAGTAGGGAAGCCTTGTTTAAAATTCAAACAACAGCTGAATGGCATCTGTTTGTTCCTGGTCAACACTCTGTACAAAAAAGTTTGCACTTTCTTAAAAGGCAGCAAATGTGGGCAAATATTAGCTTTTGAAACTAAAGGGGAAGTTATTCATTCACTCAGCAATGCTTTGCAAGCTATCAATCTTCCAGGTATTTTTATTAGCTTTAATCATCAAGGTTGTTTGTTTAGAGCAATTTCTAAGAGAATAAAGGTACCTTTGGCTCTTATCTCCTGTCATCAAAGCATCCATTAGGAAATCCAAGCCCTGTAGGCAAGCTCAAGGGATTACTCAAAGAGGTTTTCTTGAAACAGGCAAGAATTTGGGGCTCTTTCTTTAGTGCACAGGAGTTCAGTTGAAAACTATAATCTGAAGAGGAGGTTTACTTGGGTTTAATTCAATTTGAACAGGATTTTGTTCAAGGCATATCTACAGATAAAAGCACTTTAAGTAGGCTGAGACAAAGATGAGACTGCATTCCTCCTGGAGCTATTCCTAACTGCATTACTCAGTCAAATAGGTGGGGAAAATCTGTCTGTAATTAGAATGATCACAATGATCAATGGATTGGACCAACAGTCACCTAATTAATAGCGTTTTAATAAAGAAAATGCTGATTAGGTGTAAGAAGGTAGAGAACACAGGCTTTTCATGCCAGTCAGTAGCTCCACTGAATGGCACTCAGAGTTCAGGATAGGGTAACTTGACAGAAAATGTGATATGGAGGAAGGGACAAAGAATGTAAATACCTTTGAAACTGTTAACTACAAGACTTTAGAATGGGATAGGCTCAATCTGCAATTTCACCAAAGTTTCCAAAACAATGCTCCCAAAATGTGGCTATTTTCACTTTTCAGATGCAAGTTTTCATTTCTGCCCACTATCTATGCATGCTCAGTTCAGTCCATCCTGTGCTAGTGGCCCAGGGCCAGCAAACAGGGGCATTTGAGTGGGAGCTCTGCTTGGGAGGGAGCCAGAAAGCTGTAGTTGCCTGGGGAGAGGGTTTGTTAGTGTTGGTGAACAGAAAGGCCTGCTTGGTTCAAACTTGCTAGTGTAGCTTTAGTTTGGGAGCCATTTTGCAGGTTTGTTCAGAGGTGTGAGCTGATTGTAGCTGATTTCAGTGTGAACAGGGAGGTGGGGTTTGCATTTCACCTTTATGAACCTAAGTGGCACTGACATAGCTGTGTAACCTACAGTTTGGCCTGGGATCATGCTTCATGCATGCCTACTGGAAGTGAAATGAGGAAAGGCTCTCACACCTTTTAACCTAAAAATCTCTTGCTAGGGAACTGCAGGTCCAGGTTTTAGATTCAGCCCTCACACTGGAAAATTGATCGTTCATCTCCCGCTTCCAACTCTAACCACAAGACCATAGTACAGCCATTATGGTAAGCATTCTCCAGTCCTTCCCTGTAAGTTGGCCAACTAGGCAGCCAGAATAGAAAGATATGTTGGGGCAGGAGGCAAGCAAGCCAGACAGTGAGTGTCCCAATGAGATGAATTGTGCCCTGAAAGATAGGGGCCTGGGTTTTGGCCCTGAATGGGACAAGTACTGTCTCTTTGCTGTTCACCTAGAATAGTGATTCTCAACCTATTTGCCATAATGGGTCACACTTGCAGCTCTCAATCTGTTATATGGGCTGCACCCACAGAACTTACTTCCTGTGTACCCATTTAAAAATGTTTTGTATCTGTTATCTGACAGCAATGCAATGCAAATCAATATTCTCTCATTTCTACACTGTCAAATATCTTTACTTTTTTTTTTTAACAGAATGTCACATGGACCACACCACTGTGCTGATTAGGCTGCATGTGGTCCATGGGCTGCAGATTGAGAAATACTGACCTACACTATTCTCTAGCCTCCCCTTGAAGTTGACTCACTGGGCAGCCAAATGGGGAAGGTATATGGAGTCCACATAGCAGGCTTAACTAAATGAGGGTGGCTTTGTGCAACAGGACAGTACTCTGCAACAGAAAAGGCCTTAGGTTCTAGCCTGTGCCTTTCTCTCAGTGGACCAGAAACTATCATAGTACTTCTTATCCAGTGAATCTTAAATGCAAGGTGCAGTGTACCAGTTTCAATAGAAAGGCTGGAGAGTGATTCAGGTAATGACTAGGATTGGAGAGTACCCTCAATTTAGCCTTGCTTCTAGTCTAGTAGACATGGAAGGTATAGATTTGAATCTCCATATGTTGATGGCAGTGTAAGGCCAGATCGTTCCTTGCTGGACATGTATTAAAGCAATCACCATCAACACCTGTAGTTGCCTGTGCACAAAATTGTAACTTAGGCTTCTAAATCTAAGTATGGGTTTGGAACTGTGAAACCAAGGGCCACAGTTGCCTAAATAGGAAAGAGGTGAGTTTTTAGACAGCTCCCTTCAGTGCTCCGTACTGTCTGGCATAGAGGTTTCCCCCCCGCCCCCCACAAGTGCCACACTAACTAAATAAAGGGTTACTACTGCCCACTACTGTGCAGTTGTTACTGCACAGTCATTTAGTAGTGCTTTAGCATGCACTGTAGCAAGTACTAAATGACTGCGCAGTCCTGGTGGCACACAGTTATTTTTAGACCTTTCATCGCTGTAGCGATGAGCTGTAGCAATGGTTTGTGCTCACCAATGCTATGTCACTGTAGCTCATCGGTATGGTGATGTAGCATCTCATGTAGACGGTGAAAAACATTTGCGTAGGTCCTATCTGCCACAATCAATGTAACCAGTGTTCATCTTTGTAGAATCCTAAAAGTTGAAGAACTTTGATTCCGAGTCCACCTGCCATTAAGAACATGATCCTACAAAGAAGCCCTATACTGCAGACCTATTGGACAAAATATAGGTGAAGCTCTAGTAAAATGATGTGTTTATCAGACTGTTCATTATTCATTCTATCTCTGTGTAGGCTCAGTCCCAGTTTCCAGCTCACTTGCATGGAATTGCTGTGTGCACTGTCTCTTTAAATGTGTGTGTCTGTTCATTCAACCAAAAAGTCTTGCAAAGTATAACATAGCATCTTGAAACTTCATAGGCTTTAGATCTGCTTTTGTATCTGCAAAGTTTTCCCTTCTTTTTGGCAAATATAATGTAGAAACCAGAGAAATCAGTTGTCCTGAACTTGTATGTTAACATTTACCAAGAAAAGAGGCTGATTGATTCTATAAGGAATCACAGGGTGATACAACAGTGTGGGTGATGAAGATAGGACCTTTAATGATGAGTAGCATGTGCCCCAGATCTAGCATGATAGGAATTTTGACATCAACACCAATGGGAAGAAACATTGGCACTAAGGCACTTCTACAAGTATTCCCAGCAGTGTATTGCACTAACGCATCCTGCCTTTTGCTCTAGGAATGTTTTCAGGGATGTGACCGATCTATAGTCCTGCCAACTTAGCTCAAAATGAAGGAGGTAGGATTGACCAACCTCAGTTTCATCATTTAACATCTTGGGCTTTGCCTCCCTGCAACAACAGGCTTCTCTCTGTGATCCCTTAGTGTCTGATAGACTGTGCCTAAATGTGTTCATTCATGGTGTTCTTCAATGAGCACAAACCATGACACCAATGCTGTGTCACCATAGCTCATTGCTACAGTGACATAGGGTCTAAAAATAACTGTGCACCGCTGGGAATGCTCAGTCCCAGCACTTACTACACGGTCATTTAATACTTGCTGAAGCAACTACTAAATGACTGTGCAGTACCAATGGCACATGTAGATGTGCCCAGTGTTCTATAGTAATGACTTGGGAGCAAATATTGCCATTGAGGAGGATGGGCTGTTGCTTTCTGACCTCCGTGAGTGAAGTTTCAGGAATCAGATTTAATACTGCTTTCATTAACACGCAGGTAAATCTACTGTAATTTGCAACAATCAGTAGATTTATTCCAAGTCCACTATGGTGTACATGACCAAAATATCTTTCTTTAATTTGAACAGTTTTTCTCTTCCATGCATAGGCTAAATTGACACTTACCTTAATTTCAGTCAGAATGAGTGCTGGATCTCCCTGCAATTTGCTTCCTCATTATTATATGCATTACAGTTTCACTGAAAGGCCACAATCAAGATTAGGGTACATTGTTCTAGGTTCTGTACAAATACATATTATGAGACAGACTCTGTCTCCAAAAGTCTATACAGATCAGGAAATATTCTTACTGAGTAACTAAGGCAGACAGAGATTAAGTAACTTGGTTAAGATCACATACAAGAATCATGTGTTCAGTCCAAGAATTGGAAGCAGGATCTCTGAAGCCCATGACAGTGTTTTAACCTCCAAACCTTTCTTCCTCTAATATTTAATAAGTAGTTATACAAAATGTGTTCAAATCGAATTATGTCTATCCAACAGAGAAAGGCTTTTTTCAGTCCCCAGCCATACCTCCCTCCAGTACCTACCCACATTTTCCTTGCATGATTAATAAGTTTAGGAATATGGAGACACGTATGTATTTATTTAAATACTAGAAGACAAAATGCTATAGCATTCGCCCCAGGAATAACAAATGATGGCAAAGGCTGCAAGTGTTGCACTTTTTCCTAACAAGAGTCTGTAATATTGTATGGAAAGAGGAAATCAAAAAAGAAACAAAACTAAAAAAAAAAAAGAAAAGAATCCCACTAAAGCCATAAAACTTGGGAAAATATGTGAACAGATGTTTTTGCTTGAAAACATTCCAAAAATATGAAAGCACACATGGCATACTGCTCTGCTTCTTCCTTCAACACATTTTCATTCAAAGATAACAAATGTACCATGTGATGTTGCCATAGTAGCTACTTGTGTTTTATCACTGACTGAAGCAAAGGAAACAGTTAATACATCTAACCATTTCCTGGGCATTGGTTTTGCTGCTGTGGTAGGTTGTGCCCTTTATATTTGATTTTTTTTTTCTTTTTTAACAATGTAAGTGTGTAGGATTGTAAAGGGCATGTGATGAAGTATAGTTACACAATAAGAGTTCACGTTTGTCAGGTGCTTTTGCTTCCATTGGTAGAGTCATAGTTGCCAGTAAACAAAGGCCATTTTGCGTTGCACAACCAGAAGCTGCACAAAGTGGCTTTAACTCAGCCAAGATGGACAATGACAAATTTCCCTTTGCAGGATTATTTGCAAGTAGAAATTTGCAGCTGGTTTTCCCCCAACCCTGGCAGAAGGGGAAAGAGATGGGAAGGGAGCTTTGCTGGACTTGATCCCCCACCAGCATATATTTATGTTGCTCTCTCGGGGTTGAGCTGGCTTCATTGCTCACTGCAGCCTCGCCACCACCCACTCCATCCAAATAGATTTCTGGTAGAGTGGAGAATCAAGATGAAGGGGGTTTCTCGAGGTGGGCAAAGATATAGAAATGCAATTGGAGTGTGTTAATGATCAATATAGACAAGGATTGGGATATCATCCAGGAAGAATTCTAGGAAGATAATCTTCAGGGTTATCATAAAATAAATGAGATTAAAAAGTCTAATATGATGCACAAACCCCAATAATTTCTGCTAATCTAATTAAACAAAAATGCTGGCGTGCTAGTCAGTCATAGTGTCAGGGCCTCTGGTCAGTTGGGCCAAGCTGTTGAGCTTCCACACATGACCTTGATCCTGGGCTAATTCCACTGTCCCAGTTCACTGTAACTAGATTGGCTGCTGAGTGCCACTCAGCCCTTTTAAGCACCTGTGCAGCTTCAGGCTGCAGGCATGCCTTGACAACAGCCTCAGTCTGCTCCAACAGACTTCTTGTTTACTGCTGATTCTCTTGGCTTTTGACTTGGCTCTGGCTTTCCCTGACCCTGCTCTTGGATCTTCCCTGGAAGTTGGCTCAGATCCTCCTGGCATCTGACCTCAGCTTGCACCCTGGACTAAGTCTCTCAGACCTCTCTCTTGGCTCTCCTTGTCCCGTATCCCCACTACACTGATCCAGACCCCGCCCTGACACCCTGGTAACCCATACCCCCACCTATTTGACCTTCTGGTTGCCATTCAGGGCCTATCTGCAGGCTCAGCCACCTATGTCCTGGCCAAACCCTCACACATAGGATGACTATGATCCACTCATATATGAACATGAAAAAGGTAAATGGGATCATAGGACAGCTGAGACAGTGGTGATGGCAGGTGAGGGACAGGGAATAGGAGGGGATGAAATGTGCTGCTGAGTGCAGAGGAAAAGGGAAGTGGGGGGAGGGAAGTCTTACATGATTCAGGGACTTTAAACAGCTGTTCCTGCAATGTGGTCTGAAAACTGGGTGTGACTGTACCACTGCACCCCTCTGGATCCAATTCTAAAATACTTCTAGGGTAAGGAGGAAAGAGTAAGGAATGAAGGAGTCAGGTAAACCAGAGGGAGTGTTTGGAGCCATTGATGCTGGAGATTTTACAGGGACAGAGGGATAAATATGTATGGGCAACAGAGGAAGGAAATGGATGTGTGGAATGAGAAGGGTGGGTGACATACTCAGATGATATGGGATAAGAGGCAGAGTAAGTGGGATTAATATCTGCTGTTAATTTGCTAGTGGCTTGAAATGAAATAAATTATTGTTTTATATGGCTACTCATGTCATGAAATGAAACATTATTGGGGGATTATGGCTGATGTCTGTTCCACCCCAGACTTTTCCATTGCTGTCATAGGGCCCAAAATAGATCATGAAATACCACACTAAAATATCTTAAATTGTCAATAGTGCTATGTTATATGCTGAGTTCACCTGAAAATAAAGTCAAGTGTTTGCAACCTAGATAAAATATATTAGAAACAAAACCAGAACCTTTATATTAGTTCGTGATTCTAAACCAGGATGCTGCAACACCCTGGGGTGCCTTGAAATCCTTTCAAGGGTGCCATGCAACGTTAGCACTGCTAGGTGTACAAACACGGTCACAAGATAAACCCAGAGATTTCAAAGAGTAATCCATAGTATTAAAAACATTCTGACTTGTGGGCTTTCTGAGCTCTTCACAACAAAAGAATAGCTTTATTTTTCTGCAGTCAAAAATGAGTGAAAACTGAGTTGCATTTTCCAAGAGGTGCCTGGAGTCAAGTGAGAGGTGCCTCAAGTTTAGAAAGGTTGAGGACTATTGCTTGACATCAGAGTGATTATGTTTTTACATACCCTAGAATTACACAGAACCTCTATCTTGTCATTTTAATGGATAGAAATAGCTATTTGATGAGCAGTGCCTTCAATATCAAGTCTTATAAGCTGAAAGTATTGCTGTATTATTAACTCAGGGTGTAAAAATATAATGCAAAATACTTAGGGGCATCTTCAGGTGCCTAGATGTTAAATTAAATTTAACTAATGCAGACAATATGCTTTAATTGTATGTAAATTTTGGTTTCAATCAAGGAAGGTTATTACAAGAGAAATAAATAACTTCCGTAACTGCACTGCCTGTAGCAGCTAATATTTTATGGGCTCTTTCTTGGAATAGATTAGCCCATTGATTTCCAACAGAGTCTTCAGGCTGGATAGCTGAACTTCAAATGTAAAACTTATCTTTCTTTCAGTGCCATTACCTAACTGAGGGCGCTGATTGGTGAAAGCAGGCTGAGAGGCTGGATTGATGTCATGCATTGGAAGGACTTATTCTTTAAGTAATTCTCATTACAACTAATCTGAGGTATAAACGCACACATACACACATGATAACTACCTTAAGTCATTTTGCTGCAGCCTAGCTGCAACCACAGCTAAATGCTATATCAAAAATCTGTACAATATAGACTGCATAACACATTGGGCTGAGACAGAAGTTACATTTTTCATGTGATTGGCCCCCTGAAAGTGCTCCACAGCCATTCTGTGACACACATGTAGAACTGCAGAGTGTTCTGGTGGCTAAACACATAAAAAAAAATTAACCCTCATCAAATGAGGTATTAGATGAAGGCGCTCTACTTTAGAGCACCTGAGGTAACTTATGTTCCCTAGGGTTAATTTTTTGTGCAGCCCAGCCCCACCTCTGCGACTGTCAGC
>NW_005841913.1:2588799-2606013 GCF_000455745.1 Alligator sinensis
CAGAAAGGGGGGGGGAGGGGGGGGGGAAAAGCCAGCAACAGCAAGCTGCCAGCTAGAGTTTGCCCAGCCTGTGCTGGGGTGGGAGGGTGGGGGGGATGAGAGCCCTCCCACCTCATGCACCCCCCCACCAGGCCTCTCCCTGCAGCTCAGGCTGGGCAAACCCCAGATGGCAGCTTGCAGCTGCTGGCTTCCCCTCCCCACTTCCCCCTTCCTTCTTGCTGACAGCCCTGGGACTGGAAGCGGAAGGGAGAGGGGCCACTCCTCAGGTGGGAAGAGGGGTTGTTCCCTGGCTGCCTGCTCACCTGCAGGCAGGCTCGATTCCTATCTCCCCAACCCTAAAGGCAAATGTCTGTTGGGTCATGGAGGGGTGCTCTAACTCATGGCGCTTTATGTAAAGTGCCATGACTTATAGCAGGGGCCTGTACATATGTCAGTGCCCACAAACCACAGCAGAACTGCAGCCCACATAGTAATAGATTCTAGTACACTTAGTAATGAAGTTCCCAGTCACTGATTGACACTATAATATTTAAATTTAGTCATAAAATATCTATTTTACACACACATCTAATAAACTTGTTGTAAACTTCTTGCATCAGAATAAAGAATCCTGAAACTGAATATACAGATAAGATAGTGTACAAGTGATGTTGTAGCCATGATGGTCCATAAATTATATGAGATGCAAGATTTCTTAGGGTGATATCTTTTATTGAACCCTAAGAAGCCTGTCTTGCATTCGAAAGCTTGTTTAACTTTATCCCAACCCCGTACTTGGTCCAATAAAAGATATCACCTTAAGAAATCCTTGCCTCTCACATATATGGATAAGATAATTGTTTTCTCTTAATGCCATTCAACTGCATTTCACTTTCCAGAAGAACCTACCTTTAAACCCAAACAAGATGAAAAGCTGTAAATAAAGTATACTATTTTGTTGTTGTTTTGTTTTTTGTTTGTTTTACATTGCATGTAATAGTTTAAGGCAGGATATAATGCTTATGACACCCATTTTTAATTACTGGAAAATTATCTGGTCAGAAGTTAGATTTTCAAAGTATCCAAGTGATTTACTAACTCAAATATCATGCCCTTTTAATGAGATTTATGTTCCAAAGAGCCAGTTAGGCACCTCTGATTAATTTACCTCCCACTGACAGTGTCCAATAGTGGGCTTTCATGCCAAAAGTCCTGCCCCTATCTGTGGGAGAGGCTTGTCTCTATCGATGTAGGTGACGTCAATCTCTGGAGCTCATCACTTGTCTGAGCAGCTTTTTTTTTTGCTTCTTTTTCTCTTTTACTCTATCTTCTACACCAAGACAACTTTAGCACCTCAGCTAACAAGCCGAAGTCCACCCCAACATCTTGCTGGCCCCTCCCACAGGCCTGCGATCTCGTCTGCCACGACTTGTTGTTATGGGAGAAAATAGAATGCCGGGGCATGTGGGTCTTGACACTTTGGCTCTTGCAATTTGTCTTAGTATAGTGAGGGCTCCACCAACCCCTACACCCTCGCCCATTCCACCAGGTGGTAATTCAGTTGTCTCCACAATCTGCCTTTGAGCAGAACAAAAAAACGCTTCTTGGGTCTCTAGGTCTGGCCAATCAGTATCCCCGATGGGCCTGGTTGTACCTCACCTGGCTGGAACCTGGCACAGACCAGCCAATAATCCTAGCCAGTCTTTTTCCTGGCTTATTGTCCTGATAGTTGTAAACACACTATCTGGGGTGACTTTCCTCTCACCCTAATGAAAAGGAGAACAACAACAAAAAAACCTGGCACTTCTTCTGCCCTTATAGTCCCAACTTTGCGGTACCCTTTTTCTTCAGCCCTGCTATTAGGGTCTTTGCGGTACCTTCTAACAGCCTCCTGGCAGTTTCTGTTTCTCTCTGGGCATTTCCTTCAGGGCTCTCTTCCCCTAAAGCTCGCTTCACAGACTTGCTTCCCTTAAGCCCAGTCTCCCTTGCTTCCTTAGCACCTCTGGCTCTCCCTGCCATCTCGCTGCCTGAGTCAGTCTCTTCTGGTTTCCTGTGTCCCTCTTTTGCCTGCCCCATGTCTCCTTTTATCCTGAAGTTCCGGCTGACTCCCCCTCCCCTCCTGAAACAACGGGTGAAGAAGGAGCCCTGCAGCATTCTTTGCAATACAGGTGGGGCCATTTTACTTCGCTGGGGCTCTTTTCTCTTCTCACAGAGAGATTATTCAAAACCAGAATTTATTGTTTATTTCTCTCTGAAACAAGGTGACCTTCCCAGCCAGGTCTCCACCTCCAGTCTTCCCCTGTCTCTGGGCAATCCCCCTGCTCCACACTCCTGCCACGCCTTGATGAAAATAAAGTTCAGCTGTTACTTGAGTGGGAGACCACCATTTGTACGCCCTGATGACTAGGGCCGTAAGTGCATGCTCCAATCACTCCCATACATACCCCATGCCTTACATATGTTCCACTGTGTGTTACCTCAATGGCCTAGGTCCAGAGCAAGCTGGACACACAGTTGCAGCTCTACCAAACTACCCCAGAGGGTGAATCTCACGCCACCCCTCTCTCACCGGAGTCCCATTCACTCCATCGGCTCTCACCTGGCCTCTGTCATGCTGCCCTCTCTCCTTGGCCACATTCATACCACCCGGCCTCACCCAGCTTTGGGTTTGTTTCTCCACACTTCAGTCAGCCCCAGCACAGTTTGTTGGATATCTCCTGCTGCCCTCACCTGAACGTTTGCTGAGTTACTCTACAACTGTTAGCCTACTTCACTCCTGGCCCCTTGCTGGGCCTCCATTCCCCAAATAGGCCTCTCCCCTATGCCCCTCTCTCAGGGCCTCTACTCACTTGCCCGCTTACAGGGCCTCTCTCTCTGTTACCCCTCTCTCTCAGGGTCTCTACTCATGTCCCCAGGCTTAAACCTGCTGCCTGGGCATGGCTCCATGTTCTTTCTCTGCCCTGGACTTTGCCTCAGGGCTCTTTGCAAGCCTGGGCTCCCCCTGCTCTGCTGGAACACCACCAGGCATGTGGGGCTGGGGTTAGAAGGTGCCCCTTCCTGCCTTTCACCAGGGCCTGAAGGACCTGGCATTTCCTGGGAGCTCCCATGCCACTAGGA
Organism: Alligator sinensis; assembly: GCF_000455745.1. Taxonomy (NCBI): domain Eukaryota; kingdom Metazoa; phylum Chordata; order Crocodylia; family Alligatoridae; genus Alligator; species Alligator sinensis. The sequence goes on from NW_005841913.1 coordinate 2,591,896, forward strand.
GCCCCACCAGGCCACCCTTTCCCAGCAGGATGCAGTTTCATGTCTTACCCAGGAAAATAGCAGTCTCCACCTCCCCATAGCCCCATCGCTTACCTCTGGGTCTCCAAGCAGGAGCTCAGTTGGATGATGTTGCTGCCTCCCTTGCTAGCAGCCAACTGCTCTCCTTATATATCTGGCCTGCATTTGAAAATGGCCGCAGTAATCAGCTACCTGGTGGCTGCCTGCTCCAGTCCTTAAAGTGGCAGGCACCAAAGGTGCACAGCCACACTCTCCCTATGCAAAAAAAGATTAGTGTTGTAGTCATAAATTTCCAAGAAACATATGAATAACAAAGGATCGTCACTGATATCTTTTATTGAATCAACCAAATCAACCATTTTCAGGACTTATGCTACTAGCCATGCTTATGCATCCACAGCATAAAACCAGACCCCAAAACACTTAGACACACAAAGAGAAAGAGAATTCAGACCAAAGTGTACAAGGCATTCCAGACACAATGCCTATCACATGTGCTACATGTGCATTTTGACACTCCACTCATTTTAATAATCCCAGTAAAATGAGTGGGAGAAATCCTATGATGAGACACTTGCCAATGTAAGTCTGGCACAATCAGTCATTTAGCTTATTAGGAGACAAATCCTGTGGTCCTTACTCAATTCTTTTTCAGTAAGCAAGAGAAAGTCAGCCAAAGTAAGAATATCAGAAACTTTACCTAAAAAAAGATCTGTGCTATGTGTGCACACTTCAAAAGGTGTCGCATGGCTACATATTTAATTAGTTGCCCCACTCTTTTTACCTTCTTGTGAATACCATAGTTTCTTCATGGGATAGCCCATGTAAAAAGGGATATATTCATACAAAGCAATGCATAACTAAAATCACCCACATTCTTTTAAAGTCTTCTAATGCCAGAACTGATTAAATATTGCTTTATTATCTACAGTATAAAACGTACTGATCTTAACACATTCTTTAATCTATTAGTGTTAAGGAAACTGATAAAAATAGGATCTGTTCTTAAATGGGCCATATGTGACTGAAATTTACCTCATACTGTGGCATGCTATAAATAATGTCAATCTGAAGAGGCTGTGAATTCTTTCACAGCTTTCTTTGAGAGCTATTCATAACCATGGCTATCAATGACTGTACCACAAAGTTGCTGTTAGCTCAGAATTTCAATCACAGTCAGTAGGCTCGATGGATGGCTGCCCACTCTTCCCTGATGAAATACAATTACCAAGGCATAAAAGTCACTTAATCACAATGTAGAAATGTATAATCTTAATAATACCCCATTCTTCCATAGTGCTTTTTATCATTGGGTCACAACGTATTTTACAGTAGAAAGAAGTACCATTCTTATTTTATCGTTGTGGAAACTGAGGCACAAAGGTGAAACAACTTGCCTCAGATCACACAGCAGGTTAGTAAAAAGGCTGGAACTAAAACAAAGGCCTCCTGACTTCCAGTTCAGTATCCTATATTATTATTCATGCAGCTAAACCTCAAACTGAAAGACACAAAGGAAGACATTGTTGGCCAGGTTATCCTTTCTCTTGGAATTATCTGCATTAAGGACAAAAACATGATGAGGGTCCTACAGAAAAGTTTCCCTGGAACCATATCCTTTGAGGGATTGTCCTGGTTAGGGACACAAGTTACACATAAACCAGTTTAAGTGATCAGAAACTGGTCTAAACCTGTAACAGAACAAAAGTTCAGTGACCATAAATGCTGAAATTGGTTTAAGATAAACTTGGTTGAATGTAGTATTAGAATGAACTGATTTGGGTCAAACCAATTTATAAAACTTCTGTCCCCCTTTCTGGTTCATCTTAAATCAGAGTCCTCTAGCATCCCAGCATTTGCAGCCCTGGGCTGTGCTGTCTGCTTGAGCAGAGCAGGGTTGACCCCACACCTCTGCTCTCTAGCTGGAGCAGTAAGGGCTGGCTGATGGCAGGGAGGGGCAATCCTGATTGGGGGTGCAGCCCAGTCTGCAAGGGGGCAGGGCTTCTCCCCCAGTCAAACCCCAGTTGGGATCTGGGGCCAGGGTGGTGGTTAAACACCCCTACCCCTGCTCAAACATACTGCTAGAAGGACCTGGAAGCAGGAAGAGGAAATGCTGAGCAGCCCTGTAGAGTACTGCTCCTGTTGTAAGCCTGACAGCAAATCCCAGAGGCTTTGGGGGCAGCAGGAACAGGAACTGAACACGCAGCCAGAAAGCTGTGCTCTAGCAGTCCCCAGCTTCTGGCCTGAGCCACTGTAGGCATGTGGCTGCATTTTCTGAATCAAAGGTAAATGTCTGTTCACTTCTGTTTCAATTTAATCTGTGCACCTTAGACTAACCTGCAAAGACTGAATCCATTCAGCCTCAAGCTTTTTGACTGTCTGGAGCTAGCCCCTAAAATGTAGGAAGAAGGATTAGCCTTTTTAGACTATGCGCTGTTTGGGTAGGTACTCAGCTGCATGGGTAGACATACCTGAGCATAAGTTCTTGAGTATCAGTAGTTTTGCTACTTTGAGAAGCCCTTCTTTAAAGCTACTAAACTGACTTTGGTCAGTTTAGGGGCTGGACTCGATCTTCCAAGGTCCCTTCCAGCCCCAATGTCTATGAAATAGTGTCTATGACTTTCTAACTGCAAATTCAAAAGATTCCAGGATAGAGCAATAAAAATTATTAGAGGCCCAGAGAACATAATTTATCCAAAAGTTACCATTTAAACATGAATTTTGATTTCAGCTTTCACCTTTCCTTCTAAAACCTCACTCCTTTCTTATCACTGTTGATAAAATTATTTCTTTTCACTTTACACTATTGATTTCCATTCTTGGACAAACTAATCCTCCCTTATTGTCTTACCTCTGATTTGACACTTGCACCTGAATATCCAGCTGGTAGGAGAAATTTCCAGCCTCATCTGCATCACTGCATCATGGCTGGGACATACTAAGAAGGAAAAAAATTGTTTGGAGTGCATCTGTTCATATGGTAATGCTAAAATTACCTCTGAGGAGACGCGGTGAAAATTTGATTAGTTCTCCCGTTTAAGGCTGGGAGACAAAGCAAGAGGGAATAGTTCATGGCAAAAGGATAGATAACCTACTAAGCCTTTTATGTCACTGATTTCTGTGACTCCAGAATTCCTTCATCTGCATTAGAAATCTACACAGTTACTTTGGAAGCTTTAAGAGCTGTGTTCATATTTATTTATTTATTTGTCTCTTTTCATTTATAAATGTCTTTGAGCATTGCTTTGACAAACAGAAAAGAAATCTTTAAAGAGGCTGCAGAGTCTCCTACTATCCAGAGACTCTGTGTGAATCTTTCATTTGTTACTATGTGGGACTCATGCCATGATTCATTCACTTCTGAAGTGACCACTGAGCAGCACATAAGAAATAAAATCTATCCCTTCAGTTTATCAGCAAACAAAGCACAAATGTCCTAAATGATACAGTGACATCATCCAAACAGTGGACATGTGTAAAAGGCCCAAGGAGGACAGGGGTATGTGTGCTGAGAGCTGTTCTCGGCATAAATGTGCACGTTATTTTTCACATAGGTAAAAGTTCACATAAACTCTCACACAAAGTGCCTGACTTGTCCAAAAAATGGGTGGCAACTGGGTGACCCCAGAATTATTGCCACACACTTGCAATTTTCAAAGCAAAATTCCACATGCAGCTTTTATTGTGCACAAGCTCAGATGAATGAAAAGGACTATGATAAGGAATAGACTGTGATGCTTAGGCACAGGCCTGCATTAGGAGACAGTGCTGAGCCAGAAGGAACCACAGTGCAATCACATGTTGAACTGAGAGAAAAAGCTATCTGCACTTTTCAGGCCACTTTTTAAAGAAAAAGTCTGTGGGAACAAATATTTATCTAGTGAGCATTGGCAAAGATTGACTTTCTGATGGCAGCCACCCTATAGGTTTAGAGATGCTGTGGAAATTAAGAAAACAGAAATCCAAACCAGGAAACCGCCCCATGTTAGTTTGCACTAGTTACTTGCCTCTGAGAAATATTACTTTCCTTTTCTTAAATGTTACTTCAAACTATTTGGTATAACAAAAATCTGTAATCATGCGGTTTTCTTTTTTCACATTGTAACATTAACTTATGTTTATTAAAATCCCAGTTTGTATGTTAGTCTTGGTATGAATAAGAGATGTTGTATCATTAGTAAAGGGTCATCACATCAGGCGGGTTATTTGTTGTTCAGATCATGATACAGCAAGATTATGATTTTGACCCATCCTAAGAGAAGAATTTCAAATGCACTGCCAAATCTGGCAATTAGAGGTGGAAAGGAAATGGTCAGGCAGTATCTGTTACTACAGAAATGTACACCTATTTTCTGGCTAAGACATACATTTTTGTCAAATAAGTTCAGGAGCTTTATTTTTGGTTTAGGTATTTTATTATAAGACAATTACATTGCAGTTTGTTCTGCTTTGTCCTCTTGACTATAAGAAGCCTATATGAAAACAACAACAAAAAGTCAAGCTGCTCCCATATGCAAATATTCATATTTTAGGTAAAAATGCCCATGTTGAGAATATCCTGTACTGGTAATTGTTATGGATTGATGGTTCCCACAAGTAATGAGTGGGAGCTAATTATTTACTTAGTAATTTCTGATAATATCTCTTAGATCTTAGTGGCACTGTACAGTAAGCCTATGGAGAGCACCAGCAAAAGACATGCAACATTTCTGTCACGCTTTCAAAAATGAGGCTTAGGTAGAACTTCAGTGCTGCATAGGCCTTAATTTGGCTCCTGTACAGGGAAGAATTTCGGTTGTTTACAGACTTGAGAAAAACTCCCCAAAAATAGTGCTCTACTTTAAACTCAGCACAGCAATGCATGCCCAGAAGAAGCCTTGCATTAGCTTGACCCAACTTGTCCAATGCCTGTATAGATCGGGCACTTCAGTGGGGCCTTTTGGCACTTTTATCTAAAGCTGATTCATTTGGCTATTAGATAAAAGCACCAAAAGGCCCAGATGAAGCGTCCAATTTTTACAGATGCTAGGAAGCAGAGTCAAACTAACACGGTTCCTTTTCTGGTACAGCACTGTTCTCTTTTGTTTGTCCACACCTAACAGCAGCCTTCATGCCTAGTGCCTTGCTATATTACTGTTATATGATGCCTCCACAGATTGCTTTGTTCAGAGTATTTTCATGGAGCATTTGCATGGAGCCTGCCCTGGAGAAAATGAAAAATGTTTCACTAAAGGCATATCACTGTCAGGGTGAGGAGTTAAAATACAAATCAGGATGCTCTGCAAGGAACTGGAGTACCAGTTAGGCACTACAGTAACGGGCATCTAGAACAGAGGCAGGCTAATGGGTGCTGAGAGATCTCGCTCTGTGTGTCGGCACAACTGGGCAAGGACAAAGTGGAATGGTTCTTCATGAGGAAACTGAAGCTGAAAAATAAAACTACCAAATACTGTAATGCCAGATGTAGATTTAGGCAAGATTTGCATATACTATAATTGCAGGACTTGGCTCCCAAATTGGTATTTAAATACACTCCAAATAAAAAAACCCACAACCTAACTATGTGAATTTCTGCCTTCATCTGTAGTAGGGGGCATGGCCCTCTTTTTGGGATTTCTTGAATGTACACTAACAACCTTTACAGCAGCAGGGCATTGGCCATCATGGTTCCCCTGCTTTACCTGTGGCAAGTTAGGGTGTTACTTCTTGTGTTGTTTCAGGGTTAACTGTGTAGTTTTGCTAAGTGGTTAGACAATGGATTTACATTGGATGATTTGGCTAGGGATGATTCTGCCTCAGGCAGGGGTGTGGACCAGATGACCTGTGGAGGTCCCTTCCAGCCCTAATTCTCTGTGAGTCTATGAAGTCTTGGGACACAAGGAGATGCGTATTTATTCATTCATTCTGTTCAATTAAAAAAGAAAAAGATGTATGAAGCTTAAAAACCACCTCAAACAGGAGGCTGTGCATTTTGGAATACAAACCTGGCCAAATGCATCTGTGAAGGGTGAAATATAGTCTTCGTCTCCAAACATCACAAATGGTCAAAAGTCCACACCACATCTTGGTTAGTGTGTTCTTTAATAAGAGGTCTGCATATCCAAGATAACAAAAGTACCATATGTTGCAGCAGATACTACAGTAAGGACTATTTTTATTGAATAGCATAGATGATAATCACATAGCCTTTATGTAAATAACCAGAACATACATTACAGCTACAGTAAATCTAAGCAGCTTTCAATTTGCTCCTTCCTTTGTTGCTTTTTTTTTTTTCAAGACTTCTGCCTAACCATGCATTTTCCTTCCCTTTTGCTTGGCTGTTTCCTGACTTCTTCAGTTGCACCTCTACTGTTCTGAATGCATAATGCAGAGGAGACAGGTCCCCTAGCTAATGGTATCAAAGCTCATTTACAAAATAGTTTCATACCACTGTACAAATGATAACCAAACACATAAAATTAATCAGGCTAGCACAATACATGCTATAAATCTCTCTCTGTTCTATTTTTTTCCCATCACATATATATTAGACTCAGGTGGAAAGGCAAATGTGCACATGCACATATAAGCACATAAGTATGTGTATGTGCAGGAAACCCTCACTATTCGCGAACTTGGGATTTGTGGATTTGAATATTCGCGGTGTGCCACACCAATGGCACAGCCGTGCTCGGGGTGGGTCGGGGCACTCCACCAAGCTCCTGGCTCTGGCACTGCATGGGGCAGGGAGGTAGTGGCATCTTCTCCCCCAGAGGCAGCCGCAGCAGCGCTCAGAGTGTGCATGGCACGGTGGGGGGAGGGGGTTGGTCCTCAGGCACTGCAGGGGAGCCCTGTGAACAATGAGGGGCAGGGGAGCAGGGGGTGGTTGTGGGGCCTGACGGGGAGCCTTGTCAGTATTCACAGATTTCACCATTCGTGGCAATTTCTGGAACGTATCCCCCGCAAATGGCGAGGGTCTCCTGTATTTTATTTTACATATTAGTGTTTGTATGCATGCATGTGTGTGTTAACATATACACAGGTACATGAGATGCTCAACTAATGTATATTAGTTTCAGTGAAACTGTGCAGATTTAAACCAACTTATTGAGAACTGATGACAGGATATTTTTATACGTTTTCATAATTCAAAATAAAGTGTTTTCAAAAAACAATAAATGTAACAGACAGGATAGTTCAGGCATTGGTAAAGCGAAACTCTTACACAAGTTGAATATAATTATAATGACCTAATTTTCTACCTTTCACATTTTGATGCTCAGATTAGCATTTTGGCGAAATATATGAGACAGCCTGAAAGTGAATGTGAAGATCTAGCTTTGGACGTTAGACATTCTGTGAAGAGCCTATGTATGGAAATTGAGAGGTTGGAGTTGTATAAGCAGGAACTTTATTCAGAAGAAATGATTCTCTTGAAACATTCATACAATTCCCGTTAATATTCCATGGTGTATTCGTGTGTGTTTATTTAGGACCAGGTCGTGATCTCCTTGAAGACCCCCAAAAAAACTACACCATGAGAAAAAGACCACTAGAGGCAAGACTGTATTCTACTCATTAGGCATTTTAGTGGACCTAGGTGCCTATGGAAAATTCTATTCCACCCTGTTCAAGTCCTGAAAACCCATTAATGCATCTACTTGTGTAATATACCATCATGTAACCCATACGACTAAATCACAAAACAAGCAGCAAGGAGGAGAAGGCCACTGTAGCTTTTGAAACTGGTTTGCAAGGTCTTTAGCAGAGTGGAACAGAATTAATCATGGGTTCCTAAGTCTACTTATATGCCCAGTAAGTGGAACAAAATCTGGTCATTAGAGCCACGTACAGATGAGTATGCACATGTGTTTCCTTGGGGGCAAATCCCAGTGGCACATACAGGCCTCCTAGGGCTCCAGCAGCAGTGATCTGGGCTCACAGAGCCTGGCCAGCATCTGGAGTGTGGCTCCAGCCAGCCAGGCTCCAGTTTCAGGAGGTGAGCAGTGCTGCCATATGCACCACCCTGCTTTTTTTCAGGTGTCAAAAAAGTGCTGTCAAAAGATTCCAGTGTCAAAAAACCCCACTATGCTGCACATTAATAGTGCAGCCAATGCCTCCATGCGTGGCGCATGTGGTTTGTGGTGCCACAGATGGGCCTGCAGCACTGCAAACCGCACATGCACACTTGTCTGGATGCACCCTAGAGTTGAATCATACTCCCATTCAAATAAATGTTAAGACCTGCATTGATTTCTGTTAGAGCCTACTCTTTGCCATAGTTTGTTTTTACCACACACAGTTGAACCCAGTGGGAAATGCTGAGATATTTTCAGTGCTCCTGAGCTACCGGGGTAATGGCATCTCTAGTTGTGAATTCCTCTGTTTATCCACAGGAACAGCAGCTGCACTGTCTTGTCAATATTGCTCTGGAATGAGCATCTCTAATGGTAAACGGGTCATTCAGTTTCCTTGCCCATTTCATCATTGGCCTCTTTCTACAGCCTGTCAACAGAGGAGCCATTTGTGATGTTGACATTTGGCCACTGGGTGCCATCTAGTTCTACTGGGAACTCGATTAGGACAAACAACTCATTTCATACAGATCATTGAACAAACAGCCATCAGGTGGTAAGTATGGACAGCCACTACCAATCTGGATTGTAATCAATGTGCTGAACTAGAGGTGAAAGCCTTCATAGCCCACTACCACTCCTCTGAGACATACTGTCCTCCTGTGTTTGATTTTTAAAGCCATAGTTTCATTTGATGTAATTATTTAACCATATCTGCTGTTATTCTACCATGTATTCAGTAGCTCAGAACTAGGTCTCTGGAGTCTCTAATCCTATTTTTGATACAAGATTAATTAAATCAGCAGCAAGTATGATGTCAGAATCAGGAGATTATGAGCAAAAGCCTTAGCTAATGGAGATCAGGATAGCTCTATTGACTTCAGTACAGATATACATGTGCTGAAACCCTAGATCTTTGACTTCTAGTGAAAAGCATATATTATTCAGGACAAAAAAAAAAAAATTCTCATAGATTTTCACAAATAAATCATATCTAATCCTCCTTATTCTCATGACATATCTAACCCTCCTTATTCCCAGACTAATTTAGCCTAAGTAAGGAGTGAGGACTGAGTAGAGGAAGAAATATGTAATCTTTCTAAATAAAACATATTTCAGTATTTTCTAGGAGGCCTAAACAGACCAAATGCTATTTTAGATAGGCAGGTTCACATCTTTCTTTCTCCTCAGTAAGAACTATGTCTCTATAAAGAATCTTCCCTGTGCCGGTCTTGTATGATTTACTATATGCTATATATCTAATATTTAATTTAATATGCAAAATAATGTGCACCAATTACTTCATGCACAAATATTGCAATTTCGCAGAGAGACGCCTCTTTAAAATATTATCCCAATTCACTTTTAGCACTGAGAATTCCAAACTAAAATAAAGAAAATATCATTTTAAAATAACTGTTCTAAGGAGCTTTAGTCCAGGGTCAGCTTATGGGTATCAATGGCTAGATATTATAATAATACTGATATTTCATTTAAATTATATATAAAAGCTCCATTCAAATATATATAAATTATATATAAAGCTCCATTCAAGATGTTCAGTGCTTGTGTTCAGGCACTGAAAGAAAGGCTAAATCATATTCTCTGTTCACTGAGGTCTCCAGTCTTTTGGAAGTTACACCCTGATATATTTTTCCATATGTCTATGTGGGAAGATGAATGGTACAAAACTGCAGAGTTGCAACGCTAACAAAAACATGGTTTCCTTCTTTTTGCAGCAGCAGCAGCATTATAACCTCCAATTCCAAAATCAAGAATTCCACCAATGGCATGTGAGGGATAGGAAGCTTGGCCAAGTTTAGATCAAAATGCAGATCTTAAAAAAAAAAAGTTCATTAATTTTATTCTTGTATACATTCAACTGCTATTATGACTTTAACATATTTGTTCCTCCAGCTCCTCCAGTCTACAGTCACTGTAGTAGGGATGCTATGACCTTTTCTTCCTTTGGTCTTTTCTTTCCCCCACTGAAGTTATAGAGGCTAGGCAGAGGAAGCAGTAACTGTTCTTTCCTGAGTACCAAGCCTGATGTTATGGGTGATCTTTAGAAAAGCCTCTTATGAAAGTGGAAACCTCTATACCACAGGCATAGCTGAGAAGTTCTGTGTGTTGGGCAGCAGTGGTACACAGGGCAATGGTAGTGACTGGGTCACTCCTGGTGGTTGTGGTGCTTGGCTAATAATGATGGAAGCAGCTATTTTTGCAGCCACCCAGACTGGACCAAGGGGTGCTGCTTTGCTCACCCTCCTTAGTTACACTAATTCTCCATTCACTTTTTCCTCTTTACCTACTAATGGGCCTGCCATAATCACAAAAAAGATGCCATTAGCTGTATTAGTCTGCAGTCAAAAAGAAGGCCCACAAAAGTGTGTGATAAATATTTCTACTTGGGTTAGTCTATAAGATGCAAATTCACCTTCTTTCTACAATCATACACAAGTCCAAGTTCAATCCAAACCAAGAAGACCAGTTTGGCTACCATGATTAAGGCAAACTAGATTCTGTAGCCAGACTACACAAAGGAACAAAATTTTGACTCCCCATCCCAAATGAGCAGATACCCTTTTTGACCTGGTTTGACTGGTAGTAGGCTTTTGGCATAAATTTTCAACAAGGATCCAATTCATAATTTTGGCGCACAAAAAAACCACCGTATCCATGCTGCCATTACTTCTCACAATATAACCCATAAGATTTTTGGTCACCTACATTTGCAAAAAAACATACAGTCTAACATTGGCCACTGCTATTTGGGGTTGTGAGCATCTCAACAGTCCAATTCATATATACTAATGTCTTTCATGCACAAATATTGTGACTGCCCAGAGAGGAGACTCTTGAAAATATTATCCCATTAACTTCAATTAACCTTTGGAACTGAGAATTCCAAAGCAAACGATATAGCATTTGTCCACCCCACAGTACCTACCGAGAGGTGACAAATACTACAAAGAAGATAAAAGATAATTTAACAAGAAGCAAGTTGTAAGGGGTGACAGTGTTATTTCCATAATAAGCTTATCTGAGCTTGGTTAAGTTCCTGAACAGGGTGTGGATTTGGCAATAGTAAAGAAACAGGCCACACAAAGAATGTTTGTTGAGCTAATGAATGCCACTGAAGTGGTTGGCTTTCATTTCTCTGGTTTGGATCCTTGCCACCTTTACTCTAATGTCAGACTTTGTTTAATTGGCAAATATGCCTTCAAAGGACTTCAGAGCCCCTCCATGCTGCTCCATGGACTGTTAATATTTAATTGTGATTTGTTAAAGGCATACTAGCAGTTGATAAAACTATGTGTCTGGGCACTTTATTGCAGTTGCAAGCCAGCAGCACCACTTTATATGTTGCTCCTTTGGTTGGAAGGATATTTTTATAGAGAGTCCTGAATTTTAGGTAGTGCCCAATCTTAAATTTCTTGCAAAGAACCTTACTTCACATGATAGGAGGTAGAAAAGTCATCAAATGATTCACTTCATCCTGTTTCAGATGAGACAGATTAAGTAATGTTAAAAAAATATGACATTCGCTTTTGCTTTTTCTATTTCCATTTCCAGAAGCTTTATTATATTGAGAGCTCTGAGGGACACGGAGTTGGCTTAAAATGATTACTTTTTTGAAAAGCCATTTAAAAACAGAGAAACATGCACAGTTATGGTGAAATGTTGTTTCTTCACAAGTTGAAGAATATGTACTACATTTCAGAGCAATGTTTTGTTTATGTTGGGGCATTTGAGGGGAAATATGAAAGATCTGTCTTAAATCAGCTGTTATGCAATGCTCATTGTTTGTATGGCATATCTTAAGCCATATTTTCAAATTCAGGTACCCGCAATTTTTAAGTGTTGCTTTCTATGGGATTTATATACACAGAAGTAATTCAGGTAGTTTTTAAGGTTCAAAGCCCTGAAGAAACCTAATGGTACTCAACGTACTCAACAACACCACGTAACATTTTTGGCCCTTCAGTTCCTACAGGGGAATCCACAACTCTGGGTTATGCTCTTTGGCTAGGTACAGACAGTCAAAAAGCCTGAGGCTGAATTGATTCAGTCTCTGCAGATTAGTCTAAACTGCACAGATGAAATTGAAACAGAAGTGAACAGATATTTACCTTTGATACAGGAAGTGCAGCCATATGCTTGCAGTGGCTCAAGCCAGAACTTGGGGAGCACCAGAGCATGGCTCTCTGGTGGTGTGTTCACTTCCTCTTCCTGCTGCCCCCAAGGTCTCTGCAATTTGCAGTCCAAAATCACAGCAGCAGGACTTTCCTGAATTGCTCATCACTTCCTTTTGATGCTTCCATGAACCTCTGTGATTTGTAGTCCACAGTTGCAGCCACCAGTAAATGTGAGTGGGGGAAGGGGTGTGTAACCCCCCTCCCTGGCCCCAGACCCCAGGCAGGGTTTGCTGGGGGGTAGTGTCCTCACTGTAGACTGGGCTGCATCCCCAACCAGGCTTCCCCTCCCCCCACCAAATCCCAGGGCTGTGAAATGCTGGGATGCTGGGGGATTTTGATTTAACTTGAACCAGGAAGGGTTCTGGGACAGAAGTTCCATAAACCGGTTTGGCCTAAATGAGTTCAGTCTGATACTGCATTCAACTAGGTTTATCTTAAACTGGTTTCAGCCATTTTGAAACTGGTTTATGTGCACCAAGTTTCTGTTCTGTTATGGGTTTAATCCAGGTTCTGATTACTTAAACCAGATTATGTGTAATTTCTGTCCCTAGTTTTTAAGATCACTGTATAATGCAGGGGGCGACTTGATGTGATATTCTGTTCCTTTCATCTATTCATCTAAGTGGCCATTGTTTGTTTCCATTTTTGGCACCTATACACTCAAATGAATTCTGTTCCTGGACATGTAGCAGTGTGTGCATAGACAAGTACGTAGTCATGTAGGCTGGGTATGCACAAGTAGCAGCCATAGGGCATACACACACCTCTTATGGATGCATAGCGATCTTAGATGCCTGAAAATGGAGTCAGTCACAACCCATGACAGACCAATATAGCTGAAAATGGAGTCAGACACAACCCATGACAGACCAAGGAGCAAAAGTGCCATGTATACATGCATGCATTTCTCTTTTGCTCCATAGCTCAGTGGCTAGGGCACTCATCTCCAGAGGGTGATTGAACCTGGGTATCTTATTTCCTGGAAAAAGCACAAAGGTTAGTGCCCTTCTCTGGTGTTCCTTGAGGCTTTCTAAGTGTTAGATAGCAAGTTCTGATTTAAAAGATCAGTTCTTTAGATGCAAACAAATCTACATCTACCTGATAGATCATACAGGTTTGTTGTGAATCACACCTTGCTCTGGGTTGTGTACAAAGGAATAAATTCAGCCTAGTTAAATTAATGGGATTATTTAGGGTGCAAGGTACTACTCAGTGGGTACATCTACATTTGACATTTACTGCAGAGCTGCCTAAATAGCTCTGCAGTAAATGTCTCACATCTACACACGTGGTGCAGGACAGGAGTAAGCTAGTTAACTCTGCAGCAGAATAGTACTTTGTATTTACAAGTACTATTCTCCTGCTGATTTTTTTACTCTGCAGCACCACATATGTAGATGCTGACCCAGCTGGCTGGGGCATGAGGGTGTTTCAGTGCAGGGGGTGCCTGCCAGCTAGAAGCAGCCCTGGACTGGCAGGCTGACCCCTGAGGCCCCCTGCCAGCCAAGGCTGCTCTGACCCAGGTTAGTGCAAACACTGCACCTGGAAGCAATAAACTCCAGTGCAATAAGCACCAGAGCTTATTGTTCCACATTAATTGCATGTGTAGACATGCCCAGTGTGATTAAAACTGGCAGCTCCTGCCCTGAGCTAAGTGCTACTCAGCAAATGAGTCAGCTGAACATACATCCTCCTGTTAATTATGAAAGCAGTGCATTGAGTCCAGATACTGCACTTTCCTCTTCCTTGCAGGTGACTTGCTTCCATCTGAGCTAATTCAGAAAAAAACCCAGTAGGGTATAAGGCTTGTGAATAGGAAAGAGAAAGAGAGAAAAAGGGAAAGA
>NW_005841913.1:2606044-2648612 GCF_000455745.1 Alligator sinensis
GTAGCAAATGGAAACCAAAGAAAGAGCAAGAGTAAAAACTAATTTAAAAACTTTGTGTTGTTCCCCAGAAACTTAATACGAGAACAAGTTTTCTTAGGGATGATGCCATTGGAATTATACGAACAGCTGGTGTATGACGGAGCAAATCAGAAGAGGAAAAAAATGGCTCAAAGGAGAGTCATACAGAGAAAGGTGATTCCAGATTATGGAGGATTAAGGTATTTTGAAATTTAGTTTCATTCTGATTCATAATAAAAACCAAATGTTTCAAACTTGTCCACTGAAAGGGAATGGAACTGTAATTGTCTGAGATGGGCTGGCTCAGAGCCACAGTCCCAGGAAAACGTGAAGGCTGTGACTGTAGCAGACCACCTGGCAGGCTGCCTCACCCTGCAGACCTTAGAAGCTATATTGTTCAAACATAGAGGCAGTCTGACAGAAGAGTTGCTTAGGAACTGAGAAAGCTGGAAGGAAACCTGGCAGGTCTCTGAAAGGCACTGGCAGGGGTTCCAACAGATTGCTACTGAAATAAAATCACTTCCATAAAAATGTTCTGATTTCAACAAATCAGCAAATTCAAATTCTGACCAACAAACAAAAGAAGTTTAATCAAAAATGTTCTGACCAGCTCAGCTCAACTCAAAATAAGGTGTATTTTACTAGAAATAGGAAGTCCCACCTTTCATAGAGAACTGAATTCTTGAATTCTCATAGGAAAGAGGGATACCTATGCTGGAGTCATAGTAAGGGTACATACAAAGACTGATTCCTCTGGGAAGGAAAATTATAGAATGACAACGGGTGCATCTACACATGCTGATTTAAGACACTTTAGCTCAATTTAAGGCGCAGTAAGAGTACACATCTACACATGTGCACCCTTAATGTGCCTTAAAAATAACGATTTTAGGCTATTCGCCCCTTAATGTGATACCTGCAAAAGCAGGTATCAAATTTAAGCTTGAAGAGCTAAAGCAATTAACACATATGTAGACATATCAAGGCACATTAACACTTTGTATGGACTGACATGGGACTAACTTTAGTCCCATATCAGTCTGTGCACATGGTGTTAATGTGCTTCAATGTGTGCACATGTAGATGTGAGCCCAAATTGCCTTAATGTGCATTAAGGTAATGCGCGTTAAATTTAGGCACACCTAAATGCACATGTAGACATGCCCAATGAACAGAGAGAAAAAAAAGAGGCAAGTATAATGCATTGTGTAGTTTATCTTCAAACAGATATTGCTGCCACAATTCAGTTTTACCCACCGTAAATTTTATAACCACAGAGAAGCAGCCAATTGAAATTCCTTTAAATGAAGAATTTTGACATTTGAAATGTGGCTTCATTTTGAATCTGAGCTAAACATGAACATGTCCAAATTAACTGCCAAGATTCTGAAAAATAAAATTTTTGGATTGCAACATTTTGTTTCAACTTTTCATTTCATATTTTTTATTTGATATTTGATTTTACTTTTTGTTTTAATAATTTTTTAAAGGGTAAGTTGTTTCAAAATGAAAAGGAAATAGTTTTTCATTCCAAATATGTTAAATAAGATGTTCAACATTTATCAAAACTACAGCAAACAATGGATTTCCTGAAGCTTTTCTTTTGTCCAGTAAATTGTATTCCTATGTAGAAATTATTCTGATCAATTCTACTTATAACTACAAGGAGGTAATTTAGTAAAAAGGCAAATAGTTGATAACAGAGGATAGTCCATTTTAAGTTCACATTCAGCCAAAAATCTAAAAGTGGTGTGTGTATGTAAAACTTTAAATCCTTTGTGCCTCTTGGAATTCAAATAGCTCTGGGTCTAAGGTTCTGGTTTTGTTTAAATCTGTTTCTTTGTATTATTTGGATAGAACAGAATATTCAACCTTTCTTTTCTCAAACCATTATTAAAGCTACTGAAACTCACTGAAAATAAAGCAAACCAGAGAGAAAACACAACCAAAATTGTTTTATAAGTTTGAAATGTATTGCCTGGGTTGAATAAACAAAGCTGTCTTGAAAGTTTTACACACGCAGTAGCTATTAAAAAGATATAATCCTCTTCTGAAAAAAAAAAGTTTTCAGTCATTAGGCTGAAGTGCTGCAGTTCTACAAGGACCACAAAATAAATCACTGGATACTGTTAAATATAGAGACACATGATGTAGTCCAAAATATTGACTACAAAATAATGAGCTAAATAGAGTATTGGGTACATTAACCACAAAAAAGTTGATAAATCAATGTTACTGTATTTTAACTCAATCTTTGCAATGATTAAATTATAAATGAATCTCACTAATACCGTAGTGAGAGTTATCATATGCTAGCCAATCAGAAATTGAATTAAATCTACTCCTTTTCTCCTCCAAAGCAACCACATCTTCATAGAATCATGGAATCATAGAGAAGTATGGCTGGAAAGGACCTTCATAGGTCACCTAGTTTAACCCTCGCCTGAGGCAGGATCATCCCTGTCCAAATCATTTTATACAGATAATCTTCCAAGTCTCTCCTCCTCTCCTAGGACATGTCTTCACTACAATGAGTTCTGACCACATGGGGTAGCCTAACCCAAGTATGAGTGTTGCCACAAGCAAAACCTTACCTGCATTACAATTTCTTTATGTGAAGCAGGAGATATCACTGTGATGCTTCTTAGCATAATTCTTAGGAAATGTAGAGAGACTCTAAATATGCTAGCTGACAATCATCTACATGGCAAAAAACAGATTTTTCAGGTAGGGGAATGGTGGAGGATTTTTCTATATAAAAAAAATTTGTACAGAACTAACACTGTGTCAATAATTGTGCAAATATGGTGATGTGTCACACGCCAAAGGACTTATTCTGTTCTGACTTACACTAGTATGAATCAGCATAAACTCTGTTCAAGCCAGTGCAACTTTATTTCTGATTCCTATCAAAACGATTCTATTTTCAATCTTGGCTGTAATCCAAAAAATGTATAGTGGGGCATGAATGCTCATTAGTTGTTGACAAGAAACTGACATTAATTCGTTTTTTCTGATTACTTTTTTAACTGTTTATTTAATATGAATCAGTTTAGCAGTCCTTACTTATATTCCTGTTTTGTTTTTTAATGGACTCAGTAGTTCATTTCTGTATCCAGCAATTTATAAAAACGCACACATTAGATATTTTCATGGCATATGTGTAGAGCAGTTTAAAACTGTATAGACAGCTTTTTGTCCAATGTCAAAATAAGGTAGTCCCAGCACTAGAGTAAACTCACTATGTTGAGCTTACCCATCTCGCTGCTTGCCTCCAGCTCACACACCACACACTTCTTGGCTCAAGAAGTACTCAATTAATGCACAAATCTCACACCATTCCTAACGTACCAGGAAATCTGGGCTCCATTGGATCCACTAGAGGAGTGAAATCTTAAGCCAAAGGCCCACCAAAGTCTAGCATCCAAACTCAAGTTCTCATATATTTAAATGAAAAAAACAAAGGCAAAGAATATCTCGGTTAAATTGTGTATTGTCACAATGGCAATAGTAAGAGAGAGTGACAGGGCATAAAAGAAAATGACAGGGCTTGATTCTGCTTTACTTTTAAATGAGAAGTAATTCTGTTAAAACCAATGGAGAAATGCTTTACTACAAGCAATATGAGATCAGAATGAGTTCCATAGTCACTTAGGTAGCCCCAAAAGACTTCTCACAAGCTAACATCTGAGAGTAGTATTTGTTTGAATATAGTTCTTTTAGATGTGGAACTTCTTAATTTTAAGATGCAGAGCACATGCACTTACTATTTAGGATGTTTCTGAACTAGTTTTTCAATAATCCAAACAAGAGACAATTGTGATTTGGAGTTAAGAAGCTGAAAAGGCTTTCCTTTCTGGAAAATTGTCAGCTGTAAAGAATTACAGGCATTTTCAAGGATTTCTGCAGAAAGGAAAACACTAATAAAATGATTAACAGATTTTTTTTCTCCCTTTAACTTGTTCAACACTCAACACCTTTACTTACTTTTCAGCTTAGTTCCACTAGTTCATTTATTTTTATAAAGCCTATTACACGACACTTGGGTATAAAATGACTAGTTTACAATAAGGCCTAGCTGGAAGGAAATGAATAGGATAGGTGCAAGGATTGATATAAAAATTCACTAAAAAAAAAAAAAAATTCCTTACCTACAAGCTGAACTGAGGGCCATGCTGGGAATTTGCCAGAATCCTTGGACTTGCACTTAATTTGCATCAAACAGGACGGCTTGTAAGTTCTTCATATTAAAAGCAGAGGTCTAGTCTGCAGAGACATCGTATACACAGCTGCAGTGGAGAGGCTATCAGTTCCAGAATGCACTGTTCTCCCCAGGAGAAACAGGGATCAAGAGGGACCATGAAAGTAAGAACTATTCCCTTTCAGTGCTGGAATATGCAAGCAGTCGTTGCAATGAAGTGAAATCTTAGCTCTTTCCAACAACAACTTTTGGAAGGCCCTACAGGGAGAGACTGAAGGACCTGAACCTGTTCAGCCTCAGCAAGAGGAGGTTGAGGGGGGACCTGGTGGCTGCCTACAAGCTCATCAGCAGGGATCAACTGCAAATAGGCAGAGCCCTTTTCTCCCCAGCACCACCCGGGGTGACAAGGAACAATGGTAATAAACTGATGGAGAATAGGTTTAGGTTAGAGATCAAAAGGCAATATTTTACAGTTAGGGTTGCCAAAATCTGGAACCAACTTCCCAGGGAAGTGGTCCTTGCCCCTACCTTGAGCAAATTCAAGAGGAGGTTGGACAATCACCTGCCTGGGGTCTTGTGAACCCAGCATTCATTCGGGGTCAGGCTAGATGATCTGTTCAGGTCCCTCCTGACCCTAGCTACTATGAAACTATAAATAAGTGTGACAATTGCTTGTACCATATGTAACACCTGTGCAGTTACACATAGTGTCACACAGCACAGCTCAGTCCTCCAGGATCCTGACTAGTTTTGCTCTTCACCTTGCCCACCACCCCTACAGCTCCTGGGAGTCTTGCTTGTCGTGCCAAACTCTGCTGATCCAGGGAGGCAGAGCTGGGCTCACAGGCTGCAACATGGATTTGGTTCTCAGCCCTGTCTTTCTTTGTGAAAGAGATAAGAACCTTTTGACCCAAAAAACATGGCAGGAATCCACCTGCCAAACCCTTCTGGCAGTCCAAAAATATCTGCTCTTATCTTATCTGCATCTCTAGTGTCATCTACAGGCCAAGGAAGAGCAGAGAGCAGAAACTCACAGGGGGTTGAGTACCTGGACACAAGTACCTTGTGTCCAGGTACTTCAAAAAATATCCTGTTTGATGAAAATTAAGTAAATGACATGACTGGGGCAAAGAGGAGGTTCTTCAGCATTTTTCCTATGTGGTGGTACCACAGACAACACAGATAAGAGGTATGCATGTGCTTCATGCGGCAATCAGCAGCTGTAATTCAAAAAGGCCACCGTTGGGGCAAAATTGGAATCCATCAAACCCTCTCCTGAAGTGGAAGAAGTGTCAAAATGGGAGGTGCATATGAACTTTGTGCAGTAACCACTGCTGTAATTCAGAAAAGTCATTGCTGGGGTGAAGGGAAATCTCTTCACCACCTCTGCTGAAGTGGAGGGAGTATTGGAGTCTTGCATGGTGATGTGGCCAGGACATCCCCATGTGTTTATCATTGATGGCTGCCAGTCACCACACTGAAGGCCATGGTTTGGGTGAAGGGGAGGTGTCATGGGGTGGGGTCCTCAAGGGTGGCTGTGTTCTCCTAAGGCCCCTCAACCATGCCAATTTGGTCCACTGGGCACCCTCAGTTCTCTCCCACCGTGTCTTTGATGGAAATATAAAAATAGGGAGGCTGCCTTTAAGTCCTCTTGGACACGGTTTGATGGACTGTCTGAACCCCGTGGGTTTCCAAACCCCTTGTGGGTCTCATTTCACATTGGGTGTTTTGGGGGCACCCTAGCCTTATGGGCTATATGCGTGGTTCCAAGCGCCCCTTTACCACACCCCAAGCCTCACAGATGGTACTGGCATTGCTTTGCCTAGGCCTCATTATAATTCAGCCCCTTGTCCTCACTGGGCTTTCTGCAGCCCTGTCTCTGCGCCGGGCTCTCCGCAGCCCTTGTCACTGTGCCCCTTGGTGCTAGGGTCTGTGCACCGCAAAGAACTGTGTCCCCTCTTGGGTGCCAGGATCTATGCCCCCAAATGCTGCACCCTCTCTGGCACCAGGGTCTGTGCACCCCCAAAATGCCATGCCCTCTCTGGTGCCAGGCTCCCCACGCCGCAGTGGGTCCCAATGAGGCCTCCTCCTTCCCCAAATACCTTCACCCAAACCACCGGTCTTATAAAATGGCAAACAAAACATAAGCCCCTGGGCTATAACATAACACAAGCTACATAAGGTGTGCTCAGCCCCTTTACATTACCTGGAGCAGAACTTAGTCAAGCATCTTCCCTTCACTTGCTCTAAGAGGACTGCTTCTCCCTTGGTCACCAGCAGAGAACCGCTCTAAGAGAACTGCTTCTCCCTTGGTCACCAGCAGAGAACCCCGTCCTGGGGCTTATATGGGCCCAGGGCCCTGCCCCTTCCAGCCAGCTGACAAGGTGCAGGTGCAGGCTAATTTCCTCATTAGCTGGTTAACATGGCAACCTGCACCTGGGCTCCTGTCTGGCTCTTTGGGCTCTTCCCAGGCAGTTTCTTTTCTTTTAGGAGCAGGCACCTAAGTGTGCTGCTCCTAAAACAAGACTATATAGCTCCTTCCTAAAGAAGGAGCTCTTTCCATACTGCTGATCTCCTTCAGGTTGATAAGGTGGATGCCCATAGTGACAACATTCACAGGATAGCCAAAAACACCTCCAGCACCGCCTTTCCCAACATGCACTTGCTATGCCAAACAAGGTTGGTGAACCAAAGAGTGCCAAGGTCATGTCTGCATGGCCATACATGGGGCCACACAGGAACCAAACTAACTCTCTGAAGAAGCAGTGGCAGGCCTTGACTGTGCCAACAGGAGTATGGCATGAACTGGACTTGCCAGTGCTTCTGGATGGCATCAGGGATCCAGTGAGGGTGGAGGAGATAAACCTCTGATAGTGGAAACTGCAAATAGATGCACTCTAGCCAAACATTTATTGCATGTTTTATTATGCCAGGCAGGGGTGCCAAATAGTTATAATATACTAGAATTTGAAGAATTTCTAGGATTTTAAAAATGTTTTATTGAAAAGGTTTCATTAAAAAAAATCTCTGTTTTTTTAAGTGTGAGCAGTGACATTCAATTTGTTAACATGTACATGAGTGTTATACGTTCTGGTTCTAGATCTAAATTGGTACTTTTAGATTTTATGATAATGAAGCAATATCCTAAGTGTTTATCTGAGTGCTAGACTTTTAACTTAGAGTTCACTGGAATTCAGTTTATTTTTCTTTCTCTCTTTCTTTTTAAGGAAAAGAAATGGAAAGAAAATAGAGAGATTGAGTTTAGTTTGAAATGTTTAATTTAGTTAGACATATTTCTTTTTTTTCTTCCAAAAAAATGGAAATCATACAATGATGAAATCATAGAATGATAGAATCATAGGACTGGACGGAGTTAAGGGGCATCCAATCTAACCCTCCAAATGATTTTTAACGGTTTGTTATTTAGTTAGAAAAAACAAAATAACAAACAGAAATACTTTCGCTTGCATGATACTTGCTGCCACTAGAAACTTGTGGAAGAAAGGTCTATAAAAGAGAAAGTGTTTTTCACTTTTTCTTACTTTTTAATGTTTTCACAGCTTATTCCAGTGAGTAAAAATAAACAAAAAAGAGGGATATTTTAAATATATATATTTTAATTTTTTCCACCTTTTCCTCCACTGCATTAATGAAAAATGGAGGATCATTACAAATGTTTGGAGAAAGTGAATTTTCCCTATTCTTTTAAACCAACCCCCACCCCCACGCTCCTAAAAATGGTGGGTTTTCCCTAATTTTTTTTTCACCTTTTTTTTTTTTTTCAAAATCATTTCTAACAAAACTCCGTGTTTCAATAGATTGTTTTCATGAAAGGATCTGTGTGTTCTCATGTTTCTTATAACAGTAATCCTTGGGACTTCCTCCAAGGTATTTCAGTTCACAGAATCATAATGTAAAATGAGATCATGAGGGAGATACTTCCTTACCTCTGATATAACCCAATTCTCTTTATGTATGCCACTGGAGAAAACAGTGCCAAGAAAGTACCTTTGAACAGCATCATCTGACTCGTTTATTTTATGAAACCAAAACAAAGTTCAGACCCCCTATTGATTCCAGTGAGTGCAGAAACATTCAGACATCAGACATAGAGTGTTTCCCATCAGCAATAGATACGTTTTCTTTTGCAGTCTTCAGTACTTCCTCTCCTGCAGAGACATGATTCACTAAAAACTTCATAAGGTTTGCAAGCCTCTCAAATGAGCAATGGTCCAGCTGTGAACTTAGAACATACCGTGGAACTGATGAGTTTAGATATCAGCATAATATTTAAATAAACCTGGGTTTCACATGCAGTAATAAAGCCCCTGAGGGAGGATTTGAATTAAATACTTCACCTATTTAAGCGACATCTAAGACTAGTAACTAAAATGTGAAAGAAATTTCAAGAGGTCACAGATTTGTTGGACAGTGCAATTGTTGTATAATCTAAGCATTCCTTCTTTGTGTGTGCCTCACCACACTGTTGTGAATCATCTCTGTTTTTCTGCTTCTCTGTGAAAAATGTGCTTCTTTTTGTGTATGTTTTTAATTAGGCTTTCAGTACCTAATGAAAGATAGAACCAGCTGTACTGTTCATTAAGGCAGTAGCCAAATTATTCAGTTATATTATATTGGGTTTTATTGGCATTATGAAGAGTGGGAAAGAATAAAAGCCTCACTAACTTACTAGAGTCCATTCCAAAAATACCAAATTCTTAGACATTTAAGAGAGGTTTTCAAGTAGGAAACATGTTCCTTGATTTTATACATTAATTCCACTCTACGGTGATATTATTGCCTAGGGGGACGGTGACGTAATAGAGCTATTGCCAAAGAACACATATGTGGTGTATTATTTGCATAGGCCTTGATTCAGCATGCTGTTTCAATGCGAGCCTAATATCTGATTAGTCCATTGATTTCAATGGGAATATTTATGTGCCTAAGGATTTTCTGTTGTTTAACTACCCTGCTTTGGAGTCAAAGAAAGTAATATAGAGTTAAGCTTATATCAGCAGTGACATCACAACTTAAAGTTTGCAGACAATAGTATTTCAAGACACTTCATATTTGTGAGGGCATTTTGTTTCATCTTCTTTCATTATTCTGTGTTCTTCTTGATTTATGATCTGATCTAGTGAGCCTCTGACTGTAATAAAGGATCCACAAACAGAGGCTGCCAGAGAAAGGATTAACATTCCTCCACACACAGCAACCAGCACTCTGTTAATGAGGATGAATGGATGACTACATGCATGTTCCTTGAGCACTAATGAGTCTCTTTGGCAAGAGACACCTAATTCTGTGAAAGGTGGATGATGTAAACCAGGAGGGAGGAAATTGTAGAAATGATAAGTTTAAAGATACAGGAAAGCATGGGGTCTAGAACTGCCTCATCTTGGTTTCTCTACTCCTTGCTTTGTAAAGCAAGCTTTAATTATAGTGATTATGTCCAGATCCCAAAGCATTTAGACCATGATTTCATGTTCATTGAAGGCTACACAAAGGCTTCTATTGGCTGCAGTGGGCTTAGAACAGAGTGTGAAGTTTTGAGATGGTTTTAACCATTGACCACTTACAACTATTATTCTTTTGAGACCTCCAATACTTGCAATAAAATATTTAAAAAGTTAAGAAAACAGTTTCCTGGTAAAGTGTTGCATGCTGGCTGCTGAGAGTTTCAATTTTGATTTCCAGGAAAATAATTAGAGCTGTGTGCAACTCTGCCAAGCCAAAAAGGACTAACATTGCAAATGTGAAATCTTTCTTGGTTTCATTCCATGTAGGTTTTTACCTTCTGGATTTTTGCTTTGAATGCTGGCCTTGATTGAACCCCACAACTCAAAGAAAGTGAAACTTAGTTAAAAACCATCAACTTTGGCTTTCTTTCATATAAAAGCAAATAAAACTACTGAGAAACATCCCAAAGGTAATGAATGTGTTCACCTATGACTTGGCCCAGATTTTCACACCCTGGCAACTTTTCTGCAAACTGGTTCCATGTTCATAATCCACGGTGATGGTTGTGATGTTCAAATCTAAAAGAATGGAAGTTAACATTGAGGCTTCTAATAAAACAAGAAAACCAGTGGGCTTCTGTTGATTTGTGGTTTTATGATGAAAGCTTCGAATTTAAGACAGCATTTCTGAAACTCGGGTTAGATCCATACCTTTGTAAAACATGGATTCTGATTACAAACAGCTCACTATTTTGTGGTAGATAGATCAGTGCTGTTGGTTCAGACCATAAGCAAGGGCTATTATCATAATCGCCTCTGCAAAGTTTAATTGTAGAACTATTTTTGGGTTGAAACTCCAGTTTAGGTTTATTTTTCATGGGGATCTTCCTCAATTTGTTATGGTCCTTCTTTCATGTTAGGTCAACTTCATAATGTCATTCTAAAGATGTTCAAATATAAAGATATATATAAAATATACACTGTTTGGTGAATAAGAAAAGTGGAGGGCATGCCAACCGACCAACTCACTATAGTCAGATTTGGTTACTTGGACACACTGCTGTGGTTTAGAGGTGGCTTGGAAACTCTTTACCTGTCCCAAGAAAAATTTTGAGATTGCATAAACGTTTCTCATTCTGTATTAGTATGCAGCTGAGTCTTTTTAACTTTTTTATGAAAAAATGGGCAGTCCCAAGTGTACCTCATGTGGAGTAGGTACTTGATTCTCTGCTTTCAATATTCCTGGCAACTGCCCTAACCTCTAGGTTACTGTAGGTTATCTTCTTGAAATGTATTAGTGTGATCATTCTACTTATATAAATAATATTCTGTGTACTAATGAGAGATTGATTTTGTGGTCTGTTGGTTATGAATTAATTTGAGACTTAGGAGATCGAGGTTCAAATCCCTAGTGTCTCAGTTTGCGCTTAAAAGTGGGTCTTCTCTGGACAAGCCTTCTGGTCTCCATCTAATCTTGATTACATATTCTATCCTGGTTCTGAGATATGTCGCCTTCAAAGTTTCATCAAAACCTGCCCATTCCTTTAAAAAAAAAATTCTGATCAGTTCTGTTGCAATTAGCTGTTTTTTCTATAACCACCAAAAATAGCTCTTATTGGAGAATGATATAGCAAAGCAGTTTGCAATCTAATCTGACTTGGTTTTCAGCAGCTGAAAAATACAAGGTTAGCTGTTGTTTTCTTTTGAAAGAATTATGAACTGTGGTTTTCCTTAACTAAATGAAAGGATGTCTTCCTTCACTTAGACTTTCCTGCTATGTCCAGCAAACAATGATTCATGGACTCCTTTTTAAAAATTCTCCTTCACAGAAAACCTTTTCTATTACTCTGGATACAAAGAATAAACTGACCACAAGTTTGTCTCTTGCAGAAGTGGTTTCCCCATTACATAACTCTTCTATCAGAAGACAATGGCTTTTTTTCATCCTGGCTGGAGTTGGTTTAACCATAGAGGAAACGGTGTCCAAAACTGATAAAATAATTTTTCCATGACCAAGAAACAGTCATGTGAATATAAATATTACACTGCAAGGAGAGCTGTTGTGTATATTCATTCCACCTTCCTATTATGGACCAGATCTTTGGCTAGTATAAATCAGAGTAGCACTATAGAAGTCAAGAGAAACATACCAGTTTACACTACCTCAGATGCTGGCTTATATATTTTAAATGTTGTTTCTAATTAGTCAATGTATTAGAAATATGAATCTACCATAGAAATGATCCCAAATTTGCTTTTCATACTGTTAATGTCAGTGAGATGTAAATGCAAAATTGTGGACTTCATCTGCTATAGTATGCTTTCATGTATGAGATCTGTTTTAGAAATGAAGACACCAATTTTTGAGATTTCATTTTAGTTTATAAATCAACATAAAAATATGATAAATAAAGAAGCAGATCCTCAGATGCTATAAACTAGTATAGTTTTGTTGGCTTCACTGGAAATATAATGGTTCGTACCAAAAGAGGGATATAGTCCATAATCTCTGTAGGAGCTTGCTTATGCAGAGGTTGTTCATGGTTAAGCCTTTTTGGGCATATCCAGATGTGCATGGACGTTTGGTTCCCCGGGGACAAGTAGCGGTGGTGCACCTTGCCGCATGACTGCGCACATCTAGATGCGCCCCTTTGTACCAGCGTCTGCTTCATATTGTTCAAGAAGTCCCGTTAATTGGACTGTTAATTGGAATTCTGTTTAGAATAAAAGATTTTGTTTCCTTTTAAATGCAGTTTTTTTCATCCCATTTATTATCTTGATCCCCTTTTTATGTGATGAATGTGAAACTTATCAGAATGTTAGCATCATTGTTGGAAACTAATATGCATATTTTCTTGTAATATCCATGTCATTAATATCCATTAAAAACAGGTCCTGATCACTCATATTTCTGTCAAAGAGACTAGGAACTGAGACATTTTCATATCATACATGATTTTTTCCTTAAAAAACTCTATTGCCATGTTTCATAAGAGCCACCCATCTTATAACTCAGCAGATTTTTTAGGATTTAGCCTCTACTATTATATAATAATGAGTGCAGGGGTTGTCAACTGGGGGTACACATACCCTCGGAGGAACTTGGAAGGGTCCTAGGTGGTACACATGGGCAGGTGGGGACGGAGCACTGCCACCTCCCAGGAGCAGGGCCAGGGCAGGGCTAGGGCAGTGGTGCCCCTCTGCAGAGTGGGAAAGCTTGCATGCGACGGTTGCCACCGTGACCCACCAGCCTGATGAGCTTCCCTACCCTGCAGAGGGGCACCACTGTCCTCACTCCAGTCCAGTGAGCTTTCCTGCCCTGCCCTGCCCCAGCCCTGCTACTGAGAGGCAGCAGCACTCTGCCTCTACCTGCCTGCATGCCAGCCCTGCCTCTGCTCCACATCCAGTCACATGCCATGCCCCCAGCTCAGCATCTGGCTGTGTGCCACTCCTGCTCTGCATCTGGCGGCCAGGGATACTTGGGCTAAAAACGTTGAAACCCCCTGAACTAGTGAATTGCCCATCAAGAATGACCGGGTGGGGGCGGGTGGCAGGCAGGGACAAAGCATCACCACCCACCACCCCACAACACCGCTGCCTCCCAGCTGGGGGAGCTTGGTGGGGGAGCAGGTGGGGGAGCTTGCCCCTCTGTCCCACTCTGCCAGCACCCTGCATGCTGCCTCTGAGTGAAGCACTCTGCCTATGCAGAGTACTCTGATTGGTTGTTTCAATAAGCATTGTGATTATCTTCCGAGACAACCAGAATGCTCCATGTGCCTTATGGACAGACAGGCAGACAGGCTAAGCCCTTTTTATATATAGAAGATAACTATTCTTGGAGACTCTTGAGCCTCAGTCTCTAAATAACACATAATCCAGCCCAGAAGTGTGGGGTGCATGCATGCTGTCTAGAGCCACAGTCATTCCCCACACACATATACAGCCTCTCCATGGAAGCAAAGATTGCCATGCCACTATCCTCTGAGAGCAGCGAGGGGTCCCTGGCACCACCAAAGGACCCACACTCTCAAGCAGCTTCTCCCTGATGCAGCACAACCTGTAGACTATGTTGTGTAGTTAGTAGTGTTTCACATTGCATTTGGTGTTTTTTTTCCTGCTTTCCATATTAAATCTGGGGGGGGGGTTCGTTATACTGCTTGCGAGGAGAGGTTTTTTGTTTTTGCAGGACACCCCAGTAATTCACTTAGTGTTCACAGATTTCTGGATGGGGGCTCGAGCCATGGGTATAAATTTATGAGGTACCCCAAAATGTGAACCCGGCCCTTGTGCTGCTGACCGGTGCCCAGCAGAAGGGTTACACCACCTTGTCAGTAAATAGTGTAAAATTACATTTCACACTCTCTTTTACAACTGTGTAATTTAGAGGAAGCTCAGTTCCTATATATCTGATAAAATAAGTGTGGGCATCATCTTGCTGCACAATTCAAGAAATTACTATGAATGCTTGATACTGTCCCCACATACTTTATTATTGCTTCCTTTTGTATAGGTTCAGATTTGACTACAAATGGCTACACAGAGCATCATAAACTGTGTCTGTGTGTTACAGCATTAAAAACTAACCTTATTGACTGTCTCAAGCTGCTTATGAAATAATAATAATCTGTACACTCATGATCCATAGACTACAACTCTTATCGCTGAAAGAAAAATTTCATTTTTGAAGGATCAGGATAAGTCCAAGTCATTTGATCTAGTTGGCGCCAAAGTTAAGAAGAGATACTAGAAAGATTATCAGCCTATAATTAGGGATTTCTAATGACCTAATTAAAAGCCAAATCCTCTCAGGCCCAGCCCAGCAATGCCCATTCAAACAAATAACAATTGGGGCAGTCCACAGTAATTGCAGGATCTTATTGGTAAAGGCCATAATCTGGAGAGTAGCCTCATTTCTTTTGGTCACTCTTAATGAGGTACTGCCCAGTATGAGGTTACTGTGCCCATAGCTTCAATGTCATGGTAGCTATTAACAGTGACAGAATGGCCATTGTATCATAATATTCCTCCTTGTAACTTTAAATAACCCAATATTATTATGTCTGTTAAATCTGACAAGTTATTTTTGAGATTATGTAGAAAAGAAATTCACAGGTCATTGTACGTCTATAGGGCTTGAATTCCAGCAGTGATGAGTGGATTACACCAACCAAATATAGGTTCAGGACTATAGAGTGACGCCATCTGTTGTTTGTGTTTTGAATCTGAATTCATAAAATGTAGGTCAAATTAATTGCTTACGTAAAATATTGACCTCCCAGCAAAGGGTGAATAGCTCCCTCAGCAAAAAAAAAAAAAAAAATTAAAAATAAATAAATAAAAAGAAAAGAAAAAAAGAGAGAAAGAAAGAAAGAAAAAGGAAGAAAAAAAAGGTTCACTTGGAAAAAAATTACTATTGATTTATATGGCAAAATATCAACTGGTTAATCCTAGCAGAGGAACCCTTAATTAGGAACATGCTCATTTACTAAACGTGTCCCAGAGGGACTGTATTGTATACAGTACCAGTTGGCATTTGGCCCTACTCATGTCAGCACTATATGGACAGTTTACTGTATGCGCTGTCATTGGGTAAACAAAAATGCAGCACTAGTGCCAGAAAGGAACTGAAAGAGAAATACACTGACTTCCAATGAAGTTGAAGATTTTTTAAGTAAAATAATGATGACTTAATTTATGTTCCTTGGTTGAATTTTATTACACAAACCTGCAAGCATAGGTCCAAATGGCATACCCCTGCTCATTTCAAGGTTCATACTGTAAAAGAGTATTAAGGTTCATGAAAGAATTTCCTTATAGTGTGCCATTTAAAAATAATACGTGATTTTCATGGATATGTTCCTAAGTAATGCCTCTTTAAATGGAGCTGAGGCATAAGATTACACACAGAAAAGACAAAACAATTGTCATTTGTGAAATATTTTCATTAGTCTTCCATATCGTTAAGGTTATGGACTTCCCACTTCCACTTCCCAATTGTGGGCCCAGATTTGTGAGTCCAATTACATATTCAACTTTCATCAGATCTTTACATCGCTCAGGACAATTGAAAAGGAATTATTCCCCCTCCATTGCTTTTAATACTCAGAGCCCCTCCAATTTGTGATTGAGTTGCACTTTATAAGTTGCTTCTAACAGTATCTTAACCCTCTTCATTCAAACAATTCACGGCCTTGGTATCTAAGCAGCAAATCAGTTGTATATGGAACAGGAGATTTTTTTTCCTGTGTTTTTTCTTCAGAAGTGCTGAGCAAAAGAAGCATTGCCTTTCAGTTGAAGCTTCAGATATCTCATGGCTCTGAAAATTAGCATAGCCATAAAACAGCAGCAACTTGAAGCAGCATCGTGCTTTAGCCCTGTTTTGCAGTAGAAGTAGGTAGGAATTCAGTTCCTTTCCTATGAACACCCAATCCTTAGTTTCTCTTGCTAGTAAAGAAGAATGTCCAATAATGAAGAGCAGGTTCAGAAAAAGATGGTGAGAACCTGTTAGGATATGGCAAACTTCTATTAAGAAAGACTGAAACAGAATGGTTGACCCAAAAAGAAGATTAAAAGGAGAGCATGTGATTGAAGTATATGAAATTACACACAGAAACCCTTCATTACAAGAATATTATTACAGTTTCAGGCTCGTCTGTTCATCCTCTCTCCTATTGCTTAATGCCTGCCCCAATCCTGTCTGTACATTCTGTGTTTTTTGTCTTATTCCCATTCTCCTCGCCTATGCAGTCCTTATCTTTAGTCGCAAGGCTTCTCATCCCAGTCTGTCTGCTCAACAAGTACCAGTCTCCTAAATACAGTTCTCGGATTCCCTACTCAATTCCAGTTCCAGTCTTTTACTCAACCGTTAAGCTCTTGCACCCAGGTCACTACTACCCTTCAGATTTCATTCACTTTCCTTGCATCTTGGCTTATCATCTGCTTCTTTTCCCCAAAACTTCCAATCAGCCCTCCATTCATGTTCTTCATTGTCATTAGATCCCAGTCTTCTTTCCTTTGGTTCTTGTCTTCTCTGCTCAGCCTGTCCCAGGCTTCTCCTAATATTATGGATTGTCTTCAACTATCTGCATAGCTCAAAACAACTGTGAATTAGAATCACTGAAAAGTCCTGCCCTATCTTAAGTAGGAGCATGATCAGTACAGTGTCTGAGAATTAGGCTGTGAAGATGTAGCAAATTCCTTGAAAACCTGTAGGAACTAAGATTTTTCAAGGGCCTATACCTCAGCTAAATGTTCATGGATTTTCACAGCAATGCCATTCCTCTGCCAAATGTTAAATCTCTGCTCCAAACCATGTGGATAGTAGAGCATCTCCAGGAAAAGTTTAAAGGATTTTTAACTAGGCCAAAACAGTGGGGAAGGCGAGTGTTGTTGTTTTGGGGTTTTGTTTTCCTCACAAAAACAACCATCCAAAAATAGTAAGCCTGAGAAAGACACCTTTATATGCCAAATTTCAACCCAAACCATTAAGATAGAAAATACGCAACCAAATACAATATATTATTACGGCAAGTATTGGACAACTTTAGTAAAACTGTATTAACTTGCAAACGATGTATACCTGCCCCCGAATGAGCTGCTGGAAATTGGGGTGTGAGTGAACTGTGGAGAGGTTGGCTACTCCTGATACATGCCATTACCTTTTTCCAATGTACATTGGCCAGACAGGGCAATCCTTGTGTAAAAGAGTGAATGGATACCAATTCAACCTTAGTTTCTAGAACACACAAAAACCCTATGCAGAACATTTTAACTTCCCTGGATATCACATCATTGACCAAAGAATAGCTGTTCTTAAACAAAAGGGCTTTTAAAAAGTAACTTGAACCCGACATCAAAGAAAAAGAAAGCACCTACAGAGTGAATTTTGTGAACTCTGGTCTCAACAGGAACTATAAATCCTTATCCCACTATGTGGACTGGAGCTGTTAACTCCAGTATTCCTCAAGGTGTTAACTGCCTTATTCATCTCAATTGATCCTATCAACTAACTCTTCACCTCCCTTAAATGGGTCCGCTCCCTGTCCCTTTCCTTTCTATATAAAATCCTCTCTCGTTGCCAGTCCTTTCATACCATCTGATGAAGCAGGTTGTTGCCAATGAAAATGTATTCCTTTATGAACTAGTGAGTCTTTAAGGGCGTGTGTAGCACCTGAAAATTTTAGCACAGCTTTTTTTCCGTGTGGTGCATTTTTGTTCACACAAATGGCGCTTCTGAGCGAGTTGAGCCTCATGTGTCATTCCCTGCAGATTTCAGTAGGGTGAGACAAATACCAGTTTACCCCCTATAATGCCTTTCCTAACGTATTACAGCAGGAGGCACATGTAAACCACCCAGGCTCCCCAGTCCCTGCCCCTCAGACTCTCACTGGGCAGTCCTGCCTCTCACTGTGAGTCTCCCCTGGGCACAGTCATGGTCGCCCCAAATCCTTGTCACTTGCACCCACCTATGCTCGGTTAGTCTGGTCTCTCTCTGTCAGTACGTGATCCCAAAGACCCCATCCCAATCCCAAAGACAAGCCACTTGAATCCTCCCCTCCTGTTCCTTTCCCTTCCCATCCCACCATGTTACAAATATATTTGCTTTTTCTTTCATTTACTATAGCTGCTATGATAACTGCTATGATATCATAAAATATTTGGGTTTTAGAGTAGCGGGTGGGTGAGTGGGTGAGTGTTTGTTGCCACCCGGTTGATTGGCAATTGCTGTCGATGTTGGTGGTGGTGAATTCTTCTGGGTTTTTTTTCCCTCTTGTTTTTTGGACTACATTTCCCAGCATTCCCAAGCTCATTGATCTTTGTACAGTTTCCAGTGGGGGTCTCCATTGGAACCTTCACGTTCCCTGCCCAGGTACACCATCAGTCTGTTTGTGCAGTGCCACATATGGCGTTTGGAACTGTGTTGTGAAATGTTTTATAAATGTTTTTGGAATGCCTTTGAAAATGTGGGTTGCAGTTCGGCTTGGTTCCCCACCCCCACATCTAGCCCACCAAAAGCTATAATAGTTAACATTTTCACCAACATGGGGCGGAGCTCATTCAGATGTGGGTGATGGTGTGTAATGCCCTCCTCCCCCAAACCACTCACAGTCTTGAAGCAGCAAACCCCTAGCTGAGTCCAGATTTCCTCCCCCTTTCCCTAACTGTCCTCCCTTCTGCCCTCCATCTATAACACCACACACCCCTGTAGAGAGATACAGATTTAAAGTGTAAATTAATTTATTTTAACATAACCAAGAGAAAGAACAAAGCACTCCTAGGTATTGTTGTCAGCAATATATCATGCCAGATAATCACATGCAAGAGCCACCCAGCCAGCCTGTCCTTGAGGGTATCTCCTTGGTCCCTGCACTGCTGCTGCTGCCCAGACATGTCTCTGTTGTCTGGCCACTGCCTGCCACACTTCTTCTTCCCATGACTCCTTGGAAATATCTCCACAGCTCTCACAGATACTGTGCAGTATGTAGGCTGCCACTACAAAGGCCATGATATTTTTTTGCTCCATCTCAAGCCAGCACGTAAGCACCCTCCATCGCCCTTTCAGTGGGTCAAACACACATTCCACAGCCATCCTGAAACTGCTCAGATGGTAGTTAAAAAATAGCTTCTCTGGGTTGGTGATATACCAGGGCTTTAGAGGGTAGGCAGCATCCACTAATATAACCAGGGGAATGGTGACACCGCGGATCACTGTCTCCTCCACACCAGGTGCATAGTGTACTTTCTTCACTAGGCCAGGCACAGAGGAGTTTTTGAACAAGCACGCACCATGCACACTGCCATCCCACCCGGCATAAGTGTTCATGAATCAGCCCTGGTGGTCCATCATGGCTTGCAGGAGCATGGAAGCATATCCTTTTCTGTTTGTGAAAGTCCTTCCCCTCACCACAGGGCACAGCACTGGGATGTGAGTGCTGTCTAAAGCCCCCCCCCACAGTTCGGGAACCCCTTCTCATTAAAGCCATCTAGGACTTGCTGAGGATTCATCTAGTGGATAATATTGTTTGCAGTGATCTCCTTAAGCAGCTGGCATACCTCACAAGTTGCCAGCCCAACCGTGCAGGCAGCCATGCCAAATGTAGCAGAGGCTGGATGGGCTGGCCAGTTTCATGATAGCCATTGCAACCCTCTTGTCTGGTGGGATGGCCTGACACAGGTTAATGTCTTGCCTCACAATGTGGGGTCCCAGCATTGAGATGATATGATGATATGATAGAATATCTCCCTTTTCATTTGGAACATCATTTGGAACATCTCCAGCCACTGCTGGTCATACCAAGTGGTTAGCACGATTCACTCCCACCAGTCCGAGCTGCTCTCGCAGGTACACAGCGTGTGGATTCTGGTCCTCCTCAGGTTTCTCAACAGAGCCCTAGGGGACCGCGCCCGGGGTCCCCTCCCTCACTAACTAAGTTCTGTGAGTGGGTTTGTTTAGTCATCTTTCTTGCAAGAAAATGCTGGCTGCACACTAGCACTGGCCAAGCATTCGACCTCCCTCCATCTGATAACAATCCACACTGCAACTTTCCAGTAATGCCATGACTCCATAAAAGTCCTGTGGTCATCAGTAACCAGGAAGGGCCAGTAACCAGGCGGGCTGCCTGCCTGCCTGCCTCCCTGCCTCCTTCCCTCCCTCTCTCTCACCCTCCTACCATGCAGCCCTCCATCCATCCATATCATATCAGGGGATTACTCAAGGGACCATGGGAGAATACTGTGAATCAGTGTTTTATCCTATTGTATTGCGATGGCTGGCAATGGCTGTACTTTAAAAAAAATTATTCACCAGTTGACTACCAATGGCATTGCTGAGTAAAAAAAAAAATGTCTATACTGTTTTAGTTTTATTATGATTTTTTTATTAAATTGTTTGCAATTCAATTTATTGTGAAAAAAATAAAGATGAGGAACAAAAAATTCTGATTTGTACATGCTCCTGCTTGATTTCAGGGCGTGAACCAGGGAGCCGGGGGAGCAGTTAGCAGCCGGCCAAGGGCAGGAGTGGAGTAGCTTTCCAGACTAGACACAAAGCTGGTCAAGGCCCGCATTTCAGATTGGTTGGCTTCCCCTCCAGGCACCTCAATAATATGTCTGGGGATAGCAATCTGCTGCTAACACTTCTGGCCTCTCTATAGGGAGCACAGTGCTTTTTGAACCCCTGGCCTTAGCTAATTAGCAGCTCCCTGCTTAGCTGAGACCCATCTGATGAGGACATGCCAATACCTACTATAGGAGAAGGAGGTATTACAAATTTCTTGAATTTGGAGGAAAATATGTTCTCCCACAATGATGCTTTCTTTGAATACACTTGATTCTGCAGAGGCCTAGAGATAGCTGAAGAGATTACCCTGGGCTGCCTTGGGAGTGCTGCTCCTTGTTTCCCTCCACCTTTTCCCTGTCCTTTGAGAAGGCTGAGAGAAGAGATATGACAAGGGAAGACTAAACAATCCTGAACAAAATCTGATGAGCTTTCTGTAGGGGGTGAGTGGGTTGAAGCCGAATTGGGAGGAGGGGGGTGGCGTGCAAACCCGGCTACAAAAGGTGCTGCATGCAGGATTTTGTGAAGAAAACATTGCATTGCAAAGAAAGCATTGAAAAAGGAATCATGTTTGCATCGCACCTCCCATAACAGTACAGCCTGCAAAGAAAAAACTCAGAAAAAAAGAAGAAGCTGTTTTGGAGCTGTGACAGCAGGAGTTAACCCCAACCCCCCACCCCCTTTGGTGATCATGCATATGAAATGCATTATAATGCATTAAAGACTTACTAAAGTCTTTAAAGACCTGCTAAAAGCTAAAGGCCCTGGGAGGTCCATGCATGGAGAAGTTTTGCAGATTGCCTGCTTGCCGCTGGTGGTGGGTGGGGTTGTTTAGTCTTTTTTCTTACAAGACATGCTGGTTGCACCATACCCTAGCTAGCACTTAACAAGCATTTGACCTCCCTCCCTCTGATAACAGTCCACCCTGCAACTCTTTGCAACTCTTTCCAGTATGCCATGACTCCATAAAACCCTCAGAAGCACAACATCCCCACCAGGCTGAGATAGGTGCAGTCTCCAAAAAACAACCCAGCCACCCACCCACCCACCCCAAAGAAAACATGACACATATATAGAACAAAAATAAAACACTTTACTGAAAATGCTTCAGCTTTAACAATAACTACATACAACTTAACAATATAATATATATACCAAATGTAAAAAAAAAATTAAAAATCTGAAAATATTTTCACTCTACTCCTCTTCACTATCTTTACTCTTCTCTCTTCATCACTTGTCTGTGGGTTGGTTGCTGCCCCCAGCGAGTTCTGCCCATGGAAGTTTTCTGTGAGGAGAGGGAAAAAGGAAGAAATGGAAGAGGAGGGGGGTTTGGTGCACAGTCAAAAACCAGAACTTTCCCCCCACCCCCCCAAACGCATACATAACATCTGTGGGACATATTACCTAAATATCAACCAGAATGCTGCATATCCTGGGCATTGGGTCTGGCAAGCAGCATCCTGCCTCTGGACTTTTAGTCGTGGTTCTGAAATGGAATGTGATGAAGTTCAGAAGGTTTGCAATACTGAAGGAAGTCATGTAACTACTCACTCCAACATTTCAAACTATTGTAAAAAACTTACCATTATGGTGATGCTGCAGCCATCGTTGGGAGCTATGTCCACTGCAGTGGCAGCACACAACAGGGGTTGTGGGGGTCACAGCTGGATGGTACATGAGGGGGTGGGAGGGCAGGAGGGTACATGGGTCAGGGTGGAGACATACACTAGAAGAGGGGGTAGAAAAATAAGGGATTATTTGTCTCCCCCATTTTAAAATAATAATTGGTCTGAGCAGACCCATCCCAAACTGAAGTGCATGCTATGAGGGAGGAGTGAGGATTAAAGGAGGGTAAAAAAGAATAAACAGAGGCACCTACTGGCTAGAGGCCAGAACACAGTGTCCCATCATGGCAAAGGGGATTAATTAGAAGTCTTTGTAGTCTCTGGCTGTTTGCATGAACAAATCCACAGTTGCAGCAGCGTAACTAGAGAGCGCAGCAAATTAACATATCTCTGAGTAGTGTTAGTTTAAGGCACTAAATGGACTTTAGAGCAGCGGGAAATCCTGGGTCATGCAAACACAAATGTAGTTGCATCAATGTAAACAGGAAATATTGCTTCATCTACATACACCCTAACATGCCACCCTCCCATACCTTCTGGCTAACTTCAGAATAACATGGGTAACCAGAGAAACTGAGACACAAGAAAGTGAAGTGGCTTGCCCTAACTTGCATGGCCAATCACTGGCAGAGATGTGAACAGAACGCAAATTTCTTGAGTCTCAATAGACAACACTGTCCAAAAACCTAAGAACTAAGATAACATGGAGAAAAGAGGTTCCATCTTCACATTAAACTCACTTTAAAAAATACCAAGATCTGAATTCATCTTATAAGCCATCAGTGGTATGTATAAAATAAGGAGGACTTAGCAGCCTTTTCATATTTACTTGACTAAAAGACAAATTTGGAGGTTCCTTCTCTCAAAACATATTTTTACTTTTTTTTCTTAGGAGTTAAAGCCAGTGAACTGAGTCCAGAACTCAGTTTGATTTTTTATTTTCACAATAACTGTGTATTAATTCTGGTTTCTTTTTTATTTATTTTTCATTTCTGATTACTTTATTTAGGGCTGTGTGAAACAGCATTGTTTTGTTTCGACTTATGTTTCACCATTTCAATGGGACAGTGTTTCATTTTGAGTTTTGTTTTGTTTCAAAAGCACTGTTCTGTTTCATTTCGTCGAAACTGTTTGGCTGTTTCAACACGGTTTCAACATTTCGCCCATAGGCTATCATGGAGAAGTGCAAAACTGCCTATAGCTTTGTCATTTGTTGGGAGATTTGGATGAAAAGATTAGGAATGGTAGCCTCTTCTGAGGGCATGAGGCCTGACAAGTTTCAAGGAGATAGGTGCAGGGATTTTTGAGAAACAGCACCTCACACTGTTGACAAGCAAAACTCATGTCACGTGTGTGTGTGTGTTAAAGCA
Organism: Alligator sinensis; assembly: GCF_000455745.1. NCBI lineage: Eukaryota > Metazoa > Chordata > Crocodylia > Alligatoridae > Alligator > Alligator sinensis. The sequence continues at coordinate 2,629,780 of NW_005841913.1, forward strand.
CAACAGGGTGAAAACTGCAGGCATGGTAGCCCCTGCTGAGGCCATGAAGCCTGCCAGATTTCAAGGAGATAGGTGCAGGAGTTTCTGGGAACCTGTACCTCAACCTGCTGACAAGCAAAACTTGTGACGTGTGACTGTGTGTGTGTGTGTTAAGGTGCGCCCTCACTGGTGCTGGGACCTCTACATAACATGGTAATGTGTCCCAATGAGGTCTTCTCCTCCCCTACAGTCTCAGGCTGGTCCACCACTTTAAATGACAACAGGTAATAACTTAGTAAGTAGCACAGTAGCACCAGCAGCATCCCAGGCAGCCAAACAGTCACAGTCAATATAAGAGCAGTCCTTCCCCCCTCTTCCCCCTCCCTCTCCTTACTTTATGTTTCCCTGCAGGCAAGCCAAGCTTCAGCTTCAAAACTCAAAACATTTCAAAACTTTTGAAATGTTTTGAAGCCCTTCATTTCACTTCAATTTCGCTGTTTCGAGCTTGAAATGAGTTGAAACAGCATCAAAACGAAACAGCCAACAAAATTTCGCACAACCCTACTTTATATATATTTGCCTTCTGCTTTATGCCATTAAAATCAGTAAGGTTTTGGTTTTTCTTTCAAACTTAGTAGCATATTAAGAGGTTTTAAAAAATCAAAGCCAAAATGGCTTCTCATCTGAGTCATAGTCAACTTGTCCAGCTAGTTTTTAGCTGTTTTTCTAGCAAGTATGTTTATCATTTTTTGATCTTTTGGAAACTAAGGACATTTGCCTGTAGTGTTGTGATTTTTTATTCAAGATTAGAAACTAGCATGTGACACTGGTCATAATTACACTTACATTGAAATGAATGTTACTATATTCACTTAAATGAAAGCTGATATGCAATGATATGATAATTCAAATGATGAAAAACAGATTCATGCTAGTTATTCTTCAAATAAGAATAAGAGATTCATGCTGTTTATTTTTTAGAATCATACCCCACACACACAAAAACAAAATAAATATGATGCACAAATTGAAGAAATATTAAGATAAGAAAGCATCAGATAAACCAATATATAAAATATGGTTAAATTTATATTGCCAATTAGCTTTATTGGATCCAAAGCCATACATAAATAAACAAGCTGAGAGAAAAATATACATTTACCTTTTTAAGGTTAGGTACAGATGTTCACATTGATCTAAGTTATGTGGTTTTCTGTAAGCAGGCTGCCTTAGATCAGTAGTGAACAGAATGTACGTCCACCCTTTGGTGGTGGGGTGGGCACACAGGCTGCCTGCATTGGACAAAGCATGCAGGTTGGGGGCACTCCTGCATGCCTCCCTAAAAGCCCCATGGGCTAACCAGGCTTCTGGAGACTGCTAAGTGCAGCTGAGCACCCAGGTCACTCTTGATTACCTACTGGGCATGGGCAAGCACACCCCCAAACCTCTGCCATGTCACCATGAACCCTCCCCCATACCCAGTCCTAGTCTTCCAGAAGTAAACACACTCCATTGTGGATGCTCAGTGCCCTCCCATGCCCCGCTCCCCTTCTAGTACTTTGGGACCCTGTAGCTGTGGGCCAAAAAAGCTTTGCAGTACCCCAAATACCTATGGCCCAGGTACTTGCCACCAGTGGCCAAGCAATGGGGGTCACAGGATTGCCTCCATATAGGCCCAGTCCTGATGTTCTTCACTCTGCCACCCTGACCCACCAGAAGTGAGCCACCCACACTGACTCCTGCTTGGTGGTGGGAGGTTATGCTGGGGTCCAGGCTCTGGCCACTGAGATGTGGTGTGCAGGGGCCAGAGTCAGGCTTCATGGGGCTGTGCCCAAGTATATGGTCATGGAAGTCCTTGGCTGGATACAAGAGATTCAGGATCAGGCTCCATGGGGATGTACCCAAGCATAGGGGTTCTCCTGGGCTTTGTTAGGTCTGTGTATACATCATCGGGTGTTTCATGAGAGAGTGCAGGGGCACAACTGGAGACTCAGGTGCCCAGGTCCGGGGCCTCAGGTAGAGGATACAGATACCTCCCTTCTCCCTCTGACCCCATCCCCATTACCTGCTTGTGGCTGACACATGGCTGGAGGCAGGAGGCAGGGTTTGGGAGAGGGGCTTTGCTGACTCGTCTCTGGGAGAGCGCAGGAGCAGGGCCCACTAGGCACTTGGACGGAGTAGTCGAGAACAGGCTGAGTGCTAGCACGACACCCAGTGAGGGGAGGAGTCGGGGAGTAGGGGGAGGCAGGCTGCAAAGGAGTCTGGGATGCTGGAGGATAGTGACTTAACTTGAATCAATAGGGAATCGGGTACAGAAGTTTGATTCACCGGTCTCACCAAAATGGATTAGATTTGAGTGCATACTGAACCAGGTCAATCTTTGACCAGGGTCCATCAGTTTTAGACCCATCTGTGAGGGCCAAACTTTTTTCTGTTATGGGTATCAATTTCCAATCACTTAGACCAATTTATGTGTAATGTCTGTGCCTGGTCTAAAAGATCAGTTTCTTTAAAAAGTAGTTTTCCAAAAAATGTAGCAACAAGAAAAAGGTAAAGCCTGTGTGTTTTAAAATGTTTTTTGTTTTTTTTTTGCTGTATTCTTAGTGTTGATTGATAATTAAATTAGTTCTATAACAGATGGAAGGAATGTAAGTCAGTTTGTGGCAGAAGGCAGGCATTCTAGCTAATGAGAAATCACAAAAGCATTCTGCAAACTGTTGATTGAGGTGGGGAAGTGAGCTGCTTCTGTTATATGTACTGTATTTCAATTAACACTATGAATATTTTAGCAGTAACATTAACAGTGTCATTCAGACATAATGATATATATAACGCTTCTACATGATTGTAATGCTCTCCCATCCATCTTGAAGGGGCCGAGAGACCTACTTATGAAAAAAGATTAAAAGGAAATATAATTATACCTCAGCTAAGTGATACTTAACAAGGGGATGTAACAGCAGTCTACTAGAGATGATTGAAAAAGAGGACAACTTTTTAAAAATAAATATCACTCTATTTTTAACATCATTTAAAACTATATTAAATGTGTCGGCTTCAAAGTTGGACAAAAAGCAGAATACATTTTTCAAGAATGTCTTCTTCAAAATTATATCTGTCTTTTTGTCCATTTTTTAAATTGTGAAATATTAACCAGGATATAAATAACATATTACAAATAAGCATATAAACATATGAATAACAAAGAGAGGAGCTATTTATATGGGTGCATATGGGCATAAAAAGAAAATGGGCTATGTTTATGATAATAGATATCAAGAAAAATTCCTTAACAAGGAGATGTGTTATGTAAGGAGCTAAAAAGATAAAATATAGATTTCATGGAACCTATTAGGCTCAGTGCACCAGCATTGGCTAAAATATACTTGCAATAAGTCTGGAGATGGATGTAGCTGCCTCCAGGTCTGGGCTCTTTTATACAGTTATTACTGGCTGTAAAAGCCTAGTTTGTTGTCCAGGGATTAGCCAGGCCAAGCTAGGCTCTGCTTCTTCCATCAAGGTTGGGTTGGCAAAAAGAACTTGCTAATCAAGCCTTTTCCAACCCTAGAATTATTCTACATCAATGGGAATTACTCCCACCAGAGGCTAACCTAGCTCTGTGCCGCCACAATGATTAATGTATTGATGGACACTTAATTTTTTTCCAAGTCCTATTCTTTTTTTTTAATGTTATTATTTAGTCCACACCAATGTGTATCCAGAATATACCTCTTGTAACTGTAGTGCAAGGCATACACTTAAGCGGGATCAAGATAGTCCCAGGTGAAAAGTCCCTAAATTGTAGCAGGAAAAAGGAAGAAGAGTATATTAGCAAAAATGATTCAAGTAAAGACACAATACAATAGCCTCTTGATGATGGCCAGTTTGCTTTTTGCCACAAAAGGGGAATATGTCCATCGTGTAACACAAAATAGCTGGATCCTGTATCAATTTCTCATCCAAAGGGACTCAATGCAAAAGTACCTGAACTCTGCTACTGCTCAACAGACAGCAACTGTATATGTAATATATAGTCTACATATATTTAAATATGCCACATAGTTCATTTTATCAGACATGTGCATCAGCTATGTGGATGTGGAATATGTCTTTTTTCCATGTGAGTTTTCTCTTGGCAAAGAGCAATTCTCTCAAGTTGCCAATATAAATGTAACTGCTGGGTTCTAAGAAAATTAGTCATAACTAGCAGAATATTAAACTATGTGAGATTAACAAAAGTTGCCTATTCCTAGATCTAATGCAACTTGAAATAACAGTTGACTTTATATTTGGGAGACAGACTGTAGACAAAGGGACCATTGCTTACCAATACCATTAAGAAAAATATATAAGTATTTGATTATAAACTTCAATAGGATGTTGTTTAAAATAGCAGTTGAGTGGAGACAGAAGCCTACATGAATCATCTGGTGTGGCTGATTTCCTCTATTCCTCTTTGTTTAAGCAGCACTACTGTGCCAATGGAATCGGAAATGTGTATGGATTCCAGATTAACAGTGGCTGCCATCAGTCTCTGCTACTTTTGACCAATAGTCCTCACCGCCATCCTCAGGTGTGTCTGCACATAGGTCTTGTGCTACATCCTTGTACTAGTTGCATTTGTTTCTAAACCAATAATTTAGAACCCTAGTAAGACAACTATGTTGACTTAAAATGCATTTTCAGATGAGAATTGTTTTATAGTGAGGATACTCAGACTTGAAAGATCTGGGTTTGTGTCCCTGCTCCACAGTAGACTTTCTCAGAGGGAGCGTTCTAACTCACATTGAAGTCAATGTTTTTTATGATATTCAACTTCTCTGTCCTTTTTTCCCCCTCTGTAAATTAAGTATAACTACTCTATCATAACTTATAGGATAATAAAATAGATTAAAAGGTTGTGGGATACTCAGAGACCACAGTAATAGAGCTAAGATAGCTGTATAGATTTTTCTGAAACTTGGTACTAAGCAATAAAGATCAAATTCCACTTCCTTCCTAATCATCTAAGTGACCATTTTTAGCTGTGTACATGTTCTTTTGGGTACTTCCACACCCAGAAGAATTATATTCCTGGATGTGTAGCCCTGCTCATGTGGTTGACTATGTAGGCTGGGCATGTGCAGAAGCAGCCAAGGCATGTACACAGTACACACACCTCTTGTGGATGCCCAGAAGCCTTAGACACTTAAATTGGAGTCAGTCAAGCTCATGACTATTAGACTTAGACTCAGAAATAGAAAAGGGCAGAGAAAGAGAGAGGTTTCCTATCTTCCCCCCCACCAATAGCAGAATGGCTAGGGTACTTACTTGGGAAATCAGCAGACCTGGGGTTCTAAACCCCAAGCTCCTTGCAAAGAGGCAGTGCTTCCAAATAACAGTTGTTACAGTCTGTCACAAATCAGCCATTATCCAATGACTTGTCCAGCATTCCTTTTGAATCTATGCCCTTGGACAGATTCAACACCGGGGAGGGAGGGACCTGGCAAAGAGGAGACCCAAGCCAACATACTTGTTCCCAGTGAGGTGGAAGGGATCCCTTTTTTCCAGTGACTATATTCATTGCAAGGGACAGAGGTTCAGCCTCAAAAGGAGTGCTGGGGATGGGACTGGAGCCAAAGCATGAACAGGCCCTCCTCTTCCTGCTCCATTTTATTAACTCCTTCCCTCCCCGCCCCCCGGAATTTAGGGGTGCATCTGCACGTGGGCTTTAATGAGCATTAGCCTATTTTAATGATCATTAAAGCATCACAAAAAACATGCTCTTAAGCTAATGAGCATTAAAATAGGCTAATGCACATTTTTCTTGTACCTCACAATGCTGATAAGGTACTGATTTAATGTGCATTATCTAAAGCACATTAATGAACATTTAGATGTGCCCTAGGACTACTAGAGCTACATAGAGGGATACCTATCTTTTTACAAGCTTACAGAATATGGCAAGGGCTGCTGCTTACATGCCATAGCCTCACCTGGGCACTTTTTTAGGGGCCAGCTGAAGGAATTCAAGCATCCTGCAGCTAATCCTACCCAGGCTATCAGGGCCAACAGGGTCTTGTCTGGGAAGCAAGCAGACAGACTCCTGACACACATGTTCCTTTCACTTTTATCAGTAGGAAGTCATTATCCATTTGGTAGAATTACTCAATGTATATTAACAGCATTTTGAACTTCATTATCCAAAATCTTTCCCACTCTCTTGCTCCTGGATCACCAAAGTGACCTATGTTGCCAGGTTCTCACTTGGAGAACTACTGCTACCTAATTTCAATCCAGTTTCCTTCATTTATATTTTTCTTAATTTTCAGCTTTAAGCTCTTCTATAATGATCCTTCTAATAATTGAATTTTTCCTCCCTTCTGCTCTACAGGTGACTATATTCTAGTTGTGCACAATGTTTGTGCATTTGTTAAGAGCTAAATTCATAGGGAGTCCTAGGTTTAGCAGTAGTATGTTCAAGCACTAGATATGCAACTTCTAATTGCCTGAATCCTCTGCCTCATTCCTGAGGTGGGTTCCTGGGCTCCTTCTTTTCAATGTATAGGTGTCTGAGAATGGGATTCACAGAAGTCAACACACTGACCAGCTTAAATTAGCCAGCAAAAAATTCTAAAGGGGGACAAATGAAACCAACACCTAGCTGGGCTGAGGGAAGGAGCCTGCCTCTACAGCCATGGCCCCTCTCCGGAATTTAGATACATAAGCAAGAAGATCCTTTCCTCACAAAAAATGGGAGGATGAGGTGTTTCCTAACTTCTACCCACCAGCTCAGTAATAAGACACCTGAGATATACAATGCCAAGGTTCAAATCTCTTCTATGCCTCATTTGAAACGGGGATCTGAAAAGAAAAGTCCCATTTCTCAGCTCAGTGCCTTAACCATTAGGCTATTTGGCATTCAAGGATGGGCTTCTCCAGTTGTAGCTGTTCTATTTTGCACACATCATGAAATATTAATTGGAAAAATAGTTGTGTCTCCTATGTCCCATGCCAGTGCCATGACTACTGAGTTACTTTTCTCTCTCTGTCTGATCCAAGGACTATTTAATTATGGATGCTACCTAGAACAGCTTCAATAGGAGATATTGAGAGAATCTGTCACAAATATCTATGCAGTGCAGTTGCTTAGGAGACTTTTCTTAGAGATGGGAAACAAATTTCTAGGCATTATCCAAAATTAGAAAGAAGAGGGATTCAAAGCTGGAGCTTTGCCCTCCACATTGAGTGCTCTAAAAGCCAGCTATAGGGCAAAAGAGGAATTCACTACATTCTCAATATTTTTTCCCTTCTCTATTTTTGTGAGGCTAGATGTGCTCAGGGTCCTGCTTACTATATAAGGCCCTACAGAAAAGTGGCATACAGAGAATGCCTAGTCAAAAAATATTTATGAGGCTTAATCATGAGACAGATGACTCATGATAGGACTTAGATAGCTCTGCACAGCCTTAGGGGCAGAAATATAGGCAGCAAATGAGCAGGCTTTTTGAAGATCCAAATTTTGGACTTAAGTTTTCAAGTGACAATAGTTAAGCATTCCTACTGTGAATCTGGGTCATAATGCCCTGGTCTCACAATCAAATGTTCCCAAAGGGTAAGGAATCCTTAGAAGTCAGTGTTGCTCCACAGAGGTGCAAGACAATCCTCCCTTTGAAGATCCAATGGCAGGATCAGGGCCTATGGCAATAAAGTTGGTTGACAATTTTTGTTATACAAGACACAATATAAATGCAGAACATCACCTCTTTTTATGTTCTGGATAGCAAGCAATTAGTGCAAAGTGCTGGCCTAGATGACTCCTGAAGTTCCTTTCAACCCTATGTTCTTATGGTTTCCTAAAAGACATAAAATGAAAGCAAGCCAGTGTGTGCTTTTAAAGCTTCAGGTAGTGCTGACAGAAAAGGGGCTCTGAGGTCTCTCCAAGCATAATAATCAATTAAATTTGTCAAGAAAAGCACGGTGTTGCAGATAGATTTGTATACAACTTTGTAAAGAATTAAAGTTTTGGGAATGCGTATTCCCAAATACTAAATAAGAAAGACTTTTAGACAGCCATTTTATACTTCAAAAGCTGTACTCATGTTCAAGGTAGCTATTATTATGGGAGGTGGCAGGACCTTGCAGAGGACAGTGGAATGTGGGGCAGTAGGCATCAGAAGTCATTTGCAGAGCCCTGCTGACTCATGTTGTTCTTAAGTGTCTAATTGTAGAAGAAAACATACGGAAACTGCTGTATTTAAAGCAGATGTTTTTAAGATGGCAGGATCACAACACAGGCTTTTAAGGGAAATGTTGCAACAATTAAAGATCTAGGTTGAAGCCAATGTGTTGCTATAAAAATTAAGAATGTTTATAGCTATGCAAGTGTTCGTTGTAAAATCAGACCCTGGGCCTAGTTTGCTGGCAAAATTATTTTCTGCCCCCAGTCAGTTGTTGCGAGTGCTGTTCTAATGGTTTGTAATCTTCAGTCTCTACTGAATAGTGGCTCTGTTCTATGCCACTTTGAAATATTAGTAATAGTAATGAGGAAGGCAGACATGCTAAATGGTTAAAACATTTCCAGTGTGCAAATTCTGTAACTTGTCATGATTATATTTTGCTGTCTTAAAAGCTTTATCATAATCACTCTGCTTTTCACATTTGGAATGGTCCATGTCTTTCAAGTATCAAGTTTTTCAGTCAAAGTCCTTTGTTTCTACTATTTTTTCATATATCTTTTGTTTTCTTTTTTCCCCTTTCTGGCCACGTGAAATGCTTTAATTTCTTCTCTGTTGTTTAATATCTTCAAATAGCTTTTACAACACCTGTAAAACTCTGAACAGTGCCTCCTGAGCACATCATCCCTATTTATGAGGTAGCATACAACAGCACTGTAGAGTGGCTGCTTTGAACTAACCCTCTAATGACACAGCATAGCATTAAACTTAGAAATCTGCACTGGTATAATATCAAGAGTCTCAATTTAAATTAAAGGCAGGAAATGCAAATTTAAGGATGATGTTTCATAAAAGGGGTGGGGGGAGGGGCAGGCCAAGGAAAAGCATGTCTGATAGCGGCATGATAAGCATAAAAGAAGATATTGGAGAATGCCATTGAGATTTTCACAGATCTAATGGCCCAAAGCAATTGTTTAGATACATTACATCCGGTAAACCTTGTCTGTTCAAGAGACCAAGCTTTCTTGGATTTATGGACTTTCTAGAGGAAATAAAGGCCATCACAAACCAAACTCTCTTCTGTTCCAAGTACAAAACACTTCTTTGACCTTACCTTGGTGAATGTAAACATATAAGGGCAGGGTGTTCAAAGAAAAGTATTTTAAAAATAATCCATTGCACATACTCTTCTGAGTAAAAGATAATGCAACAAACATGCAGTTTGTAATAAATAATAAAAGTTCTAATTTAGAAAAAAAATGGGAATTGGGAGATGGTCCTGACTTCCAAGGTAGTTAGTTAGAGACAAGGGGCATATATATGCATGCTTCAGGGGTGGGGGGAGGGTGGCTTAATTAGAGCAGCCCTGAGAGGAGCATCACATATATTAATGTTCCCATGCTGAAAAATGGTGGCAGGGGTGCTTTAACTAAAGCTTGTCAGACGTGCTTTTTAGTTTTTCTCATTCATGTCTGCCTGTGCTTCTTGGACCCAGTAATCACTGCACAATTAGTCAAATTATTAAGCAACTTGGATATATTACTAAGAGTATAAAAATATAGTATAAGTAGTTGGGGAGGAAATAAAGAAGGGCAGAACACAAAACTGAGATATCACTGGCAGGGGCCATGAAAGGCCACATTACAACTTTCCATAAATATATTAGAAGTAAGAGGAAGATCAAGGGCCCAATTTACATGGAGGAAATCTAATAATGGATAAAGCAGAGTAGGTGAAGTGTTTAATGCCTCTTTTTCAGAGAAAGGTCAACTTTCTGATGACAGACATTGTTAGTAGCAAAGATAAGAGAGGAGAAAATCAGCCTAGAGTAAGGAAAGAAGAATGGGTTAGAATTAGATTAGACAAACTGGATTTTTCAAATTGGCAGAGATGGATGAAATTCAAACTGGAGTACTGCATTTCCTTGAATCAAAGATGAGGGCTTCGCCTTCTTGATTCACATGGGGCAAAAATGACATTGTCTTATATTTGAGTACAAGTGTGCGTGTGTGTGTGTGTGGGGGGGGGGACGACAGCAACTGTGGCTCTGAATTTAACTCCATATCCCAGGCCAGAGAGCATCCCCAGTCAGAGCCACAGCTGGGATGGGGAAGTAAGAAGCAGTGGCAGTGGGGGAAGGCAGGGGAGGGAGGCAGTGTGGAGGGCAGGCAGCAGTGGAGACAAGTGGGGGGAAAGCACCCAGGGGCACTGGAATGAGGGGCAGGCAGCTGGGGGGTGGCAAGTGGCAGGAGGCAAGGTGCTGGGCAGTGCACACACCATGGGAGAGGCAAGCAGCTGGAGGGTAAGTGGGGAGAGAGGCACCAGGGGATAGAGTCCCAGGCAGGGGCAGGCACAGGGTACACAGACACTGTGGGGGAACAAATGATAGGATTTGCAGCACTGGGAAGGGGTTGGGTCTGCCCTCCCCCCCATCACCTGACCCCCCCCCCACCACATGACCCCCCTGAAACCCGCTTGTCCTGATGCGGGGAGGGGGGGTGCAAATTTAAGATGACCCTGAAAAACATAGATTCTAGACATAAAACATTATAACAAATTTATAAAATTTCCATGTTCTAGACATGAGGAGTCATCTTAAATTTAAAGTTGTTTTGAATTGACATAAATATGTTATAAAGGATATGGCCAAGGTATGTGCTATTATCTTTGAAAAGTCACTGAGTCAGGGCAGGTCCCAGAAAACTGGTAAAGGGAAATATAATGACCATCTTTAAGAGGGAACAAGGAGGATCCAGGGAGTTACAGACTGCGCAGTTTAATCTTGATATCTGAAGGCTATTTGGCATACCATCAAATAATCTATTTCAAAGTATTTATATGATAACAAGGTGATAAGGAAGAGTCAATATGGTTTTTTGTCAGGACCAACCTATTTCCTGACAGGCTTTGTGGTCAGGGAGCATACACTGTATATGATATGCCATGTTTTTAACAACATTTTCAGTACTTGGGTCTGATCTTTCTTGCTAACACGCCATGCTCCCTTTCTCTTGCTTTTTAGGTAGGACAGGAACTGGAAAGAGAAACTGGGAAGAGGCTTGGAACTGGCAGCAAAGAAACATACTTCTGTTTCTTGACACTTAACAGTGTCCTAGGAAACAGGCTTTGTCTATTCCTTGAAAACACAGGACTGTATAAAAGAAATAACTCCAGTATCAAAAAACTTGCAAGACCCTATATTGTCTAGCCATTTTACTCCAGAGGGTAACATGGGCCAAATCTAGATTGCAGCCTTACTACATCTGGAAAAAGTGTCTTCAAGTATTTTGTGCTTCTCCACACATATAGCTTCCCACTGGAAGTGGAATAGTTATGTCTATGCAACACAAAGGGTGAACTAAATAACCCTGCTGAGTGACAGTGCCAATTAGGCTATGCCTCAGTTCCACAAACATGCAACTACAGTGCAGCATGCCTGGGGTCTCTATCTCAGCCGTGCACTTGGTCCGAAAAAGATATCACCCACAAAAATCCTTCCTTTTATACTATGTACAGTAGCTTCGCTATTTACCTTATAAAAATCTGATAGAAATATAAAACTTGATCAAGAGTATTTCTGAATCCTGAGTTATTATCATTCTTATCCTGCCAGGAAATATCTTGAAAAGAATGTTTAAGACAGAAACAACCATGCTCCATCAATAAAAATGTTGGGGAGATTTGAAAATGTGGCTGCCTTGCCTGTGTAAATAAACATAACAAGCACTAGCTTATGCAATTGCTTTGTACATGGTGAGACTATCCTTAAAGAAAAATAAATGCCCACTTAAAAATTAAATGTGCTGCATGCTAAATGAATTCATCTCAAAGTTTCTAATGTTGCAAAGACAAGCCATATGGGTCCAATAATTCATATCCAGTGGCCTATTACACATACAGTTACCCAACAATCTCGAGATCAATCAAATATAGTTAAGCAGAAGAAAGTGGGACTACTAGTTTTTTTAAGTGAATTTGTTAGTATGCTGGACAACTTCAGACCAACAGTTTTCTTAAGCAATGTGCATAAGCTTTACAAGCTTTATCTACAAAACACTCACCAGTGCTGTTCTTAAAGTTAACATACCAGACCTGTTTCCATCAAAATTCTTTTATTCATGAGATATTTACAACTTGACCACCAAAAATATCTACAGAGATGCAATCAGGTCGTGACATATTCAGTCTGAATTTAAATATTTTTTAATTTATCCATTATTTCTAGAACTGAAAATAACAGATATCTGTCTGGATCTGGGTGAAAGAAGTGGTAACTGCTATGTGAAGTGTAATACTACAATGTTTTACTCAAAGAAGTAATTTCCCATAAAAGGGGAACCACATGAATTGGACTGCAAATGCAAAGAAATTTACTGTCAATGGCAGTATTTAAATACAGTGTTTAGCTGCGTGGTGTTTCAAACATACATTATAATCAGTGTCCTAGTCCTAGCCAGAGACATAGTCCCCTGTAAAACAGATTGGGTGACATTTTCAGATAAATAATTTAGCAAAAGAGGGCTTTTTTATGTTGACCAACACTTTGCAAACTTGAGTTAATGATCTATTTTTTTTTCAGATGAAAAATATGCAGGGAAAAAGTAAAGATATCAAAATATTTCATTCTGAAATGTAGGTACATGTAATTTTTAAAAGGGTGTAAATTGCTTGAGAAAATCCTGCGGGCTGTTTCCTTTGGGTCCAACATAAAACTTTCAGTTGCTCATACAGTTCTAAGAAAGATAATCATTCTTTCCCTGCTTTCTTCCCTATCCCCAGTTATGGCCAGAAGGAAGGGGAAAGTCTTATCAACACAGGTCAAGCACAGCAGAATCTGTTCCTGTTAATGCACGAGTGCTTCAGTTCATATCAACCAAATAGACACAGGCAATATTAATTTGAGTGAGTAGCATTGAGGGTCTATGAGGTCTGGATCATCTTTGTGAGGCACCTAGGTGTGCTCATTCACTGTGTAGGAACATACCTTAATTATTTGGAACTTCCTTCTGAGGCCAGGTGTCAAAATTATATATGTTGTGACATGTAAATGGACAGGCCATAGAGATCAATGTGGCCCTAGCTAAATAATAAATTAATTCTGCTGATTCAGTTCCAGCTGAAGGTCTGGTTCCGATCTTATTTCCTCTGATCCTGTTCTCTTGTCACTAGTGATGATGATCTAATTTTTCACCATTGTTAGCTGGCTATTGTGTATGCCACTCTGCTTCCCTGAAATATTCTGAAAGACTCCTTCATTCTTCATAAAATGCCCAATCTACTGCCACTTTCAGGGCATTTGTTGCAATCCTCAATTAAAAACAAAATTTTAGGCGTGTGATTGAACAGACCCTTAAAAAGCAATAGGAAAACCTGAATCATGTTTGAGCACATCTTCCTGTCTTCTACACATCTACTTGAAATGTGAAGACATTATGTTATTTTATCTGTAGTGTGTGAAGAAGCTGTTCCTATGAAAAATCAAGTTAAATTAATCTTTTTCCCCTAGAGGCACATAGGTAGGGCATGCTGGTTAAATAATGTAATAACTCAACTTGCATTACCACCTCTCTTCAACTGTGCTTATATTGGTCCATGGTGCCTTTGCTAAACATGATTATATGATTCTAGTCATCCACTTGCTAGAAATAAAATGAGAATGAGTAGACAAGAAATACCAAGGTGGTTCCTTAGACAGAAGTAAGTATATTGATGCTATTGACTCCAGTGGGAGTTTGCCTGTATATGGACTGCTGATTCAAGTCTTTAGTGGCTAAAGGATTGCTCACAAATTCAGAATTCATTTAAAAAGTCAGGCACATTACAGTGTACTTAAAATAGAAAATCACACTGAGGCAGACTTGATACCAGAAGAACAAAATTAAAAGGATACCAGCACTGTCCAGAATAATTTAATCTGTTCTGGAAGCTTGTCTAATCTATACATATTGGATTTGTATTTAGAAATGATCTTCCAAGTTGTAGGCTCAAATAATTTTTAAGCATTCTATATTTATGCAAAATGTTAAGTTATTTCTTAAAGAATGTAGTTTTACTTCCAAACAATGGGCCAAGTTTATCACCTGACAAAACCTGAAGTAGACTTGCTGATTTCTATGAAGTTATGTTCCTTTGCACTAGCTAAGGATCTAGCTTATTCTCTCTCTCAAAAAAACCCCCAACAAAAACCAAAACAACACAAAGGGACTTTCCTCATTCCCTCTTAAAGGTCTTTCTAGTATTATAAATACTAATCCCAGATGTAGCCTATGCTGCTGACAGATGTCCTTAATAATTATATTGTTGGGTGTTCTACTTACTATGTTTAGCATGATAGTGACATATGGCAATGCTGCTACAATACCAGGGCACTGAGCCAATGTTGTCATTTCCTATTTACAAAGTAATATGTTTTGGAATCAACATGAATTTTGAATAGGATGAAACCTTAAGATGAGAGCCTGCAATCAATGCTTGTTAGTGGGAGGCATAATATGTAAGTGCAAAGATTACATTCTTTACTTTAATTAATCAGTTACTTAATTAAAGGGGCGGAGCTAGCATCTGGATAATCAGGATTTGGAATTTTGGAGATTGAGGGTTTTTCCTCTCAGGCTCATGACCTAGTTGTCACCTTTGATTCCTCTCTTTCCTTGCTAATATCCTGTCACTTCTTGCTCTACAGTATTTACAAAATTAGTCTTTGCTTTACCATCACCCTGCCAAGATGTATGTCTATTCTGTGATAATTTCCTATCTAAGCTATTGCAGCCTCCCACTTCTTGGCCTTCCCTCTTACACATTGTTTACATTTAGCTTTCCTCCCATCCCTTGTGAATTTCCTCTGTTTTCCCCATGATGTTCAGGGTTTTACTCTAATTTAAGCATTCTCTGCAGTTGTTTCATATTCCTGCTGTTTCTCCTCTGCAATCTCTTCCATTCCCAATAGTCTGCTCAGGATTTTTGTATTTCCACTATTGACATTGAATTCAAGTTTCCTCAATGCAATTCTGTTTATTTAAAAAAGAACGTGCAGACTCTGTTTCCCTAAACACAAGAGGACTCAAACAAACAGACAGAATGCTTCCTGTTCCAGTTCCATGCTTTTTTCACCCAGCACTTGACCCCATAAGCTTGCTCTCTAGGCTTTTTCTCAGGATCGTAATTCCAGTTTGCGTATGGTGTTTCTTTCCTTCCTGGTGTCTGTTTTGTTTCTCATTTCAGTGTCTCACACATACACACTTCTAAGAAAATCCAGTGAAGCCACTCCACACATGAGGCTTACGTGAGAAACTGCTTTGAGTAGTGCCATGTGCTTGTATTTTGTATGGAGACTGCTATTGCTTTAGCTATTTGGTCCCATAATAAACCCTGTTTCTTACACTTTATTGCACATGAAAGCAGCCATTTTGCTCACTGCTTTCAATAAGGTTTAACCTGGTCCACAATAGTATTTTCTTGGTGATATCAGGCAGCCTCTGACTGACAACGACCCTTCATATTCTGCGGTGGTTATCTTTTGTAGACAACTTTCAGTTCTTAGATTTTCAAATGAAAAACTTCAGTGACGTGGAGGAATCATCTTGGCCAAAACAACATCTGCCTTTTTCTCTTCCATCCAAGTTTAAAATATTTATGATAGGATAGGCAATTTTGTGTATTGCAGGGGATTGATTGTCTTGGTGAGATCCTGCAGGGAGCAACAGGCAACCATCTCTATTACACAAACAAAAGGCTTAACTGAATGCCCTTCAAGCATAATAGCAGGTATGAACAGCAGACAACACAACACAGAATGACTATTCACACACTTACTGGCAGGAGTGTACATGATTTCAGACCTAACAGATAGGGTGCAACTAGCTGTCATTTTTCTGGTTCAGAAGTCTGAAGTCCTCCTTGGATCTGGGACCCCATGCAACCATATTGCTAGGGATTCCTGGTCAGCCACCATCCTTAAAACTTTCACTGTAAGGTGAAATTGCAACCCAGAGGGAGCAAGCACCGATTCAACCTCTCTTCCTCTATTTTCCATCACTAATTTGAGGAAGAGGAAGAATCCTGAGGGGCTCATTTGAGTCTTTTGCACTGGTCCTTTCCAGAAAACACAAGGCTGCAATAAGACTGAAACTCTACATTGTTCTTAACAAAAGGTATTCACATGGTCAGAGAAAGCATGCTATCCCTGCTTTGAAATAATCATTTTCTCCTCTTTGGGTTCATCTACACATGCATTACGGCAATGCAATAAACTCCGGAGCAGTTTGCACCAGAGTTAATTGATCCCAGGTGCATCATCTACACATGTGCCCAGGACCACAGCATGTTGAGCCAGGGCAGAGCAGCTGTAGCTGGCAGTGGACCCTTGGGGTCAGTCTGCCAGCCCAGGACTGCTCCTGCACAGTTCAGTATGCTGTAGAGGGGCTGGCTGGGGCACAAAGGTGCTCCAGTGCAGGACTAGTGGGCAGGCAGGCCCTGCACTGAAGCACCCTCATACCCCAGCTAACCAGGTCAGCACCTGCATGTGCGATGCTGTGAAGTAAAAACCGTGTAAATACAAGTACTATCTTGCTGCAGAGTTAATTAGTTTACCTGCCTAATAGCACTGCACATGTAGATGCAAAACATTTACTGCAGAGCTAATTAGGCAACTGCAGTAAACATCTCATGTAGATATACCTCATATGTATCAATGAAATATAATGGTCTAGGACAGGGACAGGCAAAATGTGACTCACGGGCCAGATTCAGTCCTCCAGGCAATTTCACCCAGCCTGTGCGTACCTACCAATTAATTGTACCACACCCAGCCTCTGTGGACCCTTGGGGTCAGTCTGCTAGCCCAGAACTGCTCCTGCACAGTTCAATGTGCTGCAGAAGGGCTGGCTGGGCCTCTCTCCCACCCTCGTGCACAGAAAGGCTCAGCCCAGCCAGCATGCAGTTTCTGGGAAGGGCAGCTGCTGCCAGTGCTGCAGCCACTGAGGGACCTGCTCCGCTTCCCCAGCCTCCAGCCACTCCTCCTCCTGTCCTGCTGCAGTGCTTGCTCTGGGCACCAGGTTGGGAAGTGGCGGGTGTGGGTGTCTGGGGTTTGTAGAGCGTGAGGGAGGGTGGGGGGCTGTAAGGAACCCCCACATACTCCCCCATAGCACACAGGCCCCACAGCCAGGAACAGGAAGCGGACCCTCTGGGTGCTCATGTCCACACAGGTGCTGACACCCAGTGACGTATGGCTCACAGCTCCAGGACCTGCACATGGCGGCACAGAGTAGAGCCAGGTTGGCCCGCCCCTATCGTGCAGGGCTGCCTGTGGCTCACACGCAGCTCCTGCCACTCACATGCAACCGAGGGGTGGGGGAGGGACCCCACATGATGGAGCCAGCTGCCTTCCCTGCTCCCTGCCAACACATCCAGCTGCTGGGACTCCACCAGGAAGCGGGGGACAGGACTCCCCACCACTTCCAGCAGAATCCCAGCAGCTGCACGTGGCGGCAGGGAGTGGGGAAGGCAGTCGGCTCCATTGTGCAGGGCTTTCCTCTGGTGGTGCTTGAATGCCAGGAGCTGCATGTGCATCATGGGGAGCCCCATGTGATAGAGTTGGGCGGACCTGGCTCTACTTCCTGCCACTATATGCAGCTCCTTTGATGCTTTGTGTTGCGGGATACACACTACAGGTACATTTATGTGGATTGTATTCTTTTGCCTGAACCCTGGGATGCAGAAGTACCCAGGGCATTACAGTTTGTGTTTCTGAGCCCAGAGAGAGACTGTTGCTGGGACCAGATTAAAGGGCTTAAGGACTGATTTGAGCCAGGCTAGCTGGCAACCTGCTACAGTACCACAGTGGTTAGAAACTCCACTGGAGTTGTTATCATGTGAGGAAATCATTTTGAATCACTTTGATCCTTTAGCAGAGAAATAAGATGTCTGGATCTGATATTTCTAGGGCTTAATATGCAGGCCAGTTACCACACAACTGTAATTTTTGTTTGTTTTGGAAATGTGGCGCTTCTTTTCTCAGTGCCTGGATTGTGTAAAATTGCCAAGTGAAATAAAGAAAATTTAAAACAACAAACCTAAGTTTCCCCTGAACAACATTCCCCGTTATGTGCTTGGTATTAATGATCTCTTTTTCTGTGTCTATGTTAATTTTTTGTAGGATGCACATTTTAAAAAGGAAGCAGTTTAGGAGATATATATATACATTCATTAAAGAAAAAACAACTTAGTCCAGAAAGAATAGACATGGAAATAGGCATACATATACATAACTAGCCCTGGAGAGACTCCCTTACATCTACTTTTTTCCTTAAGTTTCTGAATGGGTGGATCAAATTTCCTAATCTTTTTAAGAATAATCACTTAATGAAAACGGTACAAATGATACTATAATATTGTCTAACAACTATTATTTATTAAGTTGTTACCTCTCCAAATAGTCCATTTCATTCAGAGATGGTGCTTTCTACACTGTTGATACCCAAGGTACTTTCACTGAGTAAAGTAGACATCTTGTCTACATTCAGACAGCCGTGTTGGATATACTAAACGCTGAGGGACAGAACTGTTAAGATGAGTCCAAATGAATGTGCCCATGGATTTCCCTAGGGACAAATAGCAGTGGCACATGGTTGTGCCACTGCTACTTGTCCCTGGGGCATGCCCCTGCATGCTCATTTGCACACAGTAAGTTGCCCCAGGTGG
>NW_005841913.1:2648643-2653389 GCF_000455745.1 Alligator sinensis
GAAAGTTGTGGCCAGAACCTGGGGTGGCCAGAACCAGCTGTGGCCAGCACCTCCAGGGGCAGCAATCCAACATGAGGGAGCTTGGCCACCAGCCAGAGCATGGATCCAGCCAGCCTGGCTCCAGTTTTAGGCAGCACACTCTGCTGCCACGTGCACCACCCTGCTTTTTTCTAGCTCTATTTTTTTTTACACTGGAATCTCCTGGTGTCAAAAAAACCCCCAAACCTGCTGCAAATTAACAGTGTGGGGAATTCCTGCATGTGTGGTATGTGCTGCATCACGGATGGGTCTTTGGAGCTGCATACCTCCTGTGAACACTTGTCTGGACACCCTCTTGAAGTCTGGGGAATGTTGTGCCTCATCCCCATAATTGTGCAACCTGCCATGATATTATAGACGTGCATGGCAGGTTATATGATTTTGGGGGATGGAGCATAACATTCTCCAGATCCCAATCATGGGTCTGCTGGCTGCTAGCTGGAGTTATGGAGGAAGCCTGGCATCATGCTAATCCTGATGACTGGCATGTTAACATATACAGGTTTGCTGTCTTGTCATGCCTGTGGGGGCTGCAGGGCAAGGGAGCAATCCTGCTAAATTTAAAGTTCTGGGTGCATGGGTTGCAAGGTTATTGGTGAAACCTCTGCCAGAAACCTTGCAACTGCCCTGCCAGTTCAGTGTCAGCTGATTTCTGACATCAGGGCCAGGAAGCCTCTGCAGGTTCAGGCCCAGGGCTACCCAGTTCCCATGCTGAGAATCAGAGGATTGTCAGAACATGCCACATGTTCAATTAATGGTGCCACACAAGCCACAAGAGTATTCTGCACTTTATGTGGAACATCTTTGTGACAGTTTTGCTACTTGATGGCACCATAAATTGGCTGGACTTGTGTCATCTTGCTATTCATGGAACAATTAGCATGCTAATTACACCATAAATGTCATGTCAGGGCCCATAAAATCATCTGGTCCAATTCCCAACACAAATACAGGAATGATACTTCTAAATTGTCTCTGTCCAATTCTTATGCAGACTCATTGTGGAAAATCTACGTATCGTCGTTCACATGAATCTGCAGTACCTCTTTTGTTACAGTCACTCTCTCCCACAGTAGATGAAAATGAAGCCCTGAGTGAAACAAGGTAGATTTTTGCAGTTTGCTTTCTGATTATTGAGTGATAGAGCAGACACACACAAGAATCACCAGAGATTCAGCTAAACCATGGGAAGCCCTCCTCCTCTCCCAGCTTTTAAAATAATTACAACTGTTTCATTTGCCTAAAATCTAAATTAAATATTTTGATCTTGAAATCTAGAGGCCAACTTCTTAGTCAGTGTAAATGAGCACTGAAGTAAATGGTGTCATTCCAGTTCTCATCTACACTGGCTAAGATACACCAGCTGATAACATGGTCCCCAATATCCAAGCTATCACTTTAGATACCTGAAGCAGAACAGAAAGAGATTGTTAGCCATATTAATCTGAAGTTTAACAAAAAGCAGAGTAGGATGTTACCATATAGACTATGGGTATGTATAGAAGTGCTCCGCACATGTTTAAGTGCTGTAATATAGAGCACTCTTTATAGCACGATACAGTTCCATCACTCTTAAAACATGACAGAAATGCAGTGTTTGGTACAGGGGGCCTGTGAGCCTCCCTACTGGCTCACAGGCCCCAGACTGGGAGGCAGGGGGCACTATGTGGTTCTCCACTGGTCAAAAATTTGACCAGCATACAAAAGTTATTTAAAGGACTATAGGTTGCTAATGTGCTGTTAAATACAGTGCTTCAATTTTAATATCTCATTTAACAAGGGTTAATTTAAAGCACTGTACCCATTTTTAAAGCGCTGTAAGGCTGTGCACTTCTGTTAAGTTGCAGCAATAAAGTGCTTTAATTGGCAACAAAAGCAACTTCTGTACACACCCTAACTCTCTATAGGCACCTGAATTTGCAATTTGGTCTCTAAGGCTGTGTCAAGACAAGCACGGCCATGTGGTATGTGCTGCCACAAGCATGGCTTTAGCACCACACACTGCACATTTAAATCTTCTTTGTGCTGCAATGTTGCGCTGTCCCAGCGTGTGCTGTTCCACTTTTTTTTTTCCCTTGGTTTTTTTTTTTTGACCTCTGGATAGGGGAATCACCACTGCTGCAGCCCCAGGAGGCCCCCAGGACCCTAGGTAAGGCTGCTGAGGCCAGCCCAGTGCCCCACCCCACCTGGGGTAACTCACCACATGCCAAAGCACCCATGGCATGGGCATTCCCTGGGGAACCAAATGTCCATGCTTATCTGGATGGGCCCTAAATGTTCTTTGCTTATCTCCCTAAGTAAAATGCCTCCACAAGGAAAATTTTAGATTTGATTAAGTATGATTTTCATGTAATCAACAAGTAACATAGCAACTGCTTCATTTCATAATAGCTGTGAGAATTTAAGTGTGTACCTTTTGAAATTAAAATGAAAAACAATTACTAGTTGAGAAGAATGGAATCATTCAATTAGTCTTTCCACAACACCAAAGAAGAATGAAGAGCATGATGAAGATGAAGATGAGTGTGTTGACACAGAAAGAGAGTGAAGGCACTAAAGATTATGTAAAGCAATACATATTGCATGTCATTCCATCAGAACACTTTGGAGAGCAAAACAATTCAATTCAGCAATCTGAATTTAACAATTTAACATTTGTCATTTTCTGAGTCTATCCACTACAAGTAAAGTTATGCAAATATGCCTTAGCCTTCCTTTTAATGGGTTGTCTAGAATGTTTACTATTCTTTAAATCTATAAGAAAGAGTTATTTAACTCTTTATTTTCTGTATAATGCCCTTTGTCACTGTTAATGTTCTCATTGTCCTATTTAGCTAAGATTTTTGAAGAATATGCCTTTTATAATGAGTTTCATTTTCTTCAACAGTGGTTGCATCTACATGAGACACCGACTGTGCAGTTATTACTGTGTAGTCATTTAGAACTTCTTTATAGAAGTATTCAATGTGTATAAAAAGTACTAAATGACTGTGGAGTTACTGTGCAGTAGTGCTGCTGAACAGCTTTCTCGTGACACTGACTTCCCAGTAGCCTGAGACTACTGTGCAGTAGTGTCACCTCATTCTTTCTCCCATGTGACACAACTTCACAGTAGTCATAGGCTCTTGTGCAGTCAGTGTCTTGTGTAGACATGGCCATACTGTATGAAATGTCTCTACTTTCTCCTCCAAGTTTCACTCTTAGACATCAAACAAGTTTTTTCTGAAATACAAGCACCACTAGAGAACAGTAGGTGAAAAATGCCATCATGTCAAAACATGATGGAGGAGGGTAGGGCTTGGAAGAGGGCTAGGAGGGTAAGCCTGGAAGGAGGGTAGGGCTAGGATTCAGAGTGACTTAGACAAATTGGAGGTTTGGTCCAAAACAAATCTCATGACCTTCAACAAGGATAAGTGCAAAGTCCTGCACTTAGGATGGAATAATCCCACGCACTGGTACAGGATGGGGGCTGACTGGCTGGACAGCAGCTCTTGCAGAAAAGGATGCAGGGGTTACAGTGGGCAATAAGCTGAATATGAGGCAGCAGTGTGCCCTACAGTGGGCAATATGAGCCACCAGTGTGCCATTGGTAGGTGTGTTGCCAGAAGGTCAAGGGAAGTGATTATTCCCCTCTATTCAGCACTGGTGAGACCATTTATGGAGTTCTGTGTTCAGATTTGGGCCCCCCACTACAGAAAGGATGTGGACAAATTGGAGAGAGTTCAGCAGAGGGCAACAAAAATGGTGAGGGGACTTGAGGACATGACTTGTGAGGAAAGACTGAGGGAACTGGGCATATTTAGTCTAGAGAAGAGACTAGGTGGGATTTAATAGCAGTCTTCCACTACCTGAAGGGGAGTTTGAAAGTGGATGGAGATGGACTCTTCTCAGGGTTGGCAGATGACAGAACAAGGAGCAATAGTCTCAAGTTGCAGCAAGGGAAGTTTGGGTTAGATATTAGGAAGAATTTTCTGATTAGGAGGTTACTAAAACTGGCTAGAGGGTCGCACCCAGAGAGTCGTAGTGGATGGGTCGGTATCGACCTGGAAGGGTGTGGGCAGTGGGGTCCCGCAGGGCTCGGTCCTTGGACCGATACTCTTTAATGTCTTCATCAGCGACTTGGACGAGGGAGAGAAATGTACTCTGTCCAAGTTTGCGGATGACACAAAACTGTGGGGAGAAGTGGACATGCCGGAGGGCAGGAAACAACTACAAGCAGACCTGGACAGGTTGGATATATGGGAAGAAAACAACAGAATGCAATTCAACAAGGAGAAATGCAAAGTGCTGCATCTAGGGAGGAAAAATGTCCAGCATACCTACTGCCTAGGAAATGACCTGCTTGGTGGCACGGAAGTGGAAAGGGATCTTGGAGTCCTAGTGGACTCCAAGATGAACATGAGTCAGCAGTGTGACAAAGCCATCAGAAAAGCTAATGGCACTTTATCGTGCATCAGCAGATGCATGACGAACAGATCCAAGGAGGTGATACTTCCCTTCTATCGGGCACTGGTCAGACCACAGTTGGAATACTGCGTGCAGTTTTGGGCACCACACTTCAAGAGGGATGTGGATAACCTGAAGAGGGTCCAGAGAAGGGCCACTCGTATGCTTAAGGGCTTGCAGGCCAAGCCCTATGAGGAGAGGGTGGGGCTCCTGGACCTCTTCAGCCTCCGCAAGAGAAGGTTGAGAGGCGACCTTGTGGCT
>NW_005841913.1:2653560-2666824 GCF_000455745.1 Alligator sinensis
TTTCCTGCCTATGCAGGGGGTCGGACTCGATGATCTATTGAGGTCCCTTCCGACCCTAGCATCTATGAATCTATGAATCTATGAAAACACTGGACCAGATTACCCAGAGAGGTGGTGGAAGCTCCAACCTTGGAGTTTTTCAAAACCCAGCTAGACAAAGTTTTGGCTGGGATAATCTAGTCAGGGCTGGTCCTGCTTTGAGCAAGGGGTTGGAGTATATGACCTCCTGAGGTCCCTTCCAACCTTAACTTTCTACGATTCTATGAGAATTAATTCTGCATAATCTGAGATGTGGGCAGTCAGCATAGACAGCAGTAAAATCTTCAAATCCTCAGACAGAAGCTTTCAACAATATTTTCAATTTCCTTTGGAAAACTGAACCTCCATAGTCTGGAGAACCATCTCTGAACAGTTGCTGTTGCCATGGAGCACAAACTAGTGCCAGAAGCATCTAGGGGTGTTTGTAGGGATGTCTTTGCACTTGTGACTCAACAACCATGGTCAGCAACTAGGGCTTCCTTCAGTTCTGATGGAAAAGATATTTCCAGTGTTATTAATATGTTCTTATATTTAGAGATCATACTGTGCATGGCATAGTAAATATTAAAGTCCGCATGGGGGCACCCCAAATGGACATGAAGTCTTCCCAAAAAGAGAAGGAAAAATGCTATTGAGAATATATTTCCCTTTTTTTGAAAAATAAAATACTTTAATAGCAATAAAACTAGGAAGCTTTTGACAAAAAGGCTTTGAAGTAGGACTGTATGTCATTAACCAGAAGCCAACTTGAATACTCCATCTCCATGACCTCCACCCTTTCTTGGAGTTTTTTCATTGTTTATATACGTTACTTTCAAACTCTAGTACAAAACTCATTAGCACAAAACAACCCTTTTTTATGTTCCCTCTTTTTCATATTTTCATAGTTGACAGGGCATTTACTCCTGTCTTGATAAGTGGGCAAACAGCTCCCAGATCTAGAGCCAATCTCTGGGTCAGCCAGTTGGAGCAGCTACAAGAGTATTGAAATGCCTGACATCCCTTAGGAGGCTGACAGTGCTGCTTTCAGAAATTGCTCAGTCTCTCTTCATGCTGTGCTGGCCGGTGGCCTTCTACTTGAAGTCCTCTCCTTCATCTTATAAATTGGCAATTACTTTCTGATTTTTCAGTGATTATTTCTGAGTAAAATGGCTGTTCTAACTTTACATTGACAACATAAACATTCTATGAATTAATCCAACCGTTAAGCTCACATTTATCTCTATGAAACTTTCAGTGAATAAACAACACAACTTTTATTCAAGGTTAAGTACAAAGGGCTATTCTGAAAGAGTAAAGGCCCAGAGGAAAATCTAGAAACTTAATACAAATCATAGCTGAAGCTTCCCATTTGACTTTTGGCTGATACCATTTTCCCTAGACCAGAGCTTTTCATACTGGGGTACTTGTACCCTGGGCAGGGGGGCACATGGCACTTTGCCAAGTGGGATATACCTAAATGTTAATAATGGCAGTATATTTCTATATGCACAGTGCCTAGTGGTGTTGCCACATGTTGGTGCTAGTAAACATGCAGAGATGCATCCAGGGTCAGTTATACAAGGAACAATATTTTGCAAGAGAAAGGGCACATGGTCAAATAATTTTGAAAACAACTGACCTAGACAATGTGGCAAAGAAAGCTCATAAGGTCGCAAACCTCTATAGGGATAAGAAAAATTCTTTTAATTTAAAGGAATGAAGAATAAAACGTAATTCTGCAATCCAAACACTTTTCAGCTTGTGAAGGTTTAAGTAAAATCCTTGGATTCAGATCTTCCTTTAGTTTCTCAGACCATGTCTACATTAGAAACTTCTGCCACTTTATACAAATACAGTAGAACTATAATTAAAGCCAAATAGCCCTCCTAGTGAGGTTGCAGTTGTCAGACTCCTGTCAGGTGTGGGCAGGGGTGGAGTAGTACTGGTCCCTTCACATGCTGTCAGGATGGTTCCTTCACGTGCCATCAGGATATCATCAGTGAGAGTATGCTATTATTCCTCCCAAATACCTTGTAATACAGAGACCACATGTTCTGGTTCTTACTAACCAAGGTCTTTGGGTTTTGGGAGGGGGGTGGTCACAATCAGACACTAACATTATTCATCAGATATGGTGTCAGTGAGGTTTGTTTTCAAGACATGGCACCAGTATAAAATATGGCTGCTAACTCAGTGCAAAGTATTCAGGGTTCCCAGGGCACCTTTTATACATCAATCAAAACAATGTTATGTTTGCCACATACACCTCCTAGTTCTACCATTTGTTAAACAAGTTTAGATGGCATGATTCAGAAGAGAAGGCTGAGAGGGGACTTGGTAACGGCTTACCACTACATTAGAGGAGTACATCAAGAACTTGGTGGTCAGTGTATGAAAAAACAATGAAAAAGTACTTAAGCGGTTTTGCTTTGATGTATTTGAGAGGTTCATTTATTGGGTCTGTTCAGGTTTTTTTGTATTTTATGACCATGTTTCTGGCAAGTGTTAATTTAAAATATTATTGAAATGATTTCCAAAAATGGGAAAGTATTTTGAGCACCAAAATATTCCATTTCAAACATTTCCAAAAGGAAGACGCTTTATTTTTTTTCATTAAAGTGTTATATCTAACTTTTTTTTTGGCCCTTAATATGTGGATGTAATGATATGCTACAATCCAACTCCTTGTGCTAAAGTGATCTTAGCACATTTCTATCTCCCAGGAACTAAGTGTTGTCTAGGGGCATGTGTAGATGAGATGGGGGCCCTAAATTGAAGCAATGGGTTTTTAAAAACACTGCTTCAATTTACGGCCAAGTAAACCCCTGTGTTGTGCGCACACCTGTGCACTTACTTGCCTCTTCGGTGGTAGGGAGGGGAGGGGAATCTGCCAGCAGGTTGAGCAGTCCCTGAGCTGGGGGGGGGGCTGGTGCTTCTCCCCACAGCAGCCGACCCCCAGGCAGCACCTGCAAACTGGCAACCGGCTTGGGCAGTCCTGGTGGGCACCGTAGCCATGAAGGGAAGAACCAGGCCCCCGTGCAGCTCAGGCAGGCTCCGGGAGAAAAAAAAAAAAAAGATCAGGCTTGCCGCTTTTTTTTTTTTTTCTTGAGCAGAGCGAGCCTTCCTGGGCTGTTGCCAGGCTGCCTGCACGGGCTTCCTGCAGAGCCCCTGAGTTGCATGGAGCCCGGTGCTTCACTCCATGGGTGTAGGGCAGCAAACTAAAACTCCTTGGATGAGTTTTAGTTTGCTGTGCCCCCAAGTCATTTAAGGCACATTACGCAGCCGATTTGCTACAGCGGCTGGAATTACTGTGCAATATGCTGCTGACGCATGCAAACACCAACACCATTAAAGCAGTGCAAAAGCATTTAACACACTTTAAAGTGTCATGTACACATGCCCCTCATTTCATCTACACACAGCCTAGAAGGCCAGTTATAGGTGGGAAATTTTAGCTTCATTCTAAAATAGAATATTCAAAATTTTAAAAAATTCCATGTTAGAAAATTCTGACATGAAATTAATTTCTTAAGATCAAATTACTATGCTTTAAACTCAAATATTATGTTATAAAGCATGTATTTAGTTTATAAGTTCTTTGGGGCAGGCACAATCTTTTCTTTATACATCTACATCATGCAAAACCCAGTGTAGCTTTGTTCTGTGACAGGGTCCAGTGAAAGCTGGAACAATATAAACAATAAGTAATAAAAGTAGTTGACAATGCACTCATTATTGCTACACTTAGCTGCTCGCTGTAAGAGTGAAAACATGATGTTGAGGGAAGCACATAGACATGTGGCAGACAATTACCAGTAGGATATGATGTGTGGTATTCCCTAGCCTGTATTTACAAGGCTATGAACAGAATGCGCTACATCACAGTTTTTATGAACTTTCAATTTTGAGTCATATTGAGTTGCCTTGTGAAGAGAAATCAGACTGTACGCAAATGAGACATCCTCTAAGTGACAGAAGCATAGGGTCTAATGGAAATCTAGGTACCGTTAGGAGAGGGATGTGTGTGAACAGGTAGTAAGGTTAGACAGGGCCAGATTAACTGGTAGGCAAACTAGGCATGCGCCTAGACCCCCTGAGCTGGTGGGGTGGGGACCAGTGCCTCTCTCCTCAGCGGCGCAATTGGCCCCATCCACCTCACCTCACCTCGCCATCTCTTTGTCTGGATACCTGGGGGACAGGGTTGTGCTAGATAAATATAATTATTTTTCAATTTTGACCCTGGTTTTTTTTTTCATTCACTCACCACACAGCCGCAGTGAGCAATACAAAACAAACAAGAAGACTTATTTGCATATCTAATTTGCACATGCATGGAGCTATAAAATAAAATATGCAAATGAGTCCTCCCCTCACTTACTTGTAATTTGCCAGTGAGTGAGCGAGAACGGGGTCACAAACCTCTGCAACAGTAGCACCCAGAGAGGGAGAGGTTCCTTCCCCTGCTGGAGCCCAGCTGTTTGAGGGAAGGGCTGGCCTTCAGCCCTTCCCCGCCAGTCCTTGCCTAGGGCCTACTAAATGGTTAATTTGGCTCTTAGGTTAGAGTTTTATTGTTGTTGTAGTTGTGGTGCTCCAGGAAGTGTACCAGAAGCAAAGATTTTTTGTCATCTTTTACTGGACCAACTCCAAAATTGGAAGAACTGTTGGACAAGCTTTTGGGACTCAAGGAAGGGTGCTTGATGCCTGAAAACTTGTCCAACAGCTCTCCCAACTACACAATTGGTCCAATAAAGGATATCACAAAAAATCCTTGCCTTTTAGTATAGTTAAAAAGAGATAAAGGATTTTTCTTTCAGCCACCTTTGGAGACAGATTTTTATAGGAAACAATGATGAAAACACAGGGTCAGATTCTTTTCTCCATTACATTAACATGCGGTAAGAGCATACTTATCTCTATTTTGGTCTGTTTTTTGGTTTTGTTTTTTTTTACATTGGAACAATTCCCATTTTACACTTGTATAAATGAGAGGAGAAACAAATCCAGAGACATTATTCTGGATTAACATCAGGATAAATGAGAGCAAGCCACAACTAATTGGGCCAGTAACATTCATATTTTAGGATCAACTTAAATAATTAAGTGACAGTTGATCAAATATCAATGTCAATAGCTAAATTCTATATGACTGGGAGGGGTTATAGGATATAAATCAGTGAAACAGTTGACACATTACATGTTATACAGACAACTATTAAGATATTTTGCCAAGTAACAACGTATGAAATCCTGTAATTGCTAATGATAATATTTGTGCCTTAAAGGTATCTAGGGGGGAAATAGGAGTCAGCTGTCTTAGCACCATTTTAATTGGAGGCATGTAGCAACTCTGTACCCCAATTTTTTTTGTATTTTCACCTTGAAAATCATAAATGGGAAAGTGTCATTTTACAGCCAGCAATAATTCATAATATAAAATGAATCCCTGGCTAGCTAGACTCTCCTGGTTAGCCCGACTTACAACAGTATGCCCTTGCTGAGACTGTAATTAAAGTGTATATGATACATACTGTATATCAAGCAATAAGTTGTGGAAAGTGGTGTTTCATTTAAGAATATTTTACATAGAAAATAATTCATATCATTCTTTAAACTAACAGTAAAACTATTGTGGTGCATGATGTTAATAACCTTTCTATTAGGGATGCCTTAGTATACAGTGATCAGATGAAGTAAGTGATTCTATGGGAACTGAAGTATGTAAAGTATATTGTTTCAGTAATGGAGAAAATAAAATGTAGATAGTTTAGGGTTTTGGCTAATGACTCCTTGCCAACATCTGAATTTAAATACTAGAGCATTTTCACTGATCCTGAATTCACCCTGTCTATGCTACTGAGCTCAGGCTGCGATCTTCTGTCCCTCTTGAAGAACAGCAAGTTCAGCACTTCTGCACCTGCTGTGTGGGGTAAGGGACAGAGAATTTACATGTTAGCCCTGTGTCCATACTGACCCTCTGGTGACAATCAGCAGCAATGCCCTCTTGTTCTTTGGCTTACAGTGTCTCATAAACATTTGGGATATTTTTGAAAGACTGCCTCCAAAGGCACTAGGAAACTGTAGGAGGAGAGGTCATAATTCGTCTGAAATATTCTGCAGTTTTTCATTTTATTATCTGTTCTCTTGGATATTACAAGCCGTTACATTTACTCTCTTACTCAGTACTGAATTTAGTAACTTCCTTGGCTAATCTAATATTATTTAACCTTGACTGGAAGACCACATAAAATAAAGAAACCATCATTTTCTGTGCTAATTTGTTGCAGTGAATAAACTGCCAGTATTAAAAGCTTGTGCTAACCTGACTTGAATTTCTTGTCTTCTGCTGCCAGCTATTGCTTCTTGTTGTGACTTTCCCAGTTGTGATGAAGGGCCCTTTGACAGTTTGTATTTTCTCCCCAGGAAGACAGTTTTACATTGTGAACCCATTGCCTCTCCAATGTTCATTTAATAAACCAAACAAATTGAGGTCTTGCTGTTTGATCAAATCATTTGATCAATTCATAGTCTTGCTGTTTGATCAAATCATTTGTGGTTCTGGTTCTTCAGTGGCCCAATTAAAATGTGGATACTATGCTCCAGATCTTATTCCATCTCTAAGACATGAGAGGCTTTGCCACTGCTAGCCTCCAAAGTATGTGTCTCACTTTATGTTACCCAAGGAGATGCATACCTCTTCCATTCTGGCAAAAGGAAACCTTTTGTGACTCCCAAAAATGTTTTTATTCTACCCAGGATGCACAGAACTCTCCTGTTCTCTCGCTGGGGCAGCCTTATGCATTTACAACCTGTTGGGATCCAGTTGATGCACTTTTAATTGTGATTCCTCCAGATTTTGCTTGAAGAGCATTGGGAGGATAGTGTGGAAAAGCTTACATTGATAGCACCTAGGTCAGGTTAAAATGACACTGTAGAGGTAACAGGTGCTAATTCAAAGGAGCATTAGTCTGAGTGAAGCCATTATTGTACTCAAAAGAGAAAGGTTAAGGTCCAAATCTAAAAATAATCTAAGGCACTGAAAGTGAAATTTAAGCAGAATATAGGCAGCTATGTCCAAGTGATTTATTCACAAACAAACTACCTAACTGTTTAGGCACGTAGGAGGCCATAGATGTCAAAATTTCTGCTATTGCATACACCCAAATCCATGGCCATTTTAACATAATTTCTTTGCCTAACTCCCATTGTGGGTCAAAGTGACTTCCTGAAGTTCACACACAAAAGAAGCCTGTAACACAGCAGGTACTTGAGCCCAAGTCTTTTGCTTTCTTTCTGCCTGTGTTCTGAAATCCTTTGCTGGTCACATAATGCCTAGTTCCCAGGCATGTCAATGCAGCGCTCAAATTCATTTCTGAAAAGATTTGAAAATTACAAGCATCTGTGCAGCCCCCTGCTTATTTTACTACAGATGTTACAATATAGTTATATTAATTTATATTCCATCCTCTCCTTTCATTGTTATAATTAAATTGTTTGGTTAAGCTTAACCTAATTACCAAATTAAATTATTCTCATTCACACCCTTTGTTACCTCTTACCCGCCAGCCCCAAATCCTGCTTGAGTTGGAAAATTCTCAAACCACGTGTTTAGCCCCTAAACTTTCCTAAGTCTTCCAAGGTCAGGCCAAATTTCCAAAACATTCACAAATCCTATGAAGTAAACAGAACACCTTTGTCAAGAAGTTGTTAAAGCTCTAACACTATTGGTGGAGTCTTAGCACGTTTTATCATCATGTTAAGCCAACCTTTTTATATGATATACTAGAAAGTAAATATTTTTATTTGGAAAAGCTGCTATGGGAATTGGTAGTATTGGAGAGATAAAGTCATATCAGTCCCAACTATCGAGATGGATTAATAAAAGATATCACCCACAAAAATCCTAGTCATGGGCGTTTTAATTTGGGTGCCTTTTTTCTTATTCAGTTCTATTAGCTAGGCTCCCCTACTGAACTACATCACTAATCAAGCACTGCCATTTCCACCCTTTATGAGCTGTGCTTTCTTTTAGCTAAAGTCTAGATGAAGAATTCAAAAGATAGAGAAGAATGGGCGGGTGGGGCACATGCATTACAATTTTTGTAAGGAACTGCAGTGGTATTTGCAAGTCAAAGTGCTTAGGCTTTGGTGGGTTTTTTTTAATGCGAAGTAAAGAAATGGTCCATGGTATAAAGGTTGAAAACACAATTTTTCATTCAAAGTATATTGCATGTGTAACCTGGGCAGTACTCCAAGATGTACCCTCTCTCTAATTGAAGGGATCAGAGCAGGTGCACAAGTGCTGTGGGAGGTGTAGGGACCCTCCTTTCCCTATCAAGGATAGCTTTTTAGAGTAGGGATTTGTACAGAGCCTAGCACAAAGGGACCTTGATCTCAGAAAGATGGTCATTCCAGTTTTTCAGACACTGACTCCAAACTATTTAGCAGGCTCAAACACTTCACCTTATTTTATACTAGATACAATCTCTTTTTTCCATTAGTCAGAACCCCATTTTTCAAGTCTCGAGGTCTGATTCTGCTCCATCTATTAGGCACCTAAGTTAACTCATGTGCCTAACTGCAATTCTATGACATCCTGCTAGAGTCCCTTAAAAACAGTTAATATTAAAGCTGGTCATCCTTCTCCTCCTACTTTTTTGGTAAGATGAGTGTCACAAAATTATCTAAATAATGGATCTTTAGGGACTTGAGTCAGGTGGAATAAAATTATATTACGTTGCCTGAAGGCGTGTCTAAATTTGCATTTAAGCATGCACATTAAGCAATTTTTGACAGGTGTTTACATGTGCAGGGACTTGGCACTAAAGTTAGTGTGCTTGGCAGTTCCTGCAGTCTTGCCATGTGCCCCTAGTGGCTAGGCAGACCTGGCACTGAAGGTAGTGCCAGGTCATGTCTACACATGCATTAATGTTCTTTAACTAACTGCACCTAAATTTGATACCTGCATTTGCAGATATCAAATTTAGGTACGATTAGCTTAATTTTACCATTTTTAATCTTCATTAAGGGCACGCAAATGTAGACACGTGCCTGTAATGTGCATTAAATTACGCTAATGTGCATTAACACATCTCCTGTAGATGTGTCCTGAGCCTCCTAATATGCCTAAAAGACCAAATAAAATATGGCCCTCATTTCTTTCATCCAGCCTTCTATTGCTGCAAGTCATAGTCTGTCCAATATTAACAAGGAAATTCCAAGTCAATGGGAGTTTTGTCCTTTGTTTCAGTGGTGCCAGGATTTTACCCATGATGGCTAGTGCTCAGATTCCCATTGACTTTAATGTGTGCCAGATCAGGCCACTAGGACATTCCAATGCCAAAACATTTGCTCTTCTAAAGCATGGTATTTAGCCCCAGGGATAAAAGCCATCTTTGATTCAGAAGTAACCAAGGGAGATGAATTTCATCTGCAGCAGGAAAATCACCCCACTCCTTCCTTCAGGTTAACACAGAAATGTTAGCAAGAGACTCCTGCGAGCATTTACTAGTTTCCTCCTGTGATTCAGTAACCATTTTTGGCAAGAAAAAATAAAAATGTTACTATTACTTTATGCAGAGCCTTAGATCTCAGAGTATCTCAGAGTGTGCACACCTACACACGACACATTCATTCCCATTAGCCTAATTTAATGTGAATTATGTGCATGTATCTACAATGAGCATTAAAAATGGTGAAATTAAGCTAATCACACCTAAATTTGATACCAGCAGCTGCAGGCATCAAATTTAGGCATGATTAGTTAAAGACCATTCACGTGTAGACACGACCCAAGACTAACTTTAGTGCTGGGTCTGCGCAACCACTTGGGACACATGGCAGGGCTGCAGAGACTTTGCCCTAACTTTAGTGCCAAGTCCCTACACATGTAGACACCTGCCAAAAATCACTTAATGTGCATTAGCTTAATGTGCATTAAATTTAGTCACACTTAAATACACATGTAGATGCACCTATTGATGAATTAATTGAACATGTTGAATACATTATTTGATTAATTTGAAATATTTTAAATAAATGCTTCCTCTGCTTCCTCATATTCTATGTAGTAGTAGTAAAGGCCAACATTTTCAAATTTGAATGACTAAAATTAGACACCACAATCCACCATCTGCCAGATTTAAAAATAAATAAAAAGCATGCAAAGAATACAAGATTTAAGGGACAGAGAAAGTACAAGAGGGTGTGTGATGCTTTAGCCAAGTGGTCAGTATACTTTACAGTACAGTACACTTGAGCTGAGTGGTCAGTTTGGAGTGGGAATCCCCTCCCTCATTGTCCCTTGATAACCTGTACGCCCTCTCCTACAGAGGGTCTGCGGTTGTCCCAAAAACAGATCTCTCCTCTCACCCCTGCCACCAACAACCAACAGCTATTATATTCAAAAGAACCATAACAGAAAAGTAAAAAAAATATCCCCCATCCCTGCATCAGTCACTGCCAAAGGGCACTGAACCAGGGAAGCCTACAAGCTCACTAGGACCTTCAGCCTAGCCAGTGCCTGGCTTGCACTCCAGTCCTCCCCCAGAGGATGTGGGGAGGGATGGATGGCAATATTTCTTCAGTTCAAGGAAGCATGTTAGCTTTGTAGGCACTTCAGGAACATTGAAGTGAAAGAGGTAATGTAGGCACCTACAGGGTTAGGTGGTAACTGAGAAGGAGTATGTTATCCCCATATGTAAAATGAGGATATGTGCACTGCCTTCCATCCCAGCATTGTTTTAGAGTAAATACTTTAAAGATTCCATGGTGCTCAGATATTCTAATAATGGGGGACATTTTTTTAAAGTTGGAAATCACCACTGAAGTTAATGGGACAACTCACATAACATACTGCTAAGACTGAGTAAGGGGTTAAGGGTTGATCTCTGATGTAGAACTTTAGGATGTGGGTCAGCATACTTAGCAGCATTGGCCAAATTCATACTTGAGATAAGCAGGTGCAAATTCATTGCACCTGTCTTTCCTGAGTGACATGCCCATTCAGTGCACTTATTAATATGAAGTTGGAGAAAGTTAAATCAGACCTTTAAAAAATAACAAAACTGGGCATTCAAGTAATGAAAGCTTAAGATGAGCTTCTTGTTTTCAAAGCATATGAAACAGCAAGTTATCAAAATTTCCTGCCTTTTAACAGTATTAATATTTAGCTTACCACAGTGACTTCACTGTGCCTGTATATTTAACAGTTCAATTAGTCATTCCCAAGTGAAACATTCTAATTGATTATTTTTCTGCCTCCACTAGTGATAAAGGTAATGGATGTTTTTGTCAAGTAAATTGACTTCCTCTCAATATCTTTTTCTTGATGTCACTGCCTCTCAAGGAAATGGCACAACGTATTTCTATATATAGACAAGTGGCAGGCAAAAAGGGAGAGAGCCAGTCATGTATTTCCTGACAGTGCACATTTCATACCAGTTTAATTACTGCAGCTTACTCTTTTGAGCTACTGCTATCTCAGCCAGCTTTGCAGGAGGAAGGGAATAACCTGGATGTTAACAGATACTGCTTAAATACAAAAATGAAATGAATCAAATGCCCCAGGATAAAGTCAGTGGTTTTGACTTGGGTAAAACTGACTTTCTCAGAAGAGGATAAAACAGAACCTTTGTCCTAAGAACTATGCTTCACAAGAATGTATATGCCATTTCGCCAGCCCTCCAGCCAGGCTGCACTAGAAAAACAGAAAACAGCTGCACAAAAAAAGGCAATCAATTCCACATTCACACAAATGTTGTAAACTATTTTGTATTATCTACAACACTTGTGTATTAGCTCTGTGCTCAAATAGCTGCTCCTAGTAAGAAATGACCGAACAAGGAAGGAGGTAGATTACTTTAATGCCTTGTATGCCAGGTTTCCTCTGTCTCTCCCTCACTGCTCCATCACCTAGAATGGCTTCCCTACCTATCACTACCTAATAAACATCCTGGCTAACATTGAATCCCATCATAAGGAAAGCTAGTGTGAAAACATTTTTACCCCCAAAGCAAACTATTGGCTTTTTGCCAGTTTACTTCTGTTTGGCTACCAAGAACTTTGAAATTTTTCCAGAAACCTTTTACAATTGTTGAAGGTGAAAAATAGCCATTACTGATAAAATAAAATCTGGTTTTGCTAGTCAACAGTGATTCTTTCCACATAGATTTGGGCCTGAAGAAAGAGGAGGCCTGGCACTGCAGTGCTGTAAGAAACCTCAGATGTAGGTTCAAGGAGGATTAATGAAGGATTCCTAGTGAGCTAGCGTGGCTTCTTGTGGCTTTCTTTCTTATGACATGGAGTTATGGAACAACCACAGCATTGGGGTGAATTCATTTAATCACTGGCTGTGGTCTTGTCACATGCATAAGTTGAGGAAAATGGTCCTAGGAATAAGTCTGCATGGGAAACCTTCAAGGAAAACCTAGATTCTAGCCAAGGATGTTGCTAGGGGCCATTATTCTAATATAATAAAAGCCATAGCACTTTCAGTTGTGTGTCTGTCTGTCCATAATGCTCTGGGCCAATTGGGCATGCACAACCCAGAACTTTGTTGACAGATAGACACCCAGGCGAGGTGAGGCAGAGACGGAGGCAGAGGCAGCAGGGACCAATGTGTACTCTGCTGCTGGGGGGGGAGGGAGGCAAGGGGCATGGCATGCGGCTGCAGGGTGCCGCACAGGGAGTGGGTGCAGGTGTGGGCGCAGGATTCATGGGCAGCATCCACCAGCTGCAGCATGTGGGCAGGGGGGGGTGCACCCCCCACCCACTCCCTGCATGGAACCCTATGGCCACCCCCCCCCCCCCACAGAGAGTGACTGCCAGCTGTGGCCATGGGGTGTGGCCTCAGGGTGCTATGCATGAAACTGATGCAAGGGGCAGGAAGGGTGGGGTTGTGGCGGCCCACTGCCACTGGAAGGACCGGGGGGGAGGGGCTGCCTGGGGCTATGGCTACACTTGGTGGGGGAGGGGCTGCGTTCAGGCTGGGCCAGGCTGGGCTGCACAGCCAGGAGTGCCTGGCAACTCCTCCAGGGCCAGGAGTGGACAACTCCCTCCATGGGGGAACTGGCAGAGTCAGGGGAGGGTGGCCCACTCTGCCCCCTGGGCTCCCTGACGCTGCTCCTGCATAGGCTGCTGGGCTCCGATGGCCCCACAACCTGGCCCGGCCAAGGCCCTAGTCACTCTGAATGAGGGCCCAGCCAGACCAAGCCATGGGACACTTGGAACCTGGCAGCTCCTCCCG
>NW_005841913.1:2667138-2667873 GCF_000455745.1 Alligator sinensis
GGCTGGGTGGGTGTGTGTGTGGATGGGTGAGTGTGAGCGTGTGGCATGTGCCTGTGTGGGTCTGGTTTAGCTGAGTGTGGTGTGTGGCTGGCTGGGTGTGGGTGTGTGGTTGTGTGGCTAGCTGGGTGGGTGACATATGGCTGTGTATGTGTGTGTGTGGGTGGTGTGTGGCTGGGTGGTTGGGTGACTGGATGGCTGGGTGAGTGGGTGTGTGGCTGGGTTTGTGTGTGTGTGTGTGGGGGGGGCACCTGAGTGGCTGGCTGGGTGGGTGTGTGAATGGCATGTGGCTGGGTGGATGTGGCATGTGGTTGGGTGTGTGCATGGTATGTAGCTGGGTGGGTGTGGTGGTTGGCTGGGTGGGTGTGGGATGTGACAGGGCATGTGTGGCATGCAGCTGGGTGTATGTTGTGTGTGGCTGTGTGTTTGTGTTTGTGTAGTGCACTGCTGGTTGTGTGCGGTGTGTGGGTGGCTGTGTGTGGTGTTTGGCTCAGTGTATGTGGCTGGGTGTGTCAGATGGGGGGGGTACACGGGGCTGGACACATAGCTGGGGCGGGGGGGTTGCATGTGGTTGGATGTGCAATGGCGGCAGTGCGTGGTGGTGGTGCTCCATCCCCACCACCTCCCCATCATTCCTGATGGGCACTTTGCTAGTCCTATTATATTTTGGATGACACATAAAAACAAGGTCCAGACCACTTATGGTCACTAAAGATCCCATGGAATTTTTCTTTAGGG
>NW_005841913.1:2667904-2669465 GCF_000455745.1 Alligator sinensis
CTTAAGTCATGGCCAGACCAAATTCTCAGCTTGCGTTATTGCATGCTGCCTTTCTAAGTTTCCCAGCAATTTCAAGAGAAGAGATGATAGTCTTCTTTATTACCTGTCCCAATATCTTGTGTATTTTAACCATGCAGTCTCGAATGACTGCTGAATTTCACATTAGAGGTGATCCTGGGATATAAGCTCCATAAAGATTAAAAGAGCAGTTTGGGCTGAAAATTATTAATGGAGGATTATAGTAATTAGAGATGGTAAAATCAATTAGATGAGAGCTTATTACTGTGTAAGATCTCTTTCTTAAAAAAGAACACATAGGATATTAGCTGTTGATAATCCAAAACTTTTTAATCTTATGTAGAAATACCTTGGATGTGGAAGCTTTTCAGACTTTATTAATAAAAATAACACATTCAATTTTGGCTAAAAAGAAAATATTATCACTCACTAATATTGCTGGTTTGGACCTTTGACTTAGACTAACGTAAGTGCAGAGTAACTGGAAATATGATGGGGTTTTTTTGGATTTTTTTTTTTTACTCCAAGAAAGGAAGATGAAGAAAAAGATTGTGGAAACTACACAATGAGCAGGGATTGCTGATCCAGAAAGGAAAAATAAAATGTGCTGTAAAGGTATGCAAGCCTGGTAAAAGAGATAAAGAGCTGACATGATTTTATAAAGCATCATATTTTTACTGATATCATAAAATCATAGAAAGGTCAGACTGGAAGGGACTTCTGGAGGTCATCTAGTCCAGCCCCTTGCCTGAGGCAGGATCATCTCTATCCAAACTATCCCAAACAAATCCTTGTCTAATCCATTACTAAAACTACCCAAGCAACCCTGCTGCGCAACCAGTAAGCCTGGCCCCCTACCCTGCCACACATAAAGCAGGTCATTAATATTCTGCTGCTGAAAGGTCTGTTAAAATATGCTTGAGAAGTCCAAGGAAGAGGGTCATGCCTCCCCACTATAGGAGAAGGCAAAAACTCCTAGAGCCCATACCCAAATGACCATGAGGAAAGTTTCCTTCCTAACCCCAAATGTGGCAAGTCGTCTGACCTTGAGTGGAGAGACAAGACCCTCTAGCCAGGAACCTCTGGGTTTAAGTCCCAGCAGGAGCATTGGCATAGCCTAGTCAAAATATCCAACCCCGGCAACAGTGAACACCTAAGGTTCCAAAGAAACACCTTCTGAGGAAAATGGAAAAAAAAACAACCCTGATACATGTAGCACCAAGAGGGGGGAAAGTCCCTCCTGGACCTATGTGATAACCAGCAAAGCCCAGAAGCATGGGAAATAGCCATAATAGAACATAGGTAGAGCTATAGCTAGATCATCCCTGACAAAATGCCTGTCCAACCTCTTCTAGAACGTTTCCAGTGATAGAGATTCTACAACTCAAGGCAGTCTATTCCACCGTCTCACTGTTCTAATAGTGAAGATGTTTTCCCTAATATCTAGTCTAACTGTACTTTGTTTCAACTTCAAGCCATTATCTCTCCTTATATAGTTTGTCTTCCAAGTCTTTTGTCATTTTTGTTGCCTACGGTAGTGTAG
>NW_005841913.1:2669475-2672266 GCF_000455745.1 Alligator sinensis
GGGAAAGACATTACACATACATTTGATTAAGTGATCAGAGAGTGGTTTAAAACTGTAACAGAACAGACATTCAGTGAACATAAACCAGTTTCAAAGGCTAAGGAAAGACATTCAAAAAGCCTGAGCCTGAATTGATTCAATCTTTGCAGGTTAGTTTAACCTGGCTAGGCTGAACCAGTTTGTAACTGGACAGACATTCTCTCTGGACTGAGGAAATTCAGGCACATGCCTACAGTGGCCCAGGCTAGAATCCAGGGGCATCCCTCCCTTTCCTTGCATAGTGCTGAGCTGAGGTGGGGAGGGGCGTGACTAGGTACCGGCAGGAAACTTTGGTTAGTGAGGCTTTTCCCTGGTGGCTGCTCAAGGGGTAGGAGTGTTGCCAGGCCCCAGCCCCCAGGCCCCTGCTAGCACTCTGAGGCAAGGGGTGGGGGGTGGGGGTGTGCAATGCATGCATCTGTTGATGATACAGAGCTTTTCAATCCCCTCCCTGCTTCTTTATATTGTCTGCAGCAAACTGACAGGCAAGCAAGCCAGCAGGGGGCTGATAACAGTGTTTATCACCCCATCACCAAAACAATAGTCTTTCTCTATTAGTTCAAACTCTTCTTAAACAGCTTACCAGCTGACTTGTTAATTAGTTCCAAAAAGCCCTAAACAGTCACTCTTCTGTCTGTCTGTCCCAGTGAAATTGCAGACACACAAACACAGATACCTCTCAGCATTAGCTCACATACCACATGCCTAGGGTCCATGGGGCTGGGGTCTGTGCTGTAGGAGATGGGAGGGAGGATTCCTGCTTCAGCAATGAGCAGTGAGGGGGGCAGGTAGGGTAGGGGGAAGCCAGGCCAGCTGGTAATGTCCCTCGGTTCCTTCTTTGGAAAAAGCTGTTTAAGAAGACATTGAGCTGATAAACATGTTTTGGTAAGTCACTTCACTCCCTATGTTTCAGTTTCTCAATCTGCAAGAAAACAACAGCATGCTGTGGTTAATCTAATTTCACACACACTGCCATCAAACCACTCTGTTGCTGAGCAATATTATTGCTGCCCTATGTGTAGAAAAACCAAGGCAATGTCTGTGATCTCTTGGAAGTCACATGAGGTCCCAGATGATTGGAAAAGGGCAAATATATTTAAGAAGGGGAAGAAGGAGGACCTAGAGAATTACAGATGACTCAGTCTGACCTGAAAAGACCATGAAGTAAGTCCTAGACAAATCTATTGTGAAGCACTTAGAGAAGGACAAGGTGATTGGGAAGACCCAGAGTGGATTTACCAAGACCAAGTCATGTATAAGCAACTTTTAGGTTTTAGGCTGGACATAAGGAAAAACTTCTTTACTGTCCAAGCCCCCAAGGCCTGGAATAGACTCCCTCCAGAGGTAGTGCAAGCACCTACTGTGGACTCTTTAAAAAAATGTCTGGATGTTTATCTTGCTGGAATCGTTTGATCCTAGCTGACTTCCTTCCTCTGGGGCAGGGGCTGGACTCGATCTCCTGAGGTCCCTTCCAGCCCTAATGTCTATGAAATCTATGAAATCTATGAAACTTCATTTCTATGATAAGATGATAGGCTCTTCGGATTGAGGGAGTGCAATGAATGTGATATACCTTGACTTTAGAGAGGCTTTCTATACCGTCTTCCATGTCATTCTCTGTAATAAGTTAGGAAATATAAAATAGAAGAAAGCACTGTAAGATAAATACATAACTGGGTGGATCATTGCACTCAAAAAATAGTAATCAATGCCTCAATGTCTTGTTGGGAGGAGATATCAAGTAGCTTTCCCCAGAGGTCTGTCCTGGGTCCAGTATTGTTCAACAACTTCATTAGTGATTTGGACAATGGGATTGAGTGTACACTTGGAAAATCTGTAGATGACATCAAGTTGGGGGGAGTTACAGACACTCTGGAGGCCATGGTTAGGATCTGGCATGGCCTGGATAAATTGTAGAAATGGTTCACAGTAAGCCAAATTAAATTCAACAAAGATTTGTGCAAATTCTTTCACTTGAAATCAACTAATTGCATAGACAAATATAGATTGGGAAATGACTGGCTAGGATGAAGTACCTGGGGGTTACAGTGGGCATAGAATAGAATCATAGAAAATTGGGGTTGAAAGGGACCTCAGGAAGTCATTTAATCCAACCCCTTGCTCAAAACAGGACCACCCCTATGGCAGAAAGTCACCTTTGGCCCGCCACACCCCCAACCAGATCATGTCAAGACAGGACTTAAAAATCTCCAAGGATGGAGATTCCACCTCCTCTTTAGGAGGGTGGTGAAGCACTGGAATGGGTTACCTAGTGAGAAAAATTTTCCTAATATCCAACCTAAACCTCCCTTGCTGCAACTTGAAACCATTGCTCCTTGTTCTGTCATTTGTCACCACTGAGAACAGTCTAGCTCAGTGATTCCCAACCTTTTTTATACTGCAGACTGGCAAGGGAGCAGGACGGGGCACACAGAGCCAGCTGCCTCCCTCCTGGGGCTCCCCACTGCTCAGCTTTAACATCGCACATGACTGCCAGTTGCAGAAGCCGCTCACACAGGCAGACAGGCAGGGGTCTGAGTTGGGGGCTTATGCTACAACCCGGAAGCCAACCCTTCCCATGGGACTCCCATGCCCGCTACGGGACAGGGAAGTCCAGGTGAGGGTGATCCCCAGCCCTCCATTGATGCTGACTTCGTGAAGGAACATCTTGAGAAGCTGGATACCTTCAAGTCAGCCGGCCCTGACAATCTTCACCCCAGGGTACTCAAGGAGCTGGCGAGCATCATAGCCCAGC
>NW_005841913.1:2673307-2709541 GCF_000455745.1 Alligator sinensis
TGACGACTAGGTCGAATGGTCATAAACTACTACAAGACCGTTTCAGGCTGGACATAAGGAAGAACTTCTTTACTGTCCGAGCCCCCAAGGTCTGGAATAGCCGGCCACCGGAGGTGGTTCAAGCGCCTACATTGAACACCTTCAAGAGCAAACTGGATGCTTATCTTGCTGGGATCCTATGACCCCAGCTGACTTCCTGCCCTTTGGGCAGGGGGCTGGACTCGATGATCTTCCAAGGTCCCTTCCAGCCCTGATGTCTATGAAATGTACGAAATCTTCGTGGCCCAGTACTGGTGGTTGGAAACCTCTGGTTTAGCTGTATCATCTTTCAAAGCACCCTCCAGGTAGTTAAAAACTGCTATCAAATCCCCGCTCAGTCTTCTCTTCTGCAGACTAAATCAACCCAGTTCCCTCAGCCTCTCCTCAGAAGTCATGTGCCCCATCCCACTTATCATTGTTGTTGTCCTCTCCTGGGCTATCTCCAATTTGTCCACATCCTTTCTGTAGTGGGGGGCCCAAAACTGGACCCAGTACTGCAGATGTGGCCTCACCAGGACAGAATAGCCCAGAAGAATTACTTTCTTCAATCTGCTGGCAATGCTCCTACTAATGCAGCCCAGTATGCTGTTAGCCTTCTTGGCAACAAGGGCACACTGCTGACTCATACCCAGCTTATCATGCTCCCCAGGCCTCTGATGATTTTTGTTGATCTCTGCTGGACTCCTTCCAGTCTTGAAGCATGGTGCTCAAAACTGAACACAGCTCTCCAGGTGAGATCTCACTGGTGATGAATAGAGCAGAAGAATCACTTTCTTTGATTTTCAAGAGACACTCGTTGTAATGGTAAAATTTACCAGTTTTTTACCAAGTTTTTACCAACATGACATCACTTCTCTTGATGGTTAAAAAAAAGAAGCTGAATAGATGTCAAATGTGTTCTCTTATTGCAAAAAAATTCAACAGTATCCTGGGCTGTATTAAGAGGAGTGTCTCTTACAAATCAAAGGAAGTGAGAGAGCTGGAGAGCTATGTCCAATATTGGGCACCATGCTTGAAGAAAAATGTGGGCAAATTGGAAGGGGTCCAACAGAGATCAACAAAAATTATTAGGGGAGCATGATGTAACAGGACCCACCTCTGAGGATGGCCATGGCACCCTCTTCTGGACACCCTAATCACATCTCTCCCACTCTGACTTCGTAGGATATTGCTTGGTTACCTAAACCTCAACACCTTTATGGTAAAAAAAAGTTCAAGTTTAGGAGGTGGCCCTCAGACCACCAGAATATCAGAGTGAGCCTAGGGGTGCTTCACTCTGCCCTGCTCATCATCAAGCTCTTTCAACATCTTTATCAATGATTTGGATGTGGGGGTGAAGAGCTCACTGGCCAAGTTTGCAGATGACACCAAGTTATGGGGGAGCGTGGTCACACCCACAGATAAGCTGCAGATACAGGCAGATCTGGGCATACTGGAGAGGTGGGCAAATTGGAACCAGATGAGGTTCAACACTGAGAAGTGTAAAGCGCTCCATCTGGGGGCAAACAATCCCCAACATAGCTACAGGCTCGATCGTGATGATTTGACTTGCACCACGGCTGAAAGGGACCTAGGGGTAATAGTTGACCATCGCATGAACATGAGCAGTCAGTTTGATGCTGTAGGGCAAACAATACTCTGGCATGCATCAATCGATGCATCTCATGTAAAACCAAGGCAGTGACTCTTCTACTGTGCTCAGCACTAGTGAGACTGCATCTGGAGGACTGTGTCCATTTCTGGGTGCTGCACTTCAACAGGGATGTGAAAAAACTTGAGGGTCCAGAGAAGGGCCACCCGTATGATCAGATACTTACAAGGCAGACCATACGAGAGAAGGCTGAGAGGGGACTTGGTAACAGCTTATTGCTAGATCAGGGGAGTACATCAAGAGCTCGCTGAACAACTGTTCACCAGGGCACCCTTGGGGAAGACCAGGAGTAATGGATACAAAGTCCTGGAAGACTGCTTCAGGCTCAATTCTAGGAAAAACTCCTTTACAGTCAGGGTGTTTAGATTGTGGAACAAACTCCCTTCAGAGGTGGTGCAATCACTTACCCTGGAAATCTTCAAGAGGAGACTGAACAGTCACCTTGCTGAGGTCACCTGACCCCAGTTGTCATTCCTGCCTGGTACAGGGGGGCTGGACCTGATGGTCTTTCAAGGTCCCTTCCAGCCCCTAACTATCTATGAATTTATAGGCTGTCTCAGTCTGGCCCAATCTTTCAAACTCAGTTCCTCATGTTTCTCCTTACCACTGGCCTTTCTTTTGTGGCTTTTTCTTTTTTTTTTTTTTTTTTTTAAATCAGCCCCAACTAAGTAGTCTTTCCTGTGTTCTGCAGTCTACCCCAGGCCTGCCAT
Organism: Alligator sinensis; assembly: GCF_000455745.1. Classification (NCBI taxonomy): domain Eukaryota; kingdom Metazoa; phylum Chordata; order Crocodylia; family Alligatoridae; genus Alligator; species Alligator sinensis. The sequence continues at coordinate 2,675,708 of NW_005841913.1, forward strand.
TTCCATTTGCTGACCAGTCCACTGTGGGTCTGGTTGCCCATCTGTCCCACAGTTTCTCTGTGGGAAGCCTTGCTAACTTTTCAGCTCTGCTCAGCTGGGCCCTTGTCAACCTTACCTATGCTATGGCTTCCCTAGCAGTCCCTTTCAGGGTTTCCTTGTCTAGCCCTCTGACAAACAGTCTCACATCGAGCTCTAAACCTGTTCATTGACATGTACAGTACCTTCCCCTACAACCATGCCCACATCTCACCGCTAAAGCAGCCAACATAAACAAACTAGTCTAAATCAAAATACTTAATTCCCTCTGGGTATTTGTACCACAGCAAATCCCTTTAACCTATGCTTAAAGGTGCCCTCTCCCATTTAGTGCTCAGGGACAGACTACCTTCTCTGGCCCAGGATCCAGGCTAATATCCCTGAACCCCACCTGTCCCTGTCACATGATCTTCCAGTTCAGCCCAGGAGTTTCCCTGCAGCTCAATAATCAGCTTTCTCCTTACTGCTGCAGCCTACTCAGCTGTGCTACAATCACTACTTAACTAACTACTTAGAGCTCTGCCCCTTGGAGCTTATTGCAGGCACCTTGTTCCAGGACACTTAGTTGCAGTGCTGCATCTCCTATTCTTATCTTCCCTCAGCTGCTTACTTTCTTGCAGCTGGCTCAGCTGCCTGCACTAGTTTGCAACCTTATAATGCTGCTCTCCCTTAAAGTAACAGCGTTTGGAGCCTCTGCTACACATGACTTATAAAAATGGGCAACTGGTGCCTCCCGAGGCTGAGCAGGCACCAGATTACCGACGGGAGGCAGGGTCCCCCAGCAGCCGATTGCCAACTAGGGAGGGGAGGGCCCCCCCAGAGGCCCATCACTGAGCCAGCAGCAAAACTGATGAAACCGGAAGTGCACTTCTGGTGGCACTTCTGGTTTCACAGCTGGCTCTTCCAGGGGGTGCACGACCCATCTCAGGAGGTGCACACTCTATGCATTGCCAATGCTTATAAAGAAAGGCTGAAAGAATGAAGGTTATTTAGTCTAAAGAAGAAAAGACTGATTTGGTAACAATCTTCAAATGCCTGAACAGTGATTATAGAGAGGATGGAGATAAACTTTTCTCTATGGTGGTAGGGGACAGGTCTAGGAAAAGTGGCCTCAAGCTGCAGCAGAGAAACATTAGGTTTGAGATTAGGAAGACCATTTTGACTAGGAGACATTTTGACTCTAAACATTGGAATAGACTACCTAGTGAAGCTGTGGAATCTCATCCTTGGAAATTTTCAAGAGCTGATGAGACAGACATTTTTTTTTTTAATTGGGCTGCAAGGGACCTCAGATCATCAAGTCCAGCCCCCTTCCCTAGGGGCAGGAAGTCAGCTGGGGTCACAGGATCCCAGCAAGATAAATGTGCAGTTGACTCTTAAAGGAGTCCAGAGTAGATGCTTGCACCACCTCTGGCAGCAGTCTGTTCCAGGCCTTGGGGGCTTGGATAGTAAAGAAGTTCTTCCTTATGTCCAGCCTGAAATTTCACTGGAATGGTTTAATAAGGGATGGACTTTATCTTGTGTAGGGGGCTGGACTAGATGACCACATAAGTTTCTGTCCCACCCTGCTTTTCTATAATCCTCTGATCCAGTCAATCCAGAGCATTCCCTTTGCCTGAAACTGAATCTTGTACAGCTATATATGTAGTTAAACTCTTCCCACATGCTAGTAGTAGATTGCTATATATTATTGGATTTTTTTTTTTTATTCAAGACTGATGCTGAGAACACTTCAATCTGGTCACATAGAGAAAGAAAATTAAAAAATAATATAGTTACCTGAATCACTGAGCAATCAGTAAAATGCTTATCCTGTGCTTAACGCTGAAAAACCTCCTCTATGGTATCATCAAATCATGGGTAAATAAAAAGCTGAGAGAGACAGGGCTGTGGACACAGTAGCGGTCATGAACCTGACTACTTGGGGTCAGCTCCTTGCTGGGGATTTATTAATTTACACAGGCTGTGGGGGTGGCCTGTAGTATTTTATAGCACTGTATATTGCATCAACATACTGTATTCTCTACAATGTATCAATATACATGTGCAACATGACTGAGTTGTGTTTTATGTGAAAGAAGTTCTTGACTTCATCTCAGCTGTAACTTTACAACCAATTTAGTGGTGAGGTTTTTAAACCACAGACATGTAGGGGTGCATTGGCATTTAAACCTCTCAGTTTTAAAAAGAAGAAAATTCCCTCAGGTTCTTATTTAAAACTTTATAATAACTGTATATTTGAATGTGCCATTATATGCCTCAACCCAGCACTAGATTCAGAGGGTCTATGTACAGGTGCAGGTCCCCAGCCTTGTAAATGTGGTTTTTTGAACAAAGCGGCAGACTGTGTTTTAAATGCTACAGAATGAAGAAATGCTAGATTTCTTCAGCTCTTCTAAATGAGGTGAACAGGTAAAAAAAAAGTTGGAAAATTTTTATAGCTGAAAAATAGAAGGAAAGTTAGAAGAAAAAATTAAAACATTCTCATTTTCAAATAGTCATTTTTCATAAAGAAGAAAATGTTTTCAAACCCACTGTATACATGTTTTTTTCCAGATGGTTCATTAGAACTTGTAAACCCTGATACATCAGTAATTCAGTCAATCTTAACAAGTATTGCTAGATTTAATGATAGGGGAAAGTTATTAACTCACTTTATGACATTTTTACTATAAAAAGAAGAAAGTTTAAGATTTTGAAGTAGTAAACTGGGATGACAATAAAAAGAAATTTAAAGTAAAATATCCAAAAGGCAATTGACACTTGGAAAAAGGGAAACAAAACAAAGTTACCAAAACAAAGTTTTTTTCAAGTGTCAATTAAGATTTTATTAGTATTTACTGATACAAAGTAGTCACTAATATCAATACATTTAGAATGCTTGCACTTCATGATGAACTTATGCATTGTTTTGTAACTCATTGATGTCTATTCACCTATTTATATTATGATTAGTAATATTTTATATAATCTCACTTTTTCTGACTCTGACCAGGAATTGTATCCATGAATCCAATTCAACTTCTATTGAAGTTTCCTTGGAGCTTTTCCATTGATTTCTGTGGCATTTGGACTGGTCCCATTAATAATTCTACACTGCAAAGTTATTGACTATTTACTGTCATGTATTAGCACATAGTCTTGGGAGCTGGAAATGCAAACAAATGTAAGGGTTCACATACACCACATCTACAGATGCACTTTACTGCAGAGTAGACTAATTAGCTGCAGCATCAAGCATCACCATCTACACAGTATTAGGCTACAGTAAACTAATTAACATCATCATAAGATAGTACTGTTGGTGAAATAATTTACTGTGATTAAATTCATGTGTAGATGCTGACTGTGGGCATAGATTGTACCTAGTCAGTTGAGCCAGCACGGGGCCAGACTTCTGCCTGCCACCTAGCCACATGGCTCCACACTTTCAGCACCCTCATGAACCAGCCAACCGCTCTGCCACCCGATGTAGCCAGCAGAGCTTAGGGCAGAGCAGGGCAGGAGGGGCCCTGGTGTAAACTGCTCCACCCTGGCTCAAATTGCTGCTGGACCAGGGGTGCATGTAGACACTATGCCCAGGAGTAGTTTACTCCAGCTCAAACTGTTACAGAATTTATTGCTTCAAATTAATTGTACATTTAGATACACCTATATAGTCCTATGCAAAGAGATCAGAGATATTGGATTTTCTAGTGCTTCTAGTGGATTTTCTACATATTGTATATTGGATTTTCTAGTGCTTTGTCCAGTTTCATTTTAAGATTTTGGAGTTTTCATCATACACCTTTAGAAATTATTTCAATTTTATTCCTTAGAGTAAATTCCTAATATTCAGCTAAAATGTTATATTCTTATTTGTTTTTAGAAAAACCTGTGCAACATTGTGAGTATGCATACATGTACACATAGACTTATACATGCACATACACAAGTATGCAAGCACACGTGTGTAAATTTACCATATATAAAATAGCATCTCCTACATACTTTGTTTAGCAAGAGAAGTAGCCAAGAACATTTAAACTCAGCAAGGCCTATGTTGTAGACAAAGTATACCAAAAAAGTTATAGTTTGCCCTTTGTAGGCTTCCAACAAGCTATTGGTTTCAGAAGAGAAACCCTTAACTGATCATTACTTTCATTGACTATAATGGAAATTTTGGCTGAATAAAGATTTTCAGTAAGGTCATCAGGATTTGGTCCCATAAAAACAAATTGTTCTTGAATAAGTGTGTGGGTGGAGATGCAAAGAGCTTCCTCACCACCAATCATTTCATTCACTTGAGTAAGGACGGCTATCATTAATTTGTTTTGCAGTAGCATCTGCACAATGCTAAGTGCTCTCAAAGCAAGGAGAAGTTCACAGGCAGTGAAAACAAACAGACAAAGGGGTAGAAAGAATACAACATGCAATCTTGTAAGAGCAGGGAAGTAATAAGAGGCTCGCTGAAGAAGCAATTTGCTACAGAAATTCCATACAAAAATTATCATGTAATTAAAGAATATCATAATGCATGCTTTAAAACCTTAATAAAAATTTAGCATAGTTTGAAATGTCTTTTTATAAAAGAAAATTGGAAAACAAAAAATTTGATCCTGTTGCATCATGGTGGTTCATTAGAAATGTTGGAAGTTTTAAATCTACCACACAGACATCTACCCATTCAACTAACATGGTAACTGGTAGAAGTAGCAGGTTGTCATCATCTCTGTGGAACGTAAACTTTGCCAGTGGGCTTCACAGATATTGAAACTTAAAAATGTTGCGCTCCAGTTCAGGCTCTGTAGGGGAGTGTGCTCTAGTGTTCACCATCTATTCAGCTCATTCCTCCCCAACTCAGCCCTTCCTGCACTATTGGGACTCTTTTTCTCCCCTTGCTGCTCTACTCTGTCAATTTTCCTTAACTAAATCCTCCCGGTCTCCACTTCCCTGACCCCCAGTCCTTCCTTTAGTCTTCCTTTTCAGTCTCTGTGTCCCAGTATCCTTTTTGCTCACAGTTCAAAGTTTCCCTTGCACTCCTGGTGCCTTTGCCCAGTCTCTTTGCCTACTCAGTGCTTTCTCTTCTCATACCCGACTTCTTGCCAGATCTGTCTCTTCACCTCCACACCACTAGTTCTAAATCACAGTTACTAACCCCCATCTGCCCTGATTCCTTATTCAGTCTTAGACACTTCCTGTCTGCTAATGACTCTACTTCTCCAATTTAACTCCTGTTTTTCTTCTTGAGTCCCAATCCCAGTCAATTTGCCTAGCTAGGTTCACTCATTACCCCACTACAATCTTCCATGATCCTGGACCCTTGTCTTAGTCTCCTTAGCTAGCCATTCCCAATCTCCTTTGTCACCTCAAGCACCAGTCCTAGTGTCCTTCTGCCCCTTCCTCCAGAATACATTGCCCCTTGTGATATTTCCCCCAACATTGTAAAATTATAGAATCATAGAAAATGAGGGTTGAAAGGGGCCTCAGGAGGTCATCTAGTCCAACTCCCTGCTAAAAGCAGGACCATCTCCAACTAGATCATCCCAGCCAAGGCTTTGTCTAGCTGGGTCTTAAAAACGCCCAAGGATGGAGAGCCCACAAACTCTCTGGGTAACCTGTTCCAGTGCTTAATTACCCTCTGAGTGAGAAAGTTTTTCCTAATATCCAACCTAAACTTCCCTTGTTAAATGAGTAGAAGTCTATGTGGTGGATTTAAAGCTTCCAAAACTGCTAATATAACCTACTTCTTCTCTTTCACATACGAATCAAGCAACTGCCTTCTTTTTGCTGTCTCAGTCCAACATGGAGGCATCAAGAGAGCATAAGAAATAATCTCCCTGCTTTCAGGCTTCATGTCCTCCCCCATGTTTGCACAATCCTGACCTGGTCTACAGAACCTTATATCTTCATTTGGAGATCTGAAGGATGTGTTGCAGATCTGCAATGAAGCATACTTAGTGTAGGTGGATTCTGGGCAATGTACCTGTGTAGCTTATAGAACTCTCTTTTGCATATATGGGCACCAAATTTCTCCGGAGGTTTATAATTTCTCCAGAGTTGGGTGGGGTGGCTGAAAGCACATCCTTGACATAAAGTTCACCACCCTGCCAAATTTCAAGTCCCTGCTCCACAGCATATATGCAAAACGTATCTTAAGGACATGCCAACAAGGGCAAAACAATGGGATTTTATCAAACTTCATTCTTAGAAATTGCTGAAGCATTTTGGCTGAATTTTTTTAAACAAGTTCAGCCTGAGGCAGATATCTGGCATGAAACATTTTAGCCAGAACAAAAATCTGGTAAAGCTATCACCAGGTAAAAATGGAGTCTTACAATACCTGACTTCAATGCAGCTCTGATTAGCAGTGCTACCTACCTCATTTATACTAGGTTGTTTCCACCCTCGCCCCTTTAGAAATCTGTATCGAAGGAATGTAATTCCTCACATGCCTATTATATATAGGAAGCTATGAAATCCCTTACATGTAATCTTAATAATTGATATTTATTGGCTATATAATTACTTTCCTATTATATCTAAATTAGCTAAGGTGTATTTTAGATGATTGTTATAATTTAAAGGATTGCCAATATTTCTTAGGTTATTGAAAGAAAGATTAGCATGTATTGAAAAGGCAATAAAGCAAATCTGAAAATCCTTAACTATAGAGTTCATCTTTTTCTCATAGCCCACGGCATCATTATAAAACATCTCACGGACAGCTCACTGCTGTTAGGCAGAGCTGAGGAAGACTATTAAAAATAGCAGGTATTGATCATTTTCTGTCCTGACCCACCCTAACAAATGTTTTTCTGTTCATATTGCTCTTGGATCATGTCTCACTTCTTTAGGACATGTCAGTTCACTATCCATGCAGCTGACGTATCCCGCATTCCTAACATTGTTGTAGTCAAGCCTCATGAGCTGAGATCCATAAAAAGTCACTTAGAACTGACAGAAAGAGGGTACAATATGATACCCTGGTTTTAAACCCCTAGGTCTTTTAATCTGTTTCATAAAATATTTTCTTGGCTGGGGGGCCTAGCTAGGTTTCTCTTGTAAACTGTGAAGAACAGCTTGGTGGCCTAGCTTTGTTTCTCTTGTAAACTGTGAAGAACAGCTTGCATTCCTCCCCCTCCCCACAAGATGTTACAGAGGAGCCTGGCGGGGTGGAGGAGCGAAGGCAGTGGTTAAGTCCCTTGCAAACTGAGCATTAATCTGTACAAATTACCTATTAGGGAAGTAGCTTGTCCTTGCACATGTCCCTCTTTCGTATTCTGTGCAGGCTGCAGGTCCCTCCTCTGCTGGCGGTTTTCTTAGGATTATGTGATTTACATTCTGCATGGGTCTATGTGGATCCATATCTCTCAGCAAGAATGATTTAAAGAGATTTACTACACCAGCCACAAGAATATAGTGGGGTTTGATTTAGGCTAAGATTTGCAAGGGAGCCTTAGGGAGGGAGGTGTCCAATCACCACTGATTTTCGATGGTAGAGGAGTGTAGAGGCCCTTTGAAAATCAGCCTTGGGCATTAAAGGCAAATCCTCTCCCCAGTATACAGAATCTGGGTGAGATTTCCAAATGTGCACAAGTTTCTTAGGAAAACAAGTCCCCTTATACTCATTTGGGACTTGTGAGAGTCAATGGACTTGTTTTTCTAAGTTGCTAATATGCTGTTGATGCTCTGAACATGTAAAAGGGCTGCGTATATAGAAAAATCCCTGTCAGATCTGCCCAGAACAGGACAGAAATGCCTTGCAGATGTTAATGTAGCCTCAAGGGAACAGTGCCAGAAGGCAGGTGTTGCTCTGCTTAGGCATATGCAGTATTTTTGCTTCCTGAACCGGGCACTGTCCTTTGTACTATTACTTTGTACAGCATCTAGTAGGGTGGGGTCCTGCAAGTGACTGAAGTATTACTGCAATGCAAATACATTAACACAAAGACTGTTTTATGTTCCAGTGGACTCATTAAAAGAGTCTTGTCTTCTTTTCCTTGTTCAACAGAGCTAGTCAGGTTTTTTATATTTGTAATTTTGGGGCGGTTCTCTCTTTTTTGGCAAGAATTTTTTTTTTTAAAGGGCTTTTTCAATCAAGATGAAATATATGAAGTGAACTTTTATATGGACCATTTTTTGTTCTTTCAGTAAAAAACAGGTACCTGAACATTTTGATAAAAGTTGGTACTTTGTACCAAAAAAAAAATGCTTACCAAAATCATTTAAAAAAAGAATTTTGAGATTTTCATTAGAAACACTATAAAGGTAACCTGATTTTTTTTTAAAAGATGTTGGCAAAAATAAACTAGTATGTTTTGACCAGCTGTTCAGTTCCGATATTTCTATCATCAGAGAAAAGGAAGAATGGGCAGGACCTGCTCACAAGGTCAACATGTATAATTGAAAACAATCATGTGTTGAAGTTCTTCGTTGCAGATAGTATCAACCAACTACAGAAAATACAGAATCAATGCTGACTGGAGATGCTCACATTTCTGGGCAATTGATATATGAGGAGGAACTGGGGTCTTTAATTGTAAAATAAAAAGGCATAGGGATAAATTGCCCTGCCTTTGGTTCAGATAAAAAAACTTGGGGACATAAGGACTTCTAAGGTAGAACCAGCCTCTGGGAATCCACTAGCTACATCTCTAGAATTTCTTCCCTTGTAATACTTGATGTCTCAATTAATATATTTTTAAAACTTCTTTTAAAACCAGTTATGCTTGCTTTTGTTTTCTGCATATCAAAGATTGCTTTATAATTCTGTCTCTGGTTAATCACGTTCCTCCTAAATTCCAGAAAAACCCAATGGTCTTCTAGTTGAAAATCATGTCACCTCATTATATGCATAACACTGGATGTGTCTACATGTGAAAATGCTGTGCAGTGGGTTTACTCTAAAGTAAATTAAAGTTACTCTAGAGTAAACTTACCCCAGGCAGGCATCTACACATGCAGGGATGTGGAAGCAGATCTGCTGCTCCTAGCAGATGTCTGCTCCCGCCTACTCTGGTCCTGCACCAGCCCCCTGTACCCACCAAGGGGAGCTGTAGACTCACCCTTGGTGCTAGCCCAGGGGCTGGCAGGAAGCACAGGGCCAGAAGACAGCTGTCTCCTAGTTTCATAGTGCTTAGGGTCAGAAGGGACTTAAACAGATCATCAGGTCCAAACCTCTGTCCCGGGCAGGAACGAGTCTGGGGTCATAACACCCCAGCCAAATATCTGTCCAGCCTCCTTTTGAAGACCCCAAGGTAGGAGACAGTACCTCTCCCTTGGGAGTCCATTCCAGAGCCTGGCACCCCTAACTGTAAAGTAGTGTCTCCTGATGTCCAGCCTGAACCTTCTCTCTAACAATTTGTGGCTGTTATTCCTAGTAACCCACAGTGCTGCCCAAGGGAACAGAGCCTCACCCAATTCCCCAGCTTATAGATGTGTTGCTGGTTCCTTCTCCCTAGATGCAGCACCTTGCACTTGTCTGTGTTGAATTACATCCTATTCTCATCCACCCACCTCTGTAACCTGTCTAGATCTAGCTGGATTCTGTCCCTCCCCTCCAGCATGCCCACCTCACCCCACAAGTCAGTGTCATCAGCAAATCTGGACAGTGTGCTTTCCACACCCACATCCAGATCATTGATAAAGATGTTGAACAGTACAGACCCCAGGACCGAGCCCTGGGGGACTCCACTGTCCACATCCCTCCAGGTTGAAAATGACCCATCCACCACCACTCTCTGGGTCTGACCATCTAGCCAATTTGCCACCCATCTGACTGTGTAGGCATCAATGCCACAGTCACCAAGTTTTTTTTGAGAGAATGTGGTGGGAAACAGTGTCAAAGCCCTTCTTAAAGTCCAGGAAGATGACATCCATCTTGACGCCCTCATCCAGGGACTTTGTGACCTGATCATAAAAGGAAACCAGGTTAGTCAGGCAGGACCTGCCCTCAGTGAACCCATGTTGGTTGCCCCTGACCATTACCTCCCCTGCTGGGCCCTTGGAGATGTGCTCCTTAATAATTTTCTCAAAGGTCTTCCTAAGGTGTGACTAACAGGCCTATAGTTACCCGGGTCCTGGCAAGGGCTGAGAGATTGGTCCCTGTCCCTGGAGGACTGCCTGCTGCTGGGACGGGCTCTGCCACTGGAGCCCAGGTCGGGACAATGAACCCCTGACCTGGCAGCAGGGAGCTCCTAGCCTGGGCTCCCCAATCAGCGCTGCAGCAATCTCAGAACAGGGGCTGGGAACGGGCTGGGAGTTGGGGGTGGTAGCTCTTTGCTGCTGAAACATGGGGACTTTGTTCAGAATGGCCTGGGATCTGGTCCATATGGCACAGTAAATAATTCTGAGTAAATTTGCTACTTGTATTTACAGGTAGAAAATTTACTCATGATTAGAGCAAGTTAATGTGTAGTAAGCATCTGCATGTGTAGATGGTGACACTTACTGCTCAGTAATTTGCTCTAATCTCGAATAAGGCATCTTGAGATGTAGACATGCCTACTGTTTCCTGCGAGCCAGTTACTGTGAAAACCTACAGCACTTCCTTCAAGGTTAGAAGGGCAACTTCTAAATTCATCAGACCTATAGCAAAAGGTCCCCTTTTGCAGAGTGCAGAAGTATCTTGGAAATGAATGCCATGTCTGAGTCATGTGAGACATGTACTTGTCCTTTCTATTTTTGTTAGTTTTTCCCAGTACCTTTATTGTCCTTATTTTTCTGAAAGCCTTCATCACCTTGCAGTATCTTGTCCCTGAGAACATACTGAGCTAGTGACCATCTATTCTCACCTTGGCCATTATTTGCTACCAAGATCTGTAGATTTCCACGAAGTCTAAATGAAGAATACTGCTAGGAAATGATGCTTCTGGACTGCACTTTTAATATTAAAAAAAAACCCCAAAACAACTTAGTGAATAAAGTGCTCAAGATTCCTGGTCTCAATATTTTGGTGTTTATTATCCCAAACCGATCAGCAGCTAGCAAAAAAATTCTGGGCTGCATGATCTCTGTAATGTATAATGGCCTGCTCCTACTTTTTATGAAGTCTATAGGAGCAAAGTGAAGTCCTAAATTTAACAAGAAAGAAAATGCAGGCGTATAGCGTTTACATAATAACAAAACTTCACCCGAAGCCTGGGGTTTTATTTGCCAATGTTCAAGGTTATTTCTATTATTAAAAATGATACAAGAATATTCTTTTTATGTTGTTGCGGGATAAAATAGTATAGCTTTTGATATTAAATGCAAGATGAAGAAATTATCCAGGTCTCACTATGTTCTCATGGACAAGAAACTGCAAGATAATGAAGGTTTTTGGAAAAATAAGGTTGATAAAGGTATAACTAAAAATAATAGACACACAAAGAAAAAGTACGTGGGTCACATGGCTCAGACACGGAATTAATTTCCAAGATAATTCTGCACTCTGCAAAAGGGGACTTTTTGCTGTAGGTCTGAAGAACTTAAAATTTGCCCCCTCTAACCCTGCAGGAAGTGCTGTGTGGCTTTTCACAGTCCATAATTTAACTGATTCTGTTGTGGAGGAAGGGGTGGGAGTGTGTGTGTGTGTGTGTGCGTGCCCTCAGAGCCCTGTCACTGATGGGAAAAAGATTAGACCGGCTTGCAGAGACATGGAGCAACATGATAGGGACGAAAACTCAGCAGAGAGTCTATCCCAAAATGATTTTACAAAATTGCAGCAGTTAAAAGGAATGTTTGCCTTGACAGCCCCCCACTAAACTGGGATTAACATCAAGGCTCCAATGTGGGAACAGCTCCAGAGTGACCAGTAATAAAGACAGTAGACAATGCTGCTTTCTTTAATCTTATGGCTGGTGAAACAGACCCTTGACAGGTGATGGATTAGCAGAAACTAACACAACTTCCTAATGTCTTCATAGAACACTGTATGGTTTATCGTCAGGCACACTGTAGCCATTATATTGCCTCTCACAGTCCTGCTTTTCCTAATCCTACTCTTTCCTCTTGCTGCTGATTCCTTCTCTAGGTTTATCCTCCCTTCCAAGCCCCCCAGAATCCCCTTAATCAGCATCTAGCCGGCTGCTGTCACAGCAGGAAAATTGATAGGATCTGCATTGCAGATGAATCACTAGAGCCAGATTAGCTGCTGATGCTGATGATGAGGCGTCCCCTCTCAGCACCGCTGCTCTCTGCAGTTTCCTTTGTCTTCCACCGTCTGAGTCTGTGTGCGGTTAGTCAGATGATTTGAGCTGCTGGTGCCAGCCAGTAGCATTCCCGCTGACAGTACCATCCCTGCTGAATGATGGCCCAGCCTCTGATACAGCAGCACCATCTAGAGATCAATAAAGGGTATATTATTACTGGTAATTTGCACGTCTGCTGGATGAGAGGAAGTGAATAGGGAAAATAATCAATCTTGGCTATGATAGCTGTGCAGGTCTCCAGTCTCCCGCTTACAAGGAATGGAGACAAGATTCCTAGCCAGAATAAATGAACCTGAAGGGCTTCTCTATTAGGACCCTTCGAAGGCCAAGGTAAGGGACACCAGAACTTCCAAAGGTCCTCGTGAAAGAGATGATTAGGCAGTGGCTCTTATGGACTGTTCTGCATCATTTTTTAGCAGGATGGATGCTCATTGCAGAGAACAGAGCTAAGCAGCCTACACTGCAGGACTGAGGGAAGGGCTTCACAGATCTGGTCCATAGTATAAACAACAACTGGTGTTACTGTACATCTAAGGGAACTCTCATATTAGTGAGGCACTCAAGCCTGTACATCTTTGGATGGAGGACTTCTATAAAAACGAGGAATCCTGTTAGTATTACTCACATAAAGAGTTGTACAATGGCCCTATCCACGTGTATGCATTGAACACCCTATTCTGCTCTCTTTAGTTTTTGGTCCTTTGCTTGTTGTGGTAGTAATTGAGGAACCTTGCCCTCCCCCATAACTACAACAGCTGAGTTACACATAAATATGAGTGAATTTATCATTCCTGTGAAGGTTACACAAATGGGAAAACTGAGGCCCAAATATATTGAGGCAGATGTTGCAGAACGTCTCAGATTAATAAATTGTCACCAACCCTAAAGTTTCTTCCACGTCACCATGCACCCTTATCATCAAGTTTTTAAATTAAAACCCATAAGACTGGAAGTGATGCACAGATTAGCTGTGGACCACTCATCATGGCCTCATCTCCCAGTCCAGGGTTTTGTTTAGTACCGCTTGACTAATTTGACAATTACCTACTTTGCAAGTGTCAGATGATTTCAGTTGCTTTCAGATGAAGACATGACTGTTAATTCTCTTCACAATAGTGGGGAATCATACTTCAGGAAAACTGATGTTAACTCCATCTTTGACCACCTTCTTCAAGCTTTGCTCCAAGGTACCCAAAGGCCACTTAAGTAGTGGAGTTTAAAACTAATTCTTGTCAGAAAAAAATGTAAACATTAAAACCTTTCACCTGCTGAAGACTATTGCTACTTCGTAAACTAAAAAAACCCCAGCTCTCTCTGGAGAACAAGAAATCATAACAGTTTAACCTGGATTATTGCACTAGGTTTCTGTTACATTGCAGATAATGAGACAAAGAGCATGTTGGATTCAACAGAAATACTATACAGGAAAAATTAATAAGGTAATTAATTACAGGCCTTCAGGTTGCATGCAGGAAGATTAGCGCTCTGTGAAGAAATAAGGGAAGTTTAGAAAGGTGTTTTAATGGTGTATTCTGTATATACAAATGGTAAATGAGTGTGCGCCCATGTGCTTTAAGCGCAGTACAGAAATATCATTCTGATGCCCTTTACTTATGTGTTAGTATAACCGTGCGTTTTCCCCTCAAACACAATTACTGAGCTTCAGTCATAAATCATGTGGAGAAGGTGCTGTTTTGTTCTTAGTGCACATGGATGATGGAGTCACTGCACCTGTAGATGATCATTCAGAGACACAAGAAGGTGGTGGGGGAAGCTGTGAGAAATAACCCAAGCTTGCCCCTTATGGACCTTGATTGATGGGCTACATATTTTCCTAGTATTCCCAACATTACCTAGTCAAGTATACAAAGGGTAACACCTCTGTGGAAGAGAGAAAAACTGATTAATCTGAAAGCTTTCGAGTCTACAGTGCTACATAGCTGACAGATTTATAAGTCCAAACTTCAAGTAAGCAATGAAAAATGTATACTGTGGTACTGTTGAATAATATGGTTCAATGCTGAATATGAAGGCGTTAAAGAAAATGATAGCTCGATGGACTATAAAAAAGAATATCTGAAGTGGAAGTAAGTTACTCATGTTGCAAAGTAAATTGGTAACTTATTTCTGATTAAGAGCTTTCAGATTGGTTTGCTTCTTAAAACGATCAATGAACAAACCTCAAAGATTACACTGGTTTATTTCTTACCAGTTGTATCAAGAGCATGGCCCTCTAATGTTAGTCTTGATCAGATTGTGTTTATGTTTCTTTGAAACAAATGACACAAGAAAGCATGTCAATGTTACAAGGTAGCCTTCAACCAGACCACATTTGGATGCACCACTGCTAACATCTGTTTTAAATTGATGGGTCTGGTTTTGGTAGAGATGGCTCACAAGTATCATTCTTCTCACACAGGACCAACTTTTGTGAGCCTTCCTCACATAAGCTAGTGTTTACTCATTCAGGAAATCAGTGCATTTATTCATGTAAGTTGAACTACTTAAGTCAGAGTTGTAGGTAGGTGGTGGATTACACAGATAAAGGATAGATTTAGTGAAGGTGCCTACAAAGTGATCTCTACAGCATTTAGTTTTTAGGCACCTGCCCCAACAAGTGGCATGTTAAACCCAGGATGAGGAACCTTCAACAGGCAATCTTAATAAATGCACTCTGGAATGAAACACTAAGGTTAGGAGTATGCCTGAAATCCTACCCCCCGCCAGAGTTTAGCCTGTTGGCATGGGCTGCTTTTTGCCAGCTCCATCTAACTCAGAGTCCAAGGACAAGAATTTTCATCTGAGTGTAGGTAGATACCTATAGCTGTTCTTTGAAAAAAATGGAGCAGAGCTTACTCTTTCAGTGTGAAAGATCTCATGATGCTGCCTGCCTTATTATTAACTTTGAGGTTAGAGCATTTGCCCAGAAAGCGAGGGGCTGGGATTGTGTGCTTCCCCCAGCTTTGGTGAGGCTCAAGCCCACGACCCTCCATCTCAGGACATTAACCTACATTCCTTCTTTAATTCCAACATGGTGTTAAAAGAGATTAATTGGGGGGGGGGTGACTTTTTGGTCAGGTGTAAAACTGAAGATGTATTAAGCTGTGTTTTTGAAAAATTCTTAATAGCACTTTTCAAAGGGTAGATGGAGGCCTGATCAAATACATTCTATCTGGCAAACTGTAATTTCAATTAGAGAAGCTTGTAGTAGAAAATTTATTAGAGAAGGTAGTAATCCTTGACAGAAGGATTGTACGGTGGCTACATTACTAGCCTGGGGCATAAAGGACTGATGTTTAATCTCTATTCTGCTACACCATTCCTATGTGATTTTCAATAGTAAGTGACAAGATTTCTGTGTATCAATTCTTCATCCATAAAATGGGTGCAATTGTACTTCCCTGAATTGAAATGGCATAGAAGATAAATAATATTCCTATCCAGTGGTATTACAGTACTGTCAGGGATCCTCTGTTTGTTGGATATATGGGGACTTGATCTTTAAGAAGGATCTCAACTTGCCCTTAGGGTCAACGCCTTCCCTGTTAAGCTACCAATTAATGGAAGGCACAATTGTTTGCAGAAGCCAAGCAGAACTTTACAAAAATCAGGTCCTCTGTCCTCTGTCTGTAAAGTCCTTTAGCATCCAAGACATCTTAACATTCTTAAGCAAGCAAAACTTCCAATGAAATAAGTGAGTATAAACTTACTGAATTACATTTTAAAGCTAATGATAGTTTGCCTGCCTGAGGAGAGCTGAGTAAAGACTTTAGGATTTTCCTTTCTGAAATTCATGAGGTAAAGCGAAACTATAGACAGAGCTATCAGATAAAATAACATTGAAAAATAAGTCTAATGTAGCTTACCTTAACATAAATAACTTCAATGAAGCTACTCATATGAGTTAGCTGAACAATATTTATCTTTACATGTTACTCACATCTGCTTATGGATAAGCATATTACCTAATGATTAATGTAATGGTATCAATAATGGCATGTTGCTAATTGTACAAAAAGTAATAAAATCCTTTCCATAAACATATTCAAAAGGCATCATTTGATCTCCCCGTGTCTGACGGACTTCTCTCAGTAGTGAAAAAGCAGAAGGTCTATCATGGTATTTTTTTAATTGTGTGAGCCCTTGCTAGCTTACCTGATGGGCTTACACATCTCTATTTAAGGGCATTTGAGCAAACAAAATTTAGAAAAGTATTTAGAAATATTTCTGTCTCAGGGTGGATCAAAACTTTAATAGCTTTATTGTGGAGCATCTTAAGTGAAGACAACTTGGCTCTATTGCAAGAGATGATCCTAAGCAATGCTGAGAAAGTGCTGTCATCACAAGTTGCTGCAGGGAGCTGCAATCTATTTCCATCTCTCTTACCCTGTTGCTCCTCCATGCACAGCATGATGCCATGGACTACCATGATCTGTTAAGTACAGATAAAACTACTGTGGCAAGTAGAGGCGAGCATGTATCCCACCAAAATGACACTGACCACATCAGCAGCTGTTTATCGAACTCTGTGCAGATCATCCCAAACTTGGGGCTAGATTCTTTGCAGAGTGAAATTGCCTTTATCACTAAACACCAGCTGAGAGTCTGGCCCGATGTTTTCTGTGAACTCAGATTGTTATTGATCTTGGGGATTATGTTTCTTTATGTCACACTGGGAATATAGTGGAAAGCACCAAGGGTTTAAATGAGCAGATCATTTATGTCTAATTATTTTTCAAAGCAGGATACTGAACACCAGGGTATCTTGTTATAAGCTATTTAGGTTATTTGCTAGTTCCTACTTGAGTTGCTTTGATTAGCTTGAGATTGATTTATTGATTATTATGGTTGTTGTTATATTGGTGCCATTTGTGGTGTGTCTGTGAATGCTGAGATGCTGTGGAAGACATAGGACCATGCCTCGCCAGCTATTGCTTGTTATGGCTAACTGCCTTGCAATGAGGATAAATAATATGTCCTTTTTCTGTTAGTATGTTGCCTGCAAGCATGGTATAATTTTGTTGTTCCATGGAGTTGGTTACCAAATCATTTTTGTAATTATCTGTTAGACTGCTTTGGAGCAGTTTGTTATTAGCTCAGGAAGAATGACAACTGTAGGGTCTCAGTCCAGTTGGGACTGGTTCCAAGTCAGTTGATACACACAGCGTTAATATGCTTCAACTATTCACGTCTAAATTTGATCCCTGCATTTCCAGGGATCAAATTTAGGCATGAAGTGTCTAATTTTGCCATTTTTTAATGCACATTAAAAGTGCACATGTGTAGACACACACCCTTAATGTGCATTAACTTAGGCTAATGCTCATTAAGGCATCACATGTAGATGTCCATAGGTGGATCCAGAATTTTAAAATAGTGGGTGCAGGAACAGCGACTGATACTGCAGGGGTAACTGCACTCCCACTATGCCCTCCCCTCCACTAGGCTGCAGGCCACACCATGGAAGTAGCAGCCAGGGACTTTTTTTAAGTCCCTGAATCAGGTAAGACTCTCTCCTGCTGCTCTTGGCAACCCCTCCTTTCCCTTCTGTGCTCAGTGGCACCTCTCCTCCTCTCCCATTCCCCTTGTACCCTCTAATCATGATTCTGGGCACAGAAAGGGGTCAGGAAGATCTGCCTGGTGCCACCACTGTCCCACCAACTCCTGCCCCACTTCAGCCAGGGTTGTGGGGAGCAGCTGTGCAGGAAGCCAGCCTCAGCTGGGGACAGTGGTGGTAGCAGTGAGTAGGTTCACTGCTCCTGGGCTGGTGGAAAAATTGGGCAAAGAGGGGGAACACACTTGCTGCCTCTGCTGCTGTCCCAGGCTGAGTCTGGCTCCCTGCACAGTCTTGTTGGAGTAGGTGGGAGTGGCCCTGGATTCCCTTCTTCTTCAGCCCCTTGATCAGCCAGGGGCAGCAGCAGCACAAGGCAGGTGAGGTACTGCTGAGCATGGAGAAGGAATAAGTTCCAAGATAATTTCTTAGCTGCTTCAGGGACATAAAGTTCCCAGCTGCTGCAGGGTGGTCCAAAATGGGGTACAAATATGCCTCTGGATCTGCCCCTTATTTAGCCCTTACCTGATGCTTCCAGTAAAGTAAGAATAAGAACTGGTGAAGAGTACCTCGGGCATTCCAGAACATAACAAAAATTACATGGGGTTATTCAGAGGATGAAATGCAGCATGTGGTAGACCTTTCCCCACTTCAAGGGTTAACCACAGAATGCTTCTTCTTTATTTACACCTGTGATAACCTATCTGTTAGATACGTGCATATGAGAATATAAAGATATTTGTTATTGAATCTGTTAATTATAATGCATACTCAGCTCTACCTGATGTTCACAATATATTCCGTGCTCACCAGACTGGCAGTGCTTTTTCCCACGTGTGTCGTTGGAGTAATTTTATTTCAGAATGCCTTTGGACAAATGTAACATTAGCATCTAGCCATGATCCCCCAACACCTGTGGTGTTCTTCTTTAAACTGTTGTGCACTAAATTTGCAATGAGGGACCAATATGTAGAAAACTTTTTATCACTTTGCAAAAGCTGCCTTCTGCAACTTTCTAGCCACCACTGACTTGGTACAAGCACCGTATTCATGTGGGACTCAGACCTCTATCATTTATTTTCAGCCTCCACATTAGATTCACTTTCACAGTGCTAATGAGGCTGCTGCTGGGCCTGGGGCTGAGGCTGAGACTGAAGCTTCCCATCCATTAGACCTGATGCTGATGAAGCTAGCAAACGTGTGAGTTCAGTGGTCTCTGTCACTGCAGAGGCCTCCTTAGGCAAACATTTCCCTGACTTCTGAGACTCAGATAAAGTCTTTTACCTCCTTTGTCCTGTAGCTCTTTTGCCAATTTGTTTTGTTCTATCATCTAACACCAACCCCCCCCCCAATGTTTTTAAAGACGCCAGCAGTGCTACATTGATGTGACAACTAAGCAGAATGAAACTATATATTAGCAACCAACTCATCGCTGCCGAATGCTACACGAATAAAGTCAGAACCTAGGGTGGTGCATATCAGAGTAACTCCATTAAAAAGAGCTGGTGTGATTTGTGCCACTGATAATTAGGTTCAAGATGCTTCCGTGATGCACAGAATGATGCACACAAGTAGAGGTCCTGGAACAAGAAGGTGAAAATATATCCCATAAGTTTTGTACAGAGGCTTCTCTATTTGAAAAAGACTGTTTGGCTGTACAAAAAATGCCCATCTGGGCACTCTAGAACTATAAGTTTTAAGCCCTATCCACACTGGGAGCTTTATATTCAGATTGAGTCTGTTGTATACATACACAATAACCCCACAGGCTGCATCCAGATGAGTGTGGCCATGTGGTACATGGCACCACAGATATGTCATTCAGTTATTCTCCATATGGGGGCAATGCGCACTGCTCAAAACTGGAGCCTGGTTGCCCAAAGTCACAATCCTGTTGCCAGCCAGGCTCCATGTGACAGGATTGCCACTGTTGCCACCCTGGGAGGACCAAAGGTAAGGTTGCTGGGGCAAGCACAGTGCTGGCTCCAGCCTCCCTTACCCCACCCGGGGTAATTTGCTATGTGTCAGAGGGTGTGTGGCACAGGCATTCCCCAGGGACAACTAGCAGCAGCACAAGGTGCGCTACTGTTAATTGGCCCCAGAGAACCAAACATCCACGCATGTGTGAATGCAGCTACAGTGTGCATTTTTTGAGCATGAACAGCTTAACAAGCACATTATTGTCTAACACCTAAATGGGCAAGGGAAAGAATTCATAGGCAGAAACCTGGTTTACCTAATACACGTGTGACAATATTAATTGCACATGTCTGTATGTAAAACATTGCAAGAGGCAGGGATTTCTTAAGGCAGTATCTTTTATTGGACCATCTATATAGCTGCCTCTCTCATGATTTCTGGACCATTATGGCTACATCACTCTGTAAAACACTGCACATGCAAAAAAGGGAGACTGGGAAGTAGTGTAAATACTTTGCTAATTCTGTTGCACAGAGACAGGTTAGCTAGCAAACTGGGGAAGGAAAAAAGTTGTTTTTATTCCCTCTGTCATTGTTTTCAGCTGAATCTAGTTATTCTGAACAGTGGGTTCTTGCCTAAATGCCAAAAATGGTAAGATATGGGGACAGGACAGCTTCTCTAATGCAGATGATGGGTGCCTTTGATTTGCATCCTTCTAATGTAATTCAAATTGTCCTTCCCTAAAACCTACATTCACATGAAGTGAGGGACAGCTTCTGGAGAGATCATAGAGCCATGGTCCTCCAGACCTGCTGGGGAGGACCAGAAGTCTGAATGAGGAGGACAGTAATAAAGATTGAACAGTCCTGGGGGTGAGTCAGATTATGGCACATACCAATTGGCTTCACATGTCTTTGTTCATACACCATGCAGTTGAGGAGGTCAACACCTAAGAATAGGCCAGCTCCCAAAAATGGGACTGACCCCTTTGTTAAAAGTACTTCAGCTTTTGAACTAAAACACTAGTCCAGGTGTCCACCCGTACATTTCTGACATGGTGGGAGACCAATGGTTATTCATTCCTGTAGGTGTAACACTGTGATGACCCCTTCAGTAATACATAGTGACTGCTGGATTCCTCTTGCAGAGCTATTCCACCAAACCTTCTGTCAGCACAACTCCAGTGTGCACTGGCCACTACAGCAGATTGAATTTCACCTCTCTTTCTTTTTCCAGCTCCGCAGTTTCAATGGAGATTGATGAAAAAGGCATTATAATAGAACACCGACTCAACATCAAGTTTTCTAATATTCAGGTGGTATATAAAGGAGATAAAGGAGATATGGGAAAATGACTCTCTAAATATGGACATTTTTGTTTTAATATGACAAAAATATACATACATGGAATTATTTTTATCATATGGGGCCTCTTAAAGTGGACATAGTTGAGGTCCTCAGCATGTCATAATCCAGCATCGATTACAGCACCCACTCTTGACTGCCCAGGGAGACAGTTTCAGAAGGAAGACTTAGGTGTCTGTGCTGTTAAACCTCATCAAGGTGAGGGGGGCCTAGTCCTTGAGTGTCATGGCTCATGGACAAATGCCCTACCTGCTCACCTATTGGACCCAAAACTTAGGAGGGCCGTCCCCCTTCATTGTCTCACCTGCTAGCCATGGGGTTTTGCTGTGGGATTGTGTGGCTTGCACTCATGTATCATATATGTGTAAGTAGCTGTTTAACTGCATAGTGAGCACAAAAGTTACTTACTGCTCATGCTCAGTGGCTATGTGGATGCTTGTGTGTCCAAATTGCATGTAAAGCGTGTGCGAAGCTACAAAAAATGGCATTCATGCAATTAAAAAACTGCCATTTGGGCATAGAAAGTGAAATGGCCTTCTACCCTATACATTTTATACCATGCATATGACCCCATAAGCAGGCAGGCGGGGTGGAGACGAGGTAGACAAATCCATGTCTTCATCCCTCGTGCAATGGTAAGAGATCTGAGCAAAGGTAGCACAGTTTGCCTGATGAAGCAACATATCCACAAGGTGCCCCACACAGGACTGAGACTAACGACTAATTTGAGCCCTAATCAGATGTAAGTTACACATAGATCTTTATGAACTTCATGGTTTTAATCAACAATTTGCTGTTGATAGCTTACATATATGCTTATTAAACCATTAGAGGATATATAGATTATAGCTCAGTAACCAGAAGCTCTCAGCTTCCTACAAGCATTCATCCTGAGTGAGTTGGAATCTGGCCTCACCGACCTTCCCCTTTTAATCCACAGTCTGGGCAGAGGTATTGAGGTTGCCAGGAAATTGAACTGATGATTCACAAGCTGCCATTATCATTTACCTTTCTTTCTAAAGTCACTTTTAACCCTGAATGGACAATGCTCCTCTTTTGTTCCAGGCAATGGTTTTGTGCACTGGCTTTGAAATGTTTTAGACATTAAACCAAAAATATACTGAAGCCTTGAAGCCAGCATAAGGAAAATGAAATAGTGAAATGTAATACATATCATTGCTTTGTGACATTGGGGTCAGAGGTTATAAACTCTCATATTCACCAAGGGATGGAAACTGCTAAATGAAGGTTTTGTTCCTTGTTTCAGATCTTAGTCTAATTAAGTGCCTGATCTGCAAACTGTTGCATACATGAGTCATTGCATTAATATCAGTGGGAAATGCAATATCAATCAATATGGATGGCATTTTAGTCAATTGGCTTCAACAGGAGAAGGAGAACCATTATATATGTTTTCCCACATAAGTTACCAATATATATCATGTAGTAACATCTTTTCACACCAACATGCTTTAAAGGACTGTGCAATAAAAAAAGCATGTGATTCATATAAGCCAAGGGTTAGACAAAGCAAGTGTTTATATGCAGGATTTTGGTTTATAAATATGGGTCTAAAACAAATGCATCTTTATTTGTACATGAATCCACTAAACAGCTCTAAACAGGTGCTGAATGGCACTCTACAATGAAATTATGAGCCAACAGTGTGCCCTTGTTGCCAAGAAGGCTAACAACATGCTGGGTTGCATTAGTAGGAGAGTTGCCAATGAATTGAGGGAAGTGACTATTCCCCTCTATTCAGCACTGGTGAGGCCACATCTGGAGTATTGTGTCCAGTTTTGGGCCCCCCACTACAGAAAGGATGTGGAAAGATTGGACAGAGTCCAGCAGAGGGCAACAAAAATGTTGAGGGGCTAGGGGACGTGACTTCTGAGGAGAGGCTGAGGGAACTGGGCTTATTTAGTCTGCAGAAGAGAAGATTGTGGGGGGATCCAGTAGCCTTCAAATACCTGAAGTGGGGTTCAGAAGAGGATGGAGCTAGACTGTTCTCAGTGGTGGCAGATGACAGAAGAAGGAGCAATAGTCTCAAGTTGCAGCAAGGGAAGTCTAGGTTAGATATTAGGAAGAATTTTTTCATGAGGAGGGTAGTAAAGCACTGGAACAAGTTATCAAATCTGTTGTGGAATCTCCATCTTTGGAGGTTTTTAAGACTGAGCTAGACAAAGGCTTGGCTGGAATGATCTATTTGAGGATGCTCCTGCTTTGAGCAGGGGTTTGGACTGGATGACCTCCTGAGGTCCCTCCCAACCCTAGTTTTCTATGATTCTATGAAAATCCTAGCACAACTGATGGACTATCGACATCTAGGTAGCAGTCAACAAGTCTGAGCTCAGATTTACAAAATGGACAGAGGGAAAATTGCTTTAATTAGCTACTAGATGTAGCATAGTGCAATATGTATAGCAGTGAAGCTGTAGCGCTACATCATTAATGTTACTTTCTGCCATATAGAGGAAGTGGCACTTCACTTCACCATGCCAGGGCAAACTAGAGGATGAACAAATAGTCCTTCACCCTTGCTGTTGAGAAAAGATTAGTGGAATAAGTCACTTCATATCATCACATAGTGCTACTTGGTGGTCCTAAATGCTACTCTGACAGGAATGCGGGGGCAGAGCTAAGAATATACCCTGTCCCTACCTAATTTACCCATTCCCTGACTGCATCCATGTTGCAGTGGGGGCTATCAAAGGTGAACTTTAGTCCTACAACCAGACACAGGTCTGAGCAAGGAAGAAAGAGAGAAAGAAAGCTTCGTCAGAGCATAACTAGGGATAGACAACATGGGCACAAGCTGTGGGGGCTGATAAAGGAAGGGGGCATTGGAATCAAGTGTGGGGGCACTGGAAGGGATGCGGCTTTGTTGCTAATCCAGAAGTTACAGGCCTAGGATATGGGGAGAGAGGCCAAACAGTGAGATCAGGGAGATTTTCTGGCCCTGGAAGCTAAGTGCTAGAGGGAAAGAAGCTGTGGGTGAAGAAAGCTGAATTAGCCATTAAATTTCTTCACACAGCATGGCATTCAGCAAGTGAGAGTTTTAACTTTTTTGCTGGGGGAAACCTTCCCCCATAGCTGTCAGGACCCTATTGCTGCCCTGACCCAACCCCTTGTCTCCTTCCCCTCTCTGCTCAGCTGGAGCTCTTACCTCCCAGGCCCTGACAGACTCTGCCTCCTACCCCAACTGGGTCCTGGACACAACTGGAAGCCTTAGGTATGCCTCCTAGTGCCTCCCTTTGAACACCCTTTGCCTAGGCTGACAAAAAGGCTAACTAAGCTTTCGGGCTTCCTTCCATCTTAATCTTCTGCATGGCTAAAGGTTTCTAAAATCTTGGCCAATGTCTTACTCTTATCAAACTTACTGCCCAAAATTGCTTGTTTCTATATAGATCAGACAAAAACAAGCCCCCACCAAAATTTCCAGTCTAGTATAGCCCCTATTCTGAATACTGCATGCACATGGGGAATCCAGAGGTGGGAGTATCTTCACAGGCATTTCATGATGATAATATGCAATAATAATGTAAATGCAATATATTTTCCCTTTTAAGAGAGCATTGTTCTTGCTTTCCAGATTTTAACTGCTTTATGAAACAAACTTAGGAGCCTTTTCAAGACTCATCTGATTTCCAGTCTTGGCACCCTCTTTATCCAGTGCCTATGTGTTACTTGCGTCTGAATTGTTCTGCCTTTCTAGCTAGATTACGAACTGATTAAACTAGGGTCATACATGACTGGACTCAGCAGCACTGAACTTATCTTTAGTACTCAATAAATACACAATATTCTATGTAGCAGGTCTCATTTATAGTCTACACTTTTCTTTAGTATGTTTTCCTTTGCAATTAAAAAAAAATAAAGAATGCACTTACAATGTGCAACCAAATACTTGTTAGGGGACATGTCTTTGACTTACAGCTTTTATATATTCACAATTAATCAGATTCTGAGGTTTTTATTTAGTTCTTGTTCCAGCACAATTTTTGTGGAAGACAGTGCAAGTCTGATTAAATAAAATAATGATTAAGGACACAGGAGTTGCATCTACCTGAGACGCTTACTGTGTAGTAGCTTCATGGGGCACCAACTATAATGTGACGCTACTGAGCAGTAAGCATTGCCATGAAGCTGTGCGGGTCATTTAGTTGGTTACTGTGCAGTCATTTAGTACTTGGGTACATTTAGTACTTGGATATGCAAGTACTAAATGACTGTGCAGTAACAATTGCAGAGTCAGCGTCTCATGTAGACTCAGCCAAGGACATCAAAGCTCATTGAAATCATCATATTTTGCATTATGATGCATTTTACTTTTGCTTTTCCTACAAGATCCATAGAGTATAAAGAATAAATGTGATCAATTAGTGTAGAAATGAGAATTCAGCCCAAATTTTATGATGTGTGTAAATTACTGGTGTCCTTTCTATACTGTTTTGATATCACTCTCACCAGGTAGTAGCTGAGCAGTCTCCAGTACTGCATTAAACAGTTAAATAAATTTCCATCATGTGCGGTTTCTTTCTTCTCTCATCCTATCCCTGGGTTGTGGAGTGTTTTCATTTGCTAGGGTTTTCTTTCTTGCCTGTTCTCACACTTCCTTTCTTCACTCTTTCTTTCACTTTCTCTCACTCAGTCACTTTCCTGAAAGAAAGGTGAAGAAGACTTTTCCCTGGCGTCTTGGACTACTCCTGGCTGCAGCTGCTTTTTGCTGCCCTCAGCACCCTCTGTGTGTACTGCATACATCTTCTCTGTCCCATACCAAGCAGTCAAGGGGAGCGTGTGCTGCCTGGCCAATTTCCTTCCAAAACCACGACCCCGAAAAGCCACAGAAATTGGTATCCAATGACACCCTCCAACTCTTCTGCTCCCTAATCCAGGTATGTGTCACATTTGAATGTGTATGCTTCACCTTGCAACAAAATGCAAACCAGTTTGTATTGTGCTGGGCCATTAAGGGGGCACGCTGCAAGGTGGAAGACAGACAGCTGGTCCCCCATGATGGGCACCTTGGGAAGAGGTTTTAATTTTTGGTGACATGGTGTTCTTTGTTGGTAACAAGTGTTTCATGCTCAGCTCCTGAGAAGGCCACACACCTTTATACCTTTACCATTTGTTTTTAATAATTTATAATAAAGCTTTAAAAAAATCCCCCCCAAAATGTCTGTCTCTCTCTCTTAGGTCCTTCAATTTTGAAGGCATTAAAGCTAGTTGAATCTTGTGGCAAGTAGAGATAGACATAGTCAGCTCTGTTAGTCCGAAGTCAAGTAGAAGACAGGGTATATTTGCACTGTATAGATTAAATCAAAGTGTGTGCATGTGTGCATGTGGTGTGTGTGTGTACACACACCATACACACACACACACTGTATACAATACAAAACTTTTGTAAGCTGAGGCTCACTTTATCACTAGTGGGAGAAGTCAGGGCCCCAAGCTTTTTACATAGCAGTTTAGGTAAGGTAAACTTCACATCATTCTCTGTAGAGAAACTTGTATAATAACACTCTATTGTTTCCTGTTCTAAATTGGGCAGAGGGTATTTTTTCCCTCCTTCTATACTGTCTGTTCACTTTTTATTCTCACTGCTCCAGTGTTTTGTTTCTTTCTGTGGCCTCTGTGCAAGATGTAGCAGAGCCTTGGCTCCCACCTCTCAGCATAGGAACAGTATACCTCTCTCTTAAAACATCCTGCAATCCACAGGAATGTATCATTGCATCAGCACAAGCCAGAGTCCATAAGCATCTCTAAATAGATCCTTATATCTTTGGCTTTTGGCAGCTGAGCAAACCACAGGGTGATGAAGTTGGTGGTTTAGCATCTAGCTTATGTCAGCAGCAACTCCCATGCCCCTGCATTTACTCTATAGGCATATTAAAACCCCCTAAAGAAAATAGAAGCTGTTCATGTTGGATTCGGCACTTGCTTCCAAAATGCATGTGTGCTCAATAGGCTACAGTCTAAAGAGGGAAGGGTTTTTATACATGGTAAAATCAATAAGTATTGAAATTAAAGGAAATAATTTTTCACATATTTAGTGAGCATGGAGGACAGCTAAACTAAGTCATTATACTTTCTGGATTTGCCTTTTTGCTTTGCTTCATTATTATGTAATTACCTTTGCTTACGAGGGTCTCAGAATATTTAATAATAATAAAACAAAAAAAAGCTAAGCCTTACATCACCACTGTCCAATAATGCTAATTATAATTTGCAAATCTAGCAAATCTCTCCCATAGTATCAAGGTATTTAAATAAGGCAAGTGAACTAAAATTTATCCATGATGTCACTCCATTCATGTTCATCATGTTAAGCCAGCAATGAACTTAATTGAGCCAGTATTATCAACTCCACAAAATTTTACACTAGCTTTATGAGGTAGCTGAAGGACCACGCATCCCTTAATTCACTAAATATTATTCTCCAGTCCTGACATTTTACAGTAATATCCAGAAGCTGTAATCGCCACTAGGAGTCCCTTCAGATTTTAAACCAGTACGTTTTGAGATAAGTGAGACGTGACCCCATGCTTCCTGGGGCATAATCAATTTATAGAAAGATACTTAAGAAGTTTCTTGCTTTGTGGATTATAAGTTAGTTTGTTTCTTCCATTACCAGAAGAGACGAAGGCTACAAGAGTGTCTCCACATCTAATATCTCCACGTTTGTATTAAGACTTGAATTTAAACCCACTTCAGAAGAATCCCTTTTATTTTGATGTAAATGGAGACAAAGGCTTTCCCACATTAATGGTTTTCTTGGCAACAAAAGTTATCTACATTTATAAATGGAATTTAAACCTATTCTATTTTCTCTAATATTTTTGGAAATTGTCTCTCAATCTCTTTTTATATCAAAATATCAGGTCCTTCTCTCTGCAGCTTCAAATGATACTATAAGATCAAGAGATTTTACTTTATTTATATGCTGTCAATTTTCTCCCATAGACTATGCTGCTCTCATTACACTTTTGGCATGTTTTGAGCTTGTGTTGTTACTTGAGAAAGAAAACTAGGTTTTCATGCTCATTATCTCTCTCAAATGCCAATCTATTTTTTAAAACTGAGCTGCAGGTGCTATGTCTCATTAAATTGGACCAGCTGTCACATTTTGACAGAATTTTTTTTTAATAAACAGATTAAATATTGTAGATGTTTTAAAGTATTAATAAATGGTTTTGATTTTGGACAACTAACCACTATTTAGCAGAACAAAACTCAAGTTGTGGAACCATATAGTATAAAATATAATCTGACGAAGAAAACAGAAGCAAATTTTTCTGTGATCTGCTGGTTTAAATATTAATTCATCTTGACCCTGTCATTGTACTGCTGTGACCTGGAACACATGGATCAGGGTTTCAGTATGTGGTGGCTCATGATGTAAATTAGGGACAAATTACTGGTGGAAGCTTTGAGATCTTACCCCAGACACTTGTGTTTTTAGGAAGGAAAGGCTAGGATTGAAGTCCTGGTCCAGATGAAATGAGTGGCAAAAGACCCATTAATTTCCTGGGGTCCACCTGAGATCTGTAGCCTTGGCTCTCCAAGTACACGCACACTTTATCTAGTTACTGTGCTTTTTGTATAAAAGCACATGCTTTTATTATACTGCTGCTTCCTATCCCAATTCTTCAGGTTTTCTAGATGATCCTCCCTTCTCCATTAACTCTCCGCATCCAACCTTATTTTGCTTCACTCACCCTTCCAAATGCACATAGTGACACAGGTCCTGAAAACTTCTGGAGTGCAAGGTGATTTTGATAGAAATTACTGTGATTTATTGCAAATTCACTAAGGTAATTAGATAGATACTATAAAAGGCAACGTATTCTCTTGGGATTGAGCATTTTCCTATATATTAGCAGTTGCAGGAATAATAGACATACCCATGTTACTTACAGTCAGGTTGAATGATCACCTTTAGGAAAAGAGAGACATAGTCAAGGCAATCAAACAATAGTATTAAACAGTCCTCTTAAATACTCATGGACAGAAAAAGGAGGCAATATAATTTAGGCTCCAGCAGGGGGAAAATCAGCCTCCCTGCAGGGTGCCAGAGTTAATTTTGTTTTTCAGGGTGGGCTCTCCCATGCATCTGGCTGAGGGAGCCCACCATGGAGCGGATTACCATTGAACAACAACACACAGACTGTTCTTCAGCTGTTTTGTCACCGTCTATGTGAAGAATGCCTGCAGGAAACTATGGGTGCATCTACACATACATATGAGCTGAGAACACTTTACTTGAAAGTAAACTACAGATGGGTAAACGCTCCTGGGCAAGTGTCTACATGTACAGGGACATGGCAGTAGATTTGCTGCTCTTAGCAGTGAACTGCTACCACTTCCTGCGGCCCTGCAATGATCACTGCGGGGAGCTCAAGGCTCCAACTGCAGCTGTCAGCAGCCCTCTCGTAAAGCCAGTCCTGCTTTATGCTCCATTGCCAGCCACTTCCCTGGCTCAAGGGCAGCATGTAGCAGCTCTCTTCTCACCACCTTTACCTCCCCATGCCATGGCTGCTTCAGCCCTTGCCCCAGCTTGACGACCAGCACCCTGGGCTCCTACTGGCCACTCTGGCCTGCTGCACCAAATGCTGGCTGGCCCATGGCTGCCTGGGCCCTCTCAGCTCCCCCTATGCAGTGATCACCTGCTCAGCCCAACTGTAGCGTCCCAGGGCTGATGCCGCTGCACACCTGCCACCTAGATCCCATCTACATGGCTGGACCCCAGCAGGGACACCAAAGATGGGCTGCTGGATGCAACTGCTGGGGCTGCCCTCACCCTCCTGGGTCTCTTATCCCCACTGCTCATGAATGCATGTCGTCCAGCAGACCTGAGAAGATGAGCAGTGGTTGGAGGTGCTCTGGATGAGCCGGGGCACCTTCTGGGATCTCATGGAGCAGCTCTAGCCACATCTGGAGCAGCAAGACACTGACATGCAGCTGTCCCTCCCCGCAGACACCCAGCTGGCCTTTGCCCTGCTGAAGCTGGCCATGCCCACACACCTCCACTATGTAGGTCATCTCTTTGGGGTGGGCAAGGCCACTGCTGGGGAGGTCACCCTGGAGGTGTGCGGCACCCTCAGGGACGTGCTGGGGTGCAGTGTTCCACATGCATGACCCCCTGGTGGTAGTGGTGGGGCTCCGTGCCCTTAGATTCCTCCAGTGAATCAGGACTCTGGACAGGACCCACATCCCATCACTTACCTATCCCATGGCAACCATCCCTACTATAGCCAGAGGGCCTTTCAATCTGTGGTGCTCCAGGCTGTTACGAACCACCATGGTGGCTTCACACATGAGTGCTGGCTGGGCAGGCAGTGCCTGCAACACCCGCATGTTTCCACCCTGCCAGCCAACGTGCAGAGTGGTCGCTTCAAGACAGGGGTGCCAGACCTGCAACTGGGTGCTGTGGTGGTCCTGCCCCTCCTCATGGGGGACCCTGCCTACTCATTCCTGCCCTGGCTCATGCATCTTTACAGCGGCCAGCTGGACCTCCCACCAGCCCCACTTTAAGTGTTGTCTGGGCCAAACCTGCACCCTGGTGGAGTGAACCTTCGGCCACCTCATGGGATGCTGGCACACCCTCACCACCCACCTTAAGTTCACCAAAGACAACCTTCCCAGGTCATCATCATAGCCTGCATGCTGCATAACATCTATGAGGCCCAGGGGGAGCTCTTCCATGAGGCCTGGGCAGAGGAGGCCTGGCCAGGAGAATGCCTGGTAGCAGAAGTAACACCTGCCATAGCAGTGACAGCAACAGCAGCAGGCCCCCACTGCCGCAACCTGGGTTAGCTGCACACCCACCAATGGGGGCCAGGGTACTGGATGCAAGGCATCTGCTGACCACTTTCTCCTACCATCAGCACTGTAGCCTGCCTGGACCACTGCCCATGGACTCTTCCCTCTCCCGCATCTGCCCACCCACCACCAGCACCACACTCACTGTAGACACATCTCAGAAGGACAAGTTTTTATTCTTCTCACATCAAACAGAACCCCCCTCCCCAACAAACAGAGCCCCTCCACCACTCACCCTACCCACACAGAACAGCTGTTCCCCCATGGGTGTGTACACTGTGGCGAGCATGGCAGGCAGGGGGCTCACCCGGGGTGACAGTGGCTGGTGGTCCCTCAGCACAGGCAGCTTTCCCTCTGGCAGCCAGTGCCCAGGGCCAGAAGGGTTGGCATGTGGTCCTTGCCCCACTGCAGGGAGCTCTGACTCCAAGCCTGTGTGGAGCAAGGGGGAGTGGTAGGCCTGGACCCAGATGGGGGGGCGGGGATTTGGGGGGGAGGGATCCAGGGCAGGGGCTGCTGGCTGGTGGAGGTCGTGCAGGAACTCCTCCAAGGCCCAGCGGGGGGGCATGGGCTGTTGTTGGGTGATGGGTGGCTGCTATGGGGCAGGCAAGGCTAGAGTCAGGGGCTAGGCAGTCTGTGACACAAAAGTGACCTCCAGGATGGTGCTCATCACCATGTAATCATAGTTCATGGCTTGCACTGCCCTGGCCAGGACTGTGGTCTGCTCCCATAGAACCTCCACACACTGGCTCTCAAGGGCCAGGAGCTGTGCCTGGAACTCCCGATCCTGTGTGTCCTCATGGGCAACATCCTCTGCCTGCCAGGTCTGTACATCTGCCAGCTGGTCCTCTGATGCCATCACCAGTTGGTCCAGGAGAACGGTACAGTCCTGGGTCTTCCTATGGTGGAGCTGGAACATCCACAGGGCCCCGGCCATGGGCATCAGTGACCCTGAGGCCATATCCCAGCTGCCAACTACGGCGTCTCCCCTGCATGCATGTGCAGAATCTGCAGAACCATGACAAAGAAGCTGTTTGTGAGAGTTTGCAACATTTCTCAGATTAGATGCTCTGTTTCAGGGGCTGTGCGCTGCTCAGCCTTAGATTAGGAGTTGGGCACATGAGGATGCTCAGGAACCATGGTAAGTCAGCCGGGCAGGGCTGGGCCCATGTGGCCACAAGCCGAGCCCCCCGTCCCCACTCACTCCCAGGGTCAGGTGGGCAGCTGGGTGCTAGCTGGAGGCAGCCTGCCTCCCCCACCCCATTCCCATGGTGGGACAAGCCAGGCTCCTGGCAGCACCTGCTCCAGTGGCTCCAGATTCCACTGAACCCCTCCTCCTGCAGACCACCCACTCTCCTGTGCTGCCACCGAGCCCAAACCACCTGGGATCAGTAGGTATCGTGCTCCCAGATGACTGGGACAAGGAGCTGCCTGAACACCATCCTCCCTGAAGGGAGGCTTTTCAGGCAGGCACCCTGGGGCCACCCGCCTCACACCAGCACCGCACTTCGAGTGTGCCCCTGCTGTGCATGTCACGGATGGTTTGTGAAGAGCTGTTTGTACAAACTGAGAGGTGCTTGACCCACTATGCCCTGCTGGTGCTGATTGCCATGGTGCTCCAGGTACACCTGAACACCTGGCATGGGACCCAGAGCTTCGATGGCACTGGGGAAAATCCAGGATGCCCCACAACCTCTGCTGCCACCTGGAGGACTACCTGTGGCGGTGCTACAAGTCCCTGCCCCCTGCAGCTAGAAGGACATTGGTGCCGACATCGACATGTTCCTCAGCATGTTGGATATGGGGAGGAGGCAGGGAGGGCCCTTCCTCAGTGCGGGGCTTACCATATGGCTGGTGGCTCAAATCAGTCCTGGCTGGCGGTGATGGCATGTGACTCGGGGCAGTGTCCTCAGATGGCAGAGCATGGAGTACAGGTACCCAGGCTGGGGTTCTCCCCAGGGAGGAGCTGGCTCTGCTGGCAGCTGGTTGTGACATGGCTGTCTGAGCCTCATGGCTGGGGCTGTGGAGTTGTCAGGGCAGACACTGGTCTGGGCTCCCCAAGGTGCTGGTGGAGGCTGCAGCCCAGGACCTTGTTGAGAAGGGAAGCTGGTGCCCCAAGGGTGTCAGGGTGCCAGGCCAGGGCAGGGGCTTGGGCAGGCCACCTGTGCTGTACATAGCACAGCTGCAGTTTGGGTCCCAGAGCACAAGGATCACTGTCAGTTGCTGCATAAAGGGCATAGACTTGTGGGCACTCCCTGACCAATGATTGTGGTCGATCGTGGTGACCCACTGTGCCTTGGAAGGCCTTGATCTTTATGTGGCACTGGCGTGCTGACCAGTTGTGCCCATGCTCCCACATTTGGCCTGAGAGCCCCTCACGCACATGGGTGTTGGAGTGCCTGCCCTGCGAGAACTGGTGCTGCACCTCTGCCTTGCCCCAAAGTGCTACAAGGTCACCAGTCTCCTGCCACCAGTTGGGGCCCCGTGTAGTGGGCACAGGCATGGGTGAAGACGATGCCACTGGGGCTCCCTCACCTGCTCTTTGGGCCTCCATGCAGCTGCTCCTGTGCTGCTAGGCTTGGGCAGCTGGCTGCAGTGCCCAGCGTAGGGGGACAGCATGGAACTGGGAGGTGCGCGGTGAGGCAATGCCTCACAGCACCTGCAGGCTCTGAGCAGACTCCTGTGGGGGGTAAGCTGTGGGCAGCTGGAGCTGGCCCTAGTCACCAGGAGTTGCCTGCAGCTGGGCCTGAGTGTTGGCACACCCCATGTCCAGCTATGAGGGTAGGAACCTGGCATGCCTATTCCCACAACCCCTAGGGCAGGGGTACTTACCTGCTATGCTTTGGGTAGGGCTTTTAAACTCCCCACCAAAGAACCTACTAGGCTGCCCTAGGAAACATATGGGGCTTCCACTGCATTTCCAGGGCTCTGCTGCCTTTTTCCTCTGTGCTTCATATAAGTTTTTTATTAA